>NC_084757.1:28219539-28329539 GCF_033978785.1 Entelurus aequoreus
AAAGGGCTTGGCCTGGAGCAGGACTTCGGCACGTAAATAAGACGTCCCACAAAACAGCGCATTCTGTAGACACATTCAGGAAACGACTTGAAGATGGTCTGTTAAACAAAATCTATGCAAAATTTTGACCAAAGCACCACCATTACATTTTATGTAGGCTACAATTAAGTGATTTAAATGTAGAACCCCTGTGAAACCTCCAGTGCTGCTCCTGTATCAGCCATGCATGATTACAACCTCCTGTAAAATGGACTTAATAATGAACTCATAATTGGCGCTCACATGAAACTAAACGAACACTGCACAGAGAGAGGAAGACGACGTTAATAATAACACTTTTTATTTCAACAGACGCTTGCTGTCAAAACTCTTAGGCCGACTGCACAGTTCTTGTCTTTACAATAAAAGCACTGCTTCATCCTGCCTGCGCTAACAAATTAAGTCTCACAAAGCTAGCGTGCACAAGATAGCAAGCGACTGAGTTTGCCGCAAACGTATTTCTTGTAAAGTGTATAAAAACGAGTATGGAAGCTGGACAAATAAGATGCCAAAAAACAATCACTTCATGTGGTATTGGACACAGAGGATTTTTTTTTCTCCTCCATTTGAAAACGTGGACGTTTGTCTGATTCCAATCAATGCAAGTCATCAGAATCAGGTGATACACCAACTTATATTCTTGTCTTCACGAAAGAAAGGAATCTATGTGTGTTAAACATGCTTGTATTATCATTGTTAACAAAAACTTATCTTTCATAAATAAATAAATATAAATGATATATATACGAATGAGGTAGATCCCCTCGACTTGGTCAATTGAAAAGTAGCTCACCTGCAGAAAAAGTGTGGGCACCCCTGGTGTAAAGTGTTTTAAGAGGGAATTTGTCCCTTACTATCCAGTCTGTTGACAAAGCCATCCCACGTAAGCTGGGCAAAAGTGCGTAAGCCGTAAATGAAAGCGGGCTCATTACAATACTACTTTGCTAGGATGCCTTTTTTTCTTGGTCGTGTGAGAACAATGGAACTTTACAACACTTGTGTCATGAAATCCATTAAAAAAGTAACACTTTACATTTCAAGAGGCCGTATTCAGGCCATGCTATGTTGTATACGTGGGTTGTGATGTAGTCTGTGTACACACGCTACAATAGCATCTTTTTCCTGGCTGGATGTGAATAGTAATCAGTAGATGAAACATTGTTTCACTAATCATAACCACCCTGATGTTATTTATGACATTAAGAAATAGTACAAATGCTTGTGACACATTAGAGAAGCTTGCGTGGAAAACTGTGTGTTTGTGCGTGTATGTGTGTGCGCACGGCCACACACGCATGTCTGAGACTGACTGCTTGATATTATCTCTCAAATGTATCAAATTGATAGACGCTGCATTTCATACAGTACAGGCCAAAAGTTTGGACACACCTTCACATTTCAATGCATTTTCTTTATTTTCATGACTATTTACATTGTAGATGACACCTGTGAAGGGAAAATTATTTCAGGTGACTACCTCTTGAAGCTCATCGAGAGAATGCCAAGAGTGTGCAAAGCAGTAATCAGCGCAAAGGGTGGCTACTTTGAAGAAACTAGAATATAAAACATGTTTTCAGTTATTTCACCTTTTTTTGTTAAGTACATAACTCCACATATGTTCATTCATAGTTTTGATGCCTTCAGTGACAATCTACAATGTAAATAGTCATGAAAATTAAAAAATGCATTGAATGAGCAAGTGTGTCCAAACGTTTGTCCTGTACTGTATGTATTTTCTATTGAATAGTCAAATAGTCCAACTATCACGGTCTAGATGAAATCGTTGTAGTCATCTCTCGTTTATCGCTGTTCATCGGTTCCAGACATGACCGCAAAAATTAATTTCTTATTAATTTTAAATTGAATATTTTCATAGCTCAAACATAAAACTTTTTGACAGCCTAAATACATTTTTCAACATTATGAGAGCCCGCTAGACATGAAGTAACAGCATTTAGTCGTCTGTTATTCCAATATATGATACTGCCTGAGGCAGAGCCAAATCAGTGGCTACAATACTGAACAGTACGCTCTGATTGGTTTGATCTCAACTGGTGGCAAATACTACTCTAGTATTGATATATTTTACTTTATTTAGCCATTTTTATACTTGAAAATGCTTAATTTTGGACCGGCAATATTTGACGCACGATTGTATGCATTTAACGTCCAAACAGCCAATAAATGTAGTCCCCTTTCGCTGAAACTATGATGTGCATTTTCACAAGTTAAACCACAGTATTATGGTCCTTTCATCCTCATCTCAATGGCTATTTTCAGGTGCCTCAATTGAAGCGTTCATTATAGATTCGATAGCTCTCTGGAAGGTTCTTATCATTTTACTACGTGTGATGTACACTAGTCGTCGGCTACCAAAATAATCGTGAGTTGCACTTCTTGTCTGTGGGGAAAGCCGACGATCCATGAGATTGTGGCACACCAGTTACAAAGATCAAAACTGCTGAATGCCTTTTAAATGTTTATGTGTGTGGCGCCTGTAACAGATAAAACTTCTTCAGATTTGGACAATCTTTGTGTGTACACCACATTACTTGTACGTCGTCTGTTGCATACATTTTGTGTGATCTCTTTGTAAAAATATCTCGATGTTTGAGGAAGTTAGAAAAGAGCTCTTACCTGCCACAGGTCCAGTCCGATCACACCAATGCTGTCATATTTGTAGATCTCAGAATCAGCGGTGTACTCCGGGTTGTCTATCTCAGGATGGACCCACTTTCCCTTGTAAGCAGGGTTGCTGATCTCTTTGGGCTTCCAATCACCCTATTGGACAGCACATGAAGCCACATTGTCTATTTTGTATACAACATAAAACATCCTTCAATGTTTGGGCCACATGTGGCAAAATATCCATTAAACCCCAACTTTAAAGTGTGTTTACCTTGTATTCTGGGTTAGTGATCATGGGAGGCTCCCACTCTCCATCCATTTCATCATCCCAGTCATCTGGTTTCTTGGCATCGGGATCTGGAATGTTTTCAGGCTTGTCCCAGCCCTGTCAAACCAATCACTGAGGTAAATCATTTTCATTCCGATTCAATGAAGTGTGGTCCCTATTCACCTCTGGTTTGGTATCGTCAGGGTCGGGAATTTTCTCTCGGTCATCCCAATCTTCTGGCTTCTTGGCTTCAGGGTCCTTAACCTTTTTGGGAGGCAGGAAGTCCCAATCCTCCTCCAGGCTGCCAGACTCAACCTTTTTGTTGTCTATCTTCACCTCGTACGTGTTGTCAGGGTTGACGATAAGTGTGTACAAGTGAGAGAATTCGTCATCCTGCCAAGCAGAAATGACTAAACGTGTTATCACACATCTTATTGTTTTTAATGTTAGCCAGAACCTTTTACATGCAATTAAATATCTACAAAACACTGAAGCAAAAACTTTACAAACCTGCAGTGCCAGAATTCCCACATTCTAATGCCACTCATCAAGTTAGAGGCCTAATTTGTAGGGTGACTATGAGGAAAACATCCAACCTTGCACAAATCTACATTCGACACTAGTGTAAAATAGTGTTATGCCACCTTTAGATGTGTAGTTTTAGCAATGCTATAGTGACCATATAGAACTACATTGTCGCTCTATTCAGTCGTATCAACCAACCAACATTTTAAAGCACGTGCAGAGGAAGAAGTCGTCTTACTTCTCGTTTGTGAAGTTTAAAAGAAACAACTATAAGTTGCCTTTTGATAATGCATACGTTCTTGTTTTTTTACCCAGCAGATAGGCTCCAGCGCCCCCCGCGACCCCGAAGGGAATAAGTGGTAGAAAATGGATGGATGGAGTATTCTAAGACCCTAATATAAGGTGCCAAATCGGTGCCAAAATATTTGTGCGTAAAAAAACACTCTGCTAGTGTGTGCAATGTGTCTTTCTCCACACGGTGGCGTTCCACCCTTTTGGAACATATGGGTGGGCATAAAGGCTGCATCCCAATGTTTACCCTCACTCACTACATCCTCCAAACAAAGCAACAAGGGCTAGAGTTTTGTATTCTTCCTTAAGAATTGGGACACCACTTGCTATGTCAATGCAGTTTACGTTTGGAAGAGACAATGTAGTTACCGTTTGCACATCATATTTTGGTACCATTTATGAATCAATTTAAGTGGACCCCGACTTAAACAAGTTGCAAAACTTATTCGGGTGTTACCATTTAGTGGTCAATTGTACGGAATATGTACTTCACTGTGCAACCTACTAATAAAAGTCTCAATCAATCAATCAAAACCAGTACCAAAATGTATATCGATATGTATTTCAATATTTAAAAAAATAAAAGACCACAGAAAATCTTAAGGAACATTAAACATACGTTTCTTATTGCACTCAAAGGACAATTTTATAAGATTGGAATTAAACTCAAAAAAGGCATTCAACATGCTGGGCTTTTCTTATTGCACTCAAACAACGATTTACAATTTTAAAAATTACATATAGCCTGCCACAATCTCGAATTAGGTTAGAATAGAATGCTTTTTTGACATTGTATTAAATGCTACATCATGATTTATGGTTGCCAATCAAATACAAACATTAGTAAATACTAAAAAAATATTATTGCTAAATGTACAGATAAGACATGTAGCATGTAGCAGGTAAAAGACACACTGTAAAGATAAAACACAAATGAAATAGTAGGAATTTGTTACGCAAATTCAAGTCAATTCACTTGCATTAGGTTACGCAACGTGGGCGGTTTTGACTGTACTAATATATGGCAATAGGCCGACCGGCTGTGTGCGCATCTTTGTATCTACTGTATATGTGCTCGGAGGGAGCTACTTAACTACTTACCTGTCACTCTTCAAACTCCTTGTGCAGATCTGAATGCTTGTTATTTAAGTATTTCCCTAAGTTTGAAGCAAAGATGGCAATACAGTAAAAGCTCTGTTTTGAAGCACCGCTTGCAGCGTGGCGCTTCTGTGTTTAAAGCGTCACCTTTATCTGTAGTTTTTAAGCCCCGACACCTCGATACTGCACTTCACGCATCCTCTTTATTAACAAGTATAATTGCCGTTTTTGCCATTTCTCCCCTCAGCACTGTTTCTGCTTGTATGCGCTCTGTGTGCACGTTGACACACATGCGCCAGCAGCTCAGCAACGTCACCGCCGCAAGGCAGCTTATGTGGATGGAAAAAAATGTGCCAGTATTTTTCAAAGGCAGTAGTACCTTTTTTAATTCATTAGTACCCCAGTACTTAATTAGTAGCTGTGTACTGTACAACTCTAGTCCCACTATTACACAACAAACCAGGCAGCATTAACGGTTGAGATAATTTTTTTACCATTCATCATGTTTCGTTTGATGAATAGACAAATAATTACACAGAGAAAAAGCTGCCATCAATGACTATTGTCTCTTGCAAAAAAATTTAACGTTGATGTTTTCACATTGATATTTTAACCTGACGTTAATTAGCATGGCGAGCTGGCTCACGTTACAAACTGATGTGTAATATATAATTTATGCAGAAATTGGGGAACTTTCTATGGCCCTCCCTGGGCGAGTCAGCATCTCAAATCCCCTCTATCCCATACCCCCTAATTCTCTTTATACCCACTACCCCTATATGCAAAGAGTACCGTAATTTCCGGACTATAAGCCGCACCTGACTATAAGCCGCACCAGCTAAATTGAGGGGAAAATACAGATTGCTCCATATATAAGCCGCACCCGACTATAAGCCGCAGGGTTTTGATGTGTAATTAGCGTAGTATATAGGGGTTCCTGCTACCACGGAGGGGATTGTCGGGACAGAGATGACTGTTTGGGAACGCAAAGCGTCCCATTTATTAACAATAAATCTTTCAATCATTCAATCAAACTTTCACATCTTTGACATGGCGAACAGCATTCGTGCAGAGTACAAATAATACAACGGTGCAAAGTAATACAAAGTGCTCGCCTGTACGTTATCAAAATAACCAGCCTAACAAAAGTCAGTCTTTAATCATTGTGTCATCGTCTTCCTCCTGCGTACTAAAACCACCGAAATCCTCTTCGTCGGTGTCAGAGAAGAACAGGCCGCAAATAAGCCGCACCCTTGTATAAGCCGCAGGGACCAGAACGAGGGGAAAAAGTAGCGGCTTATAGTCCGGAAATTACGGTAATTGGGACACCACTACCCTCACGGGAACACGCAAACTTTAGGGATAGGGCATAAAAGTAGGGCAAGGGTGTGTATTGGAACTGCCCCTAAATACACTGCCCAGCAATTCCCCTCCTTTGTGATTGGTCACTTTAAACACCGGTCTCCTGGTCAGAGCCAATCTAAAGAAACCTCTAATGTGTCCCTTCTAAAGAAGATTAGTCTTTAGAAAAATAAGCAAATATTTGTGTATTTTGTGATTTAGTATACATATTTTACACTACAACCTATTAAAACGATACATTACCATTTTTGACACATTATGTCATGTGTCAAAAATCGCAATCTTTAAAGGCCTACTGAAACCCACAACTACCGACCACGCAGTCTGATAGTTTATATATCAATGATGACATCTTAACATTGCAACACATGCCAATGCGGCCGGGTTAGATTACTAAAGTGCAATTTTAAATTTTCCGCGAAATATCCTGCTGAAAACGTCTCGGTATGATGACGCCTGCGCGTGACGTCACGGATTGTAGAGGACATTTTGGGACAGCATTGTGGCCAGCTATTAAGTCGTCTGTTTTCATCGCAAAATTCCACAGTATTCTGGACATCTGTGTTGGTGAATCTTTTGCAATTTGTTCAATGAACAATGGAGACAGCAAAGAAGAAAGCTGTAGGTGGGAAGCAGTGTATTTCGGCCGGCTGCAGCAACACAAACACAGCCGATGTTTCATTGTTTACATTCCCGAAAGATGACAGTCAAGCTTTACCATTGGCTTGTGGAGAACTGACACAACAGAGACTCTTACTAGGAGGACTTTGAGTTGGATACGCAGACGCGGTACCGTGAGTACGCAGCTGCGGCTTCCAAACATTTGATCGCTCGCCCGTACGTGCGTGCCGCTATGTGCATGTCACGTACGTAACTTTGGGGACTTTGGGGAAATATATGTGCTGTATGAACTTTGGGGAGGTGAACGGTACTTTGGGCTGTAGGATTGAGTGTGTTGTGCGGGTGTTTGATTTGTATTGGCGGGTTATATGGACGGGAGGGGGGAAGTGTTTGTTATGCGGGATTCATCTGTGGCATATTAAATATAAGCGTGGTTGTGTTGTGGCTAATAGAGTATATATATGTCTTGTGTTTATTTACTGTTTTAGTAATTCCCAGCTAAATATCAGGTCCCACCCGCCTCTCACAGCATCTTCCCTATCTGAATCGCTTCCACTGCCCTCTAGTCCTTCACTCTCACTTTCCTCATCCACAAATCTTTCATCCTCGCTCAAATTAATGAGGAAATCGTCGCTTTCTCGGTCCGAATCGCTCTCGCTGCTGGTGGCCATGATTGTAAACAATGTGCAGATGTGAGGAGCTCCACAACCAGTGACGTCACGCGCATATCGTCTGCTACTTCCGGTACAGGCAAGGCTTTTTTATCAGCGACCAAAAGTTGCCAACTTTATTGTCGATGTTCTCCACTAAATCTTTTCAGCAAAAATATGGCAATATCGCGAAAAGATCAAGTATGACACATAGAATGGACCTGCTATCCCCGTTTAAATAAGAAAATCGCATTTCAGTACACATTATTAAAATGTATTGTAAATTTGATTCATTGTATATTTTGTAACATTTATTTATTTCCGTCAATTATTTGAGTGCCTTCTTATGCAATATATTTGGTTAATATTTAGTTTTCTAATCAGCCTGACCTAAGCCTAAGGTTTATGTGTTAAATAATAATATTTGTGATAAACACATGGTTTCATATCATTTGACAAGGTTGTAAACTAAGTAGGTTATATATAATTATTGAATATGATTAAAATCAAGATTAAATTAAGAATAACATTACTAATTCAGTGTTAATGAGTGGGCTTTGGGCCCCTTTGTCGCGGAAAAGTACCAACAGGCAAGAAAAGTTGGTTTTACATAATGGGACCCCTTTAAAAACTAATTTGGAGACGTCCTGCGGGACTTCTTATGGTCTGAACTATAGAATAATGGTTAGTTGAATAGACCCCTTAATTGGATTCTTTGCAGATTTTCTTTATTGTAGTTTTCTCTACACTGTATGGCAGTTAACATTTTAATTTTGTTTGCCATAAATTAATATAAATGAGCCAATTCACTCAAAGGGTATTTCATACAGGAAAATAAGTTTCTAGATTAGAACAACTTGAAAGTCAACCGGCATCAAGAAATAATTGGTGCCTCAAATTTTTAGGTTTCACAACCAGTAAGTTAAACATTTTTTAAAAAAGCTAGTGGTGACTTCAAATTAGCACAGTACTTTTTAGCTGTAGTCATTTTCAGACATTTTAATGCAAGTCAACATTTAAATGCAATGATTTTGGCTTGAAGAAAGAGGAAAGTGTGCACTTGTGTGACACAACCACTTAATGACTCACCTTGCATCGGATATCTTTGTTAACCAAATGGTTCTTTCCTTTGTAGTTGAAGATTACATGGACTTTCTTTGTGCCAGGGCCACAAATATCAGGACCTGCATATACAAAGGTGAGAGGTTCAATGTGACATCATATACTTATTAACATGTGCAAACATACCAAACATGACATTGTAGACTGAGTCCCCATGCATCTCCTCCTGTTTGAGGCCAGAGGGGAACACTTTGACGTATCCACCACCGCAGTCGATGTTCTGCTCGTGCTTCACGGTGAACTGGATGACAAGAGGCTGGCCTTGGTTGCTGAAGTCATCGAAGCGTGAAGACAGAGCGTAGAAGCGGGCGTCCTGGCTTGTCTGCAAACCTACCATAGTGACCAAGGGAAATTATCACACTGTTTTTCTCCTTATCCCAAAAACATTCATGTTAGGCGAACTGGTGATTTTTTTTTTCATAAAGAAATACAATCATGTGTGCTTACGGACTGTATCCCTGCAGACTGTATTGATATATATTGATATATAATGTATATATTGTGTTTTTTATGTTGATTTAATAAAATAAAAAAAACACTTTTTAAAAAAAAAATTTATTTCTTGTGCGACTTGGTACCAATCGGTCGCGGCCCGGTGGTTGGGGACCACTGGTTTAATGGATACAATGAAACAATTTGGCATATATAGTCAACTTGTTTTTCCAGTCTACTGGTACTTTAAGGTGAAAAACTGCATGTGTTTCATCAACATCTTCGTCCCAACTTTGTTCACAGATCATTCTCAAAAAGCATTCCTACTTTTGTCTGTGTGCAGTATTAAAAATGTATTTTTGTCATCTGTGTTTCTCCCTATGTAGTTTTCTGAAAAAGCCGCCGCAAATTCAGACATTTCTGACCGCAACTATCACAAAAAATCCAGTAAAGTCCCGGACTGACCGATAGTAAATGTTAACATGGCTGTAACTACGAAGTCATATTCTCTGGATTTTTTTGTAAGTGACAAAAAGAAGATCATGACTGAAATGCAAATGTACTTTGTGTAGGACATTGTGTGCACTGTACATTACCATGTGGTAGATAATCCTTTCGCAATATACGATCTTTGGTCATACACAGCCAGCTACAACTCCAGACAACAACGTAACACAATCAGGTCCACTTTCACTTTAAACATTGTCCGATCCGAAATGTGCTGTCAACATAAGGTTAACATTAAAATATAGGTGACAAACGTTAAAGGGCTGGGCCGGCAAACGATATCAAAATACATGGCGATAGACGCATAATGGATATCAATATAAAATGTGATAAAATATTCAATATATATTGATATTTTTGGGTGGGAAGAAACCAGAAATTATGAGGCAAGATGCGTTTAATGAAATCACTCGTGCTTTGGGAACCCAGAAAACAGGAACTGTCACTGAGCAATGGGAGGGTCACGCTAACAGCCAATCACATAACAGTATCAACTACCAACATTGTTTGCGCCGTCTTTCAGTCTCGCCGTGGATTCACTGCATGGAGTGAGAAGAGAAACAAAAATTTTATCAACTCAATAACAGAAATTTTTTTTTAAGTCTTGTTGGTTTTAAAGCAGACGGTGCTGCAACATCTTGACACTTCCAATGTGTCGCTTTAATGAGTAGCTTCCCAAACTATTGTGTAGTGTTCAATAGCTTATACACTACTGCCATCTACTGTCTCAAATCTGCAACTACGTTAAAGTTAAAGTGCCAATGATTGTCACACACACACACACTAGGTGTGGTGAAATTATCCTTTGCATTTGACCCATCACCCTCACCCCCTGGGACGTGAGGGGAGCAGTGAGCAGCAGTGGTGGCTGCACCCGTGAATCATTTTTGGTGATTTAACCCCCAATTCCAAATCAACTTCAATTATTTTATTAACTTAGCTGTACTCATCCTACCTGGCTACCAGACACCCTCTCCACTGATAAATAGCATTAGGGCTGCGAATCTTTGTGTGTCCCACGATTCGATTCAATATCGATTCTTGGGGTCACGATTCGATTCAATAACGATTTTTCCCCGATTCAAAACGATTCTCTATTCATTCAATACATAGGATTTCAGCAGGATCTACCCCAGTCTGCTGACATGCAAGCAGAGTAGTAGATTTTTGTAAAAAGCTTTTATAATTGTAAAGGACAATGTTTTATCAACTGTTTGCAATAATGTGAATTTGTTTTAACTATTAAATGAACCAAAAATATGACTTATTTTATCTTTGTGAAAATATTGGACACAGTGTGTTGTCAAGCTTATGAGATGCAATGCAAGTGTAAGCCACTGTGACACTATTGTTTTTTGTTTTTTTTTATAAACGTTTTATGATAATGTCAATGAGGGATTTTTAATCACTGCTATGTTGAAATTGTAACTAATATTGATACTGTTGTTGATAATATTCATTTTTGTTTCACTACTTTTGGTTTGTTCTGTGTCTTGTTTGTGTCTCCTCTCAATGGCTCTGTTTATTGCTATTCTGAATGTTGCTGGGTCGGGTTTGGTTTTGGAATTGGATTGCATTGTTATGGTATTGCTGTGTATTGTTTTGTTGGATTGATTAATTTAAAAAAAAAAAAAAAGAAAGACAAAAGAAAAGAAAAAAAGAAAGAAAAAAAATGTAGATTTTTTAAAAATGAGAATCGATTCTGAATCGCACAACGTGAAAATCGCGATTCGAATTGGAATCGATTTTTTCCCACAACCCTAAATAGCATCCTTGGTAAGGTGGTAATTAGTTTAATGTATTTATTGGCAGGCTTAAATATATCATAATAAGTATTAATTATCAATATTGATTAGGGATATAACGGTTTGAAAATATCGCAGTATTTTGGTTTCAAAGTCTTCTCAATAACACTGTGACGTGTGCCGGTATCAAACAAAAACTTGGGTGTGTGTAGTTTTTTTCTGCTGTTTTAGAATTGGCTGTAAATAAACTACATCTCCCAGAATCCTCTGCGCACCGCGGCACCGGCAAGGTAAAGTAGTGATTTGTAGTCGATGAGAGGAATTGTTTTTTGGACATTAAATCTGTCCATAACTGGGCAAATGTAAAAAAAAAAAAAAAAAGTCTGCATTCTGCAAAGCGAGCCACTTTTGTTTTGACTCGGGCGTTTCCAAAGCGACAGAGCCTGCAGGACTCGAAGTACAGGTGAAATAAAAAGCTACTTGATACATCCTCAATCCATCCATTTTTCTAGTTTGCCACTCTTGATGTTGCGGAGGGGCTGGAGCCTATTCCAACTGCGCTCGGCGGAAAGTAGGAGAAACCTTAGACAAGTTGCCATCTCATAAACCATTACACTGAGAAGATATTTAAAGCCAGCGAATTCAAACATCAGTTTGTGAATTAGTGAATTATATTTATATAGCGCTTTTTCATCAAGTGACTCAAAGCGCTTTACATTGTGAAACCCAATATCTAAGTTACCTTGTGGAAGCAGGTGGGTAAAGTGTCTTGCCCAAGGACACAACGGCATCGACTAGGATGGCAGAAGCGGGGATCGAACCTGCAACCCTGAAGTTGCTGGCACGGCCACTCTACCAACCGAGCTATACCGGTTGGTAGAGTGGCCAATTCAATATTGTGAAGTATTTGCATTATTAAAAATTATATTGTTAGTTTACGTTTTGAGAAACAACATTTTCCAGATTGATATAAAAATTACCACGGTAGAGGACACTGCTTCCCATAATGTAAAAGTTGAAAGACACTTAAGTGTACATTGAGGCTTTATAACTGTTTCACTGGATGTTTACATTGTTACTTTAAAGATGTCAATTGTAAGTTATTGTTTAAAAAAATTTCTTGAAACAGTTGATGTTCCCACACAATTATTTGCATTTAGAAATACTTTTTTGTAGTAATAAATATGATTGTGTTCAATTATTGTGTTTATCCTAACATTCCTGCCACTTAATTTTACACACTATGGCATTTTTATCAAGCTTTTTTTTTGTTGACATAGAACGCAATAATAATCGTACCGTGGCCTTATTGATATTGATAATATTGTACCATGGGATTTGATACCGTTACAACCCTAATATCCATCAATATAAAAATGTATATCATGATATAGTTTTCAGCCATATTGCCCAGCCCTAGTTTCAACTGTATGAAATTGCTGTGAAACGCTGTCTGCATAATATCGTTGTCATGTCAGTCAGGTTCTGTTCACAGGGATCAAGCCCGCCCCGCCCTAAACTCAGAACACGGGCTGTGCGTAAAACTCTGTGATTCGTGAGGGGGGCTTATTTAGCATGAGGAAGCACAGGTCAAAAGTAAATTATTGAATGACAAGGCGCTTCATATAAAGTTTTACCCCAAATGTATTCCCAGTCACTTATAAGAACATAGAGACCGATTTTCTTGTTGGCCTTCCGGTGGCTCACAATATCAAAGCAGAAGGTCTTGGGTTGAAATCTGTTGGCGTTAAAATTGTAGCGATGTTTTTAAATTTATTTTTTAATAGTGTTGAAATTGTTTAATACGCTAAACTTCAGCATCTCAATAAAAAAAGTGGACTGTTAAAAAAATCATGCTGATTGTCAAATATGTTATACAACACATGATAGTTCTACCTCAATTAAAGCTGTTATTTTGGAAACTATGTTGCTATAGATAATATTTCTATGGTGCTGTGATACCCATGACTTCAACGTTTCAAAGTTCCACTCGGGCAGGCCTGGGCAATTACTTTGCCTCGGGGGGCCAAATTTAGAGAAAAACATGTGTCTGGGGGCAGTATATCTATTTTTAGGAACACAAATACAAAACCTCCCAATAATGTCTGAATGCTAAAAACGTTATGACAGACCGCCTTAAAAAACGGAATGGAATTTAAAACATTTTTACTGAATGAGACACCCAGAATGTACATGAAAATAAAGAATGCGAGATTTACAATATTAACTAAGAACGATAAAACAGTGAATATTGACAACATATGAACGTCACACTTGATCGACATATTTTACAATGACGCAAAACGCAACAAAAATGCAACAAACACAGCAAAATATGAACGTGAAGGGTAAAAAAAAAAAAACACCAATGTGATACCACTAAGTTTTAGAACAGGGGTGGGCAATTAATTTTTACCGGGGGCCGCATGAGCAACCCGAGCACTGCTGGAGGGCCACATCGACAATTTCAATTACATTTTGCTCAATATTATTTTTGATATATACCGTAAGATAAATAATAATAATAATAATAATTCATAATAATAATGCCTGCATTTAACCTAACTTTATACCAAAAGCACTGCTTTGGAAATCATTTGTACCCCTTTCAGAGATCACATTTAGTTCCCCTTAAACATCCTCCTGTTGCACAATGAAATGTAAGCATAGGATGAAGTGTGCATTCCTGTAACTTTCTCTAGTAACAGTAAGGCTGAAACGACGCGTCGACGTCATCGGTTACGTAAATACGTCGACGCCGTTTTTGTGCGTCGACGCGTCGCATATTTACGTCACACTACCGTCATGGCGGAGCGCAAAGCAGACTGTGCGAGCGAGGGGGAAAAAGCACGCCAAAAGTCGTCAAAAGTGTGGGAGTATTTCAATACACAGCCTAATAATGTTGTTGTATGCACACTGTGTCGAGCGGAAATGGCCTATCATAGCAGCACAACGGCTATGAATGAACATTTGAAAAGAAAACCATCAACTAGTCAATCGTCCGTGTTAGCATACGTTGTCATCATTACACAAAAACATGAATGTGTCATTTGTATCTGCTAGGGGTGTAACGGTACGTGTTTTGTATTGAACCGTTTCGGTACGGGGCTTTCGGTTCGGTACGGGGGTGTACCGAACGAGTTTCTAAGCTAAAGCTAACTTTAGCTGCTAAAGTGTTAACAAGCTGCTTTGCTCCTTCTGCCTCTGTCTCAGCACGCAGCATTTTCCCACCCACACAACCATCTGATTGGTACACACAAAGTATTATCAGCCAATCAGCAGTGCGTATTCAAAACGTTACCAGCCAATCAGCAGTGCGTAGTCAGCGCTTCAGCGTCTAACAGATAGGTGTTTAGCAGGTGAGCATCAGGCAGCGAACTCTCCCCAAATGATAATAAACACCTCCCAGTCAACTACTAGTAACATCACTATGAGCCCGTTGACCTTCTAGAAACTTAAACTGCAGCTCAGCTCGCTCGCAGTCCTGGCTTGAGGTGAAGGCTAATTACCTCTCAGTTCCAGCCACATCGACCCCTTCTGAGCGTAGACATGCTAACCTTTCTTCATTACAACTGTTAGTCACTCACTGGAATGAGTAGAATTGGTTATTGTGTACTGTGTTGGACTGGATGTTTATTTTGCACATTTTAAAAGCAATACTTAATGTTTACAGTGCTCCAGAATATTTAGATTGGCACTTTTTTGTATTTGATGTTTATCTTTTTTTTTTTGCACATTTTAGCAAATAAGCAATACTTTCACTTTTGTTGAAATGTTTACACTGTTGTTACAGAATATTTCGTTTTGCACTTTTTGTATTGGATGTTTATCTTTATTTTTGCACATTTTAAAGCAAAATAAGCAATACTTTTACTTTTGAAATGCTTATACTATTGCAAAATATTAAGATTTGCACCGGATGTTTACTTTTATATTTGCACATTAAAAAGCAAATAAGCTACTTTTAATTTTGTTAAATGTTAAAAGTTTTAAATGTTTACATGGTTACAGAATATTTTGTCATGTTGTTGTCAATGTTGACTGAGTGGCCATACTTTTTTTTTTTTTGGAAATAAAAGCCATGCCTTTTGAAAAAACTGGCCTACATTTATTTTTTCATCTTCATTTTAAATAAAATAAAAAATAATCGGTAAAAGGAATAATAATCTATAGATTAATCGAAAAAAAATAATCTATAGATTAACCGATTAATCGAAAAAAATTATCTATAGATTAATCGATAGAAAAATGATCGTTAGCTGCAGCCTTAAGTAACAGCATTCCATGATTAATATCAATAAATTAACATGATTAATAAATGACAGTAAAATAAGCACACGTATGACTGAGGAGTCGTAGTGTAACTTTGTGTGGTGTTTGAGTTGTCCGACTTTTTGTGTGGCCATAAACGCACCAGTGGTTTAGTGGTATGCGTGTTGGTGAAAGATGACAAGTTGCTTTTGGCCTGGTTTGTACGGCAGAAAATGACTAGTTTTTCGAGATAGAAGTGTTTTACTCATGTTTTTGGTGTGGTTATGGCCGAATATAAACAGTTTTGCTCAATAAAGTGATCGATATAATTCCTGGCCTCGAAGCATCTCGATAGACGTCACAATAATTGAACGGTGTTCAATTGAACGGTGTTAACGAACACAGTTAGGGCCGCTTGTTGTCACTGTCACTCAAAGTTGCATTGCAAAATTACACAGAATAAATGTGTTTATTTTGTTTAGAATTAAGATGGGATTTGATTTGGTGCGCGGCATATATTTGCTGTGCGCAGAGGACGCTTGAGCAGTGCGCAATTGCGCAGGCGCGCACCTTAGAGGGAACGTTGCTTGGCAGTCCATGTCTTGTTGAAAACACGCCATTCGTCATTAACTTTTCTCTTTTTACCGTCTCGGGTGTAAACCGTGCATCACTTGTCGCTGTGCACCTTCACTCACAGGTTACACACGGACATACGCCCATAAATAACACTTTTCAAAATAAAAGCAGCACAGTTGTATTGCGCACACGACATAGATGTTTTTTCAACTTTATTTTGTCATTTGTGATTGCAGCTGTTCACATTCACTCACAATCACGCACGCGCATACGTCCACACGGAAGTAATACAAATAACGCTTTTCAAAACAAAAGCAGCACCGTTGTATTGCACACTCGAAATAGATACTTTTTAAAATTTATTTTGTAATTTATGATTGGCCTCACGCGGGCCGGACAGGGACGTACAAAGGGCCGGATGCGACCCCGCGGGCCGCGGAATACCCAGGTCTGTTTTAGAACCTTGTTGTAAAAATCTCCTTCCGGGTCTGTCCCCGACACCCGTATTTCAGGCTGACACTCTGTGGAAACGGTCCCCACCCCCACTGCTTGGTGCCTCGTCTGAGCTGCTGGGACTTAGGCCATATCCACACGAACAGTTACTTAATAAACGCATTCTTATCTCTGCGTTTAGGCCTCTTGTCCACACGAAAGACTGTTGTCTTTAAAAACGCGGACTTGTGCAAACGCTGGCCAAAGTGCTTATATGCGTGTACATGGCACAAACGGAGACTTGTGATGACGTTATGGTTGTGCGCTGTCATTTCAAAGCTCAACAACACTGCCTTGCTAGATTTAAACACATTATAAGATGGCTTACTGTATGTTTGAACATAAACATGCTGCTCTTTTCACACATCATTAATAAAAAAGACACATCAAAATGGGCTTTGTGACACTCCCGCCGGCACAAATGACAGTCAGCTGTTTTGGATTCGATCGCTGTGGAACCTCCACCTGATGGGACAACTTTGACAAGCAAGACTTTTTGCTCTGTGTCATAAGAAAGGTGCTACATTACCTTATGTTTTTAGTCCTTGTTTAACGAGAAATCATGAAGTTAACTTACATGTCTTGCTTCCATTCTTGTAGATCGTGCTTGCGCGTAAAAAGCGACCAAGCAACTAAAATAAACAATATAAGTGTCCTCCTTGTAATGTGTACTGATGTTAAAGACAATATAAACTTCATTACGCATGTACCATAATCATTATATCGATGATTAAATGCTTTATAATTCCTTTAAACATGCTAAATGGTTTCCTTGGCTCGTTAGTGCGCGCTAATTTTAGAAATAATGTACACTTCACATGTTGCTGCACATGTTATAATTCTGAGTGTTGGGTTTCAGCAGCACAGGCGTGCATTCCCTCTTTAATAATGTTCCAAGGGCTTTGTGTACGTGCATGCAGGTTTTAAAGATAATGTACATGTAATGTACATTGTACATCTAGTACATCAAAATAAACACAATAAGAGGTGTAATGATGCACCAAATCAGTTATTACTGCTTTTTTCAGGCTTCTGATTGGACAAAATGTGCATGACAGCAGGTGAATGCGTTTGTGTGTAGACAGACAGTTTTGACACTACACTTGTGTGGATGGAGATTGTTTTAACCCAATATGTGTTTTTGAATCTCTTCGTGTTCGTGTGGACATGGCCTCAGATTACCGTAGTAACTAGTATATCATGCAAAAGCGCAGATTCCAACCATTGAAATACTTTGTATAGTTCAAGACTTACAGTCATTTGAAAACATCACTGCACATCATAATGGCAGCTACAGTTTCCATCTTAAAGATCTAAAAAAATTATTTGGGTATGTCCGGCGGGCCAGATTGAAAAGCTTAACCCGGAATTGGCCCAGGGCTGCTCTCGGGCCACCAATTTTTGAACTCTGTATTTGTCAAATTCTAGTTACGGCCCTGGTGTTACCATGTACAAGTTAGGACTGTGAATGAATCATCAGTGACAGCCTAAAGAAACGGTACAATTAAATAAGATCTGCTTCTTCCTACTCTTTTCAGACACGTTGAATTGTGCCCATCTCTTTTAAATGTAACTTGTAAAGGAATGTTTAAAACAAACTGTACCATGATTGTTTTTGGCCCTATTTAATCACTCCATTTACCTTTGTCCTTCTCCGCATCGCCGTAGAACTTCCCCGCAGTCAGGACAAATTGGCCATAATCCGTCTTGTGCTTGGATTCCATCCAGCGACTCTTCCAGGCATCTGAAAAATGTTACAAATTATAATGATGTAGGGCTGGGCGATATGGCCTTTTATTAATATCTCGATATTTTTGGGCCATGTCACGATACACGATATATATCGCGATATTTTGCCTTAGCCTTGAATGCATATAATATAATATTATCACACTAGTATGATGATTCTGTGTGTCTACATTAAAACATTCTTGTTCATACTGCATTAATATATGCTAATTTTAAACTTTCATGCAGAGAGGGAAATCACAACTAAGTCAATTTAGCAAAACTGTATTTATGAAACAGTTATTAAGCAGTGGCACAAACATACATGTAATTTCCAAAACAGAAAGTGCAACATTGTCAGAGACATTTTAATACAAGCTATTAGTGCACTTTTCTGCATGATGTCACTAAGATGACATATAAATGATAATAAATCAATCAAAACAATACTAAATTAAAATGCACTTTTTGTACAGAACGCCACTACAATAGTTAATAAAAATAAATAAAGTGCACTTTTGTGCATGATGTCACACAAGATAATTCAATAACTGTCAAATAAAAATTAGCTGCATAATAGGAAATCAAATAGCGTATGTCCTTCGCTATGTGGTAGGTTCCTGCAGACGTTATCTCCTTCTGTTGTTGATTTTTTTTTCATACGGTGTTGATCTTGAAATTGTTGCTTCGGCATTTTGTGGGTGTGGCACCGAACGGTTTCAAGCACTCTTCATTCTCTAGCGGGTGACTTTTCAAATGATGCTACAAATTAGCAGTGCTGATACTTTTTGTAGCAACGCTTTTGCCGCATAAATGTTCAACATATTCCCGCTTGAAGCCAAACCACCGCCAGACGATGGACCCTGTGCTGTTTTTCTTGGGAATTAATTATTTCTCCATTTGTTACCAGATTTGCACCTTCTCTCTCTCGTATTACCATTCGCAACGCACCGTTAGCATAACAGCTAATGTTACCCATGTAGCTACCTCTGCTCGGGGAGGGCGTGTGACGTTGCACGCGTGACAGTATGTGACGTATGTAAGAAGGTGCGCTTGTTTATGTCTCTGTGAGAAGGAGAGACAAGAAAGAGTGGGAAATGCCTGTAGTGTAATGCCCGCAGCTAAAAGCAACTGTGTGAGAACATATTCTCGCATATCACGATATAGTAATTTTCTATATCGCACAGACAAACCCGCGATATATCGAGTATATCGATATATCGCCCAGCCCTATAATGATGCATGATTAGTAGTTTGGCGTTGCTATGTTGTCCACCTGCTTGGACTTGGTGTATGACAGAGGTGTCAAACGTAAGGCCCGAGGGCCGGATCAGGCCCGCCAACAGGTTTTATCCGGCCCGCGGGATGAGTTTGCCAAGAATAAAAATGAACCTGAAATTTTTTAATGAAAGAAACAGCTGTTCTAAATGTGTCCACTAGGTGTCGCAATAGCAATTCTTTGTATCTTTGTAGACGATGCTACATATGTACTAGGGCTGGGCGATATATCGATATACTCGATATATCGCGGGTTTGTCTCTGTGCGATATAGAAATGACTATATCGTGATATTCGAGTTTACGTTCTCACGCAGTTGCTTTTAGCTGCAGGCATTACACTACAGGCTCTTTTCACTCTGTGTTGTCTCTCCTTCTCACAGAGACTTAATCAAGCGCACCTTCTTACATACGTCACATACGCATACGCCCTCACGGAGCAGAGAGGTAGCAGCGTGGGTAACGTTAGCTGTGGTTTGATTGATTGAAACTTTTATTAGTAGGTTGCACAGTGAAGTACATATTCCGTACAATTGACCACTAAATGGTAACACCCGAATACGTTTTTCAACTTGTTTAAGTCGGGGTCCAGCGAGTGGCAATACGAGAGAAAGAAGGTGCGAATCTGGTAACAAATAAAGGAAGAATTAATTCCCAAGAAAAACAGCACGGTCCATCGTCTGGCGGTGGTTTGGCTTCAAGTGGGAATATGTCGAACACACAACCGTAATTTGTCAAGTGTGGGGCAAAAGCGTTGCTACAAAAAGTAGCATTACTGCTAATTTGTAGCATCATTTGAAAAGTCACCTGCTAGAGAATGAAGAGTGCTTAATCCGCATGTCAACATCTCCGTTCGGTGCCACACTCACAAAATACAGAGGCAACAATTTCCACATCAACACCGTATGAAAAAAATAGTCCACAACATAAGGAGATAACGTCCGCAGGAACCTACCACATAGCGAAGGACATACTCAATTTGATTTCCTATTATGCAGCTCATTTTTATTTGACAGTTATTGAAATATCTTGTGTGACATCATGCACAAAAGTGCACTTTATTTGTTTTAAACTATTGTAGTGGCGCTCTGTACAAAAAGTGCACTTTAATTTAGTGTTGTTTTGATATGTCATCTTAGTGACATCATGCACAAAAAAGTGCACTCGTACCTTGTTTTAAAATGTCTCTGACAATCTTGCACTTTCTGTTTTGAAATGACATGAATGTTTGTGCCACTGCTTAATAACTGTTTAATAAATACAGTTTTGGTCAATCGACTCAGTTGTGATTTCCCTCTCTGCATGAAAGTTTAAAATGAGCATATATTAGTGATGGGTCCGGCAACACCGATGCATCTGCGCATGCGTCGAGCTCATAGAGCAAAACCCTGTGTCGGTGCGTGTACCGCTTTTAGAAAGTCACGTGACCGATCATGAGCTGTTTTGGTCACGTGACCGATACGCGAACTGTGTCGCACTGACGCCTCCTCTGTGACCTGTGAGCGGGTCTTTTCTACAGCCGGAGAAATATTAACTAAGAAGAAAAATCGTCTAAAATGTAATACGTTGGAAAAACTGTTTTGTTTTGTTTTTAAATGTGTAAAAAAAAATTAAAAAAAAATTTTTACAGTCCACAAGCATCCTCATTCACAACACATTCTCTTAGATTTCCATGGTATGATACATGTTCACATTATTTATTGACTGTATCTAAAAAAGATAAAAATATATTTTATTAAAATGAAGGTATGAAATAATCCTAAATGAAATACAATGACTTGGTTTATATTGTTGTATATACTAGGTCATAAAATCAGTGTCAGTTGAGTCGGTCCATAGGTTGCCTGTAGGATTTTTAATGTCCAGCAGATGTCAGTATTTAGTGACACAGTATCAACACAGTATCAACACAGTTTTGCAATGTGTCGAAACGCTTCATGACGCCTCATCAACCCATCACTAGCATTTATTAATGAACAAGAATGTTTTAATGTAAACATATAGAATCATCATACTGGTGTGATTATATGCATCAAGTGTTCATTCAAGGCTAAGGCAAAATATCGAGATATATATCGCGTATCGTGACATGGCCTAAAAATATCGAGATATTAATGATTTTGATATAATCTTTTTTATCTTGATTGAAAACTTAATACCAATGCGTTGACTGATAAACATTATCAGATTATTTGTTCAGAAAATACCGTATTTCCTTGAATTGCCGCCGGGTATATAGTATGCGCCTGCCTAGAATTACCGCCGGGTCAAACTCGTTTCGCAAAATAATTAGCGCATGCTTAGCATTACCGCCGGGTCAGAATTACTGCCGGGTCAAACTCGTTTTGCAAAATATTATTTTTATTAGCGTATGTCTAGAATTACCGCCGGGTCAAACTCGTTTGGCAAAATAATTAGCATATGCCTAGAATTTCCGCCAGGTCAAATTCGTCACGTCACGAGTGACACTTCACCTGTCATCATTTTCAAAATGGAGGAGGCTGATTTCAATAATATTAAATCGCATAAAAGGGAATTAGATAAAGAGCTATTCAGTAGGATTTAAGGTCCAAACTATTGAATATGCTAAAAATAACAGTAAGCAGCTATGTTTTATTAATATACAGTAGCTGCGTGTGTCAAATACGTCATTAAATGACTCCCGCCTCCTGGTGGTAGAGGGCGCTAGTGATCCTTCTTGCGACTACTCGGCTGCAGAAGAAGTGACAACAAGCAGCAACAGTTAGCAGCGATCGTTTATTTTTTCCTCTCGCCTGGACTTTTAACATGGAGGATTACATATCTAAAACAAAACAGTTTTCTAAACTGGACTTTCAATCGAAGCAGGAGGTAATAATTAAAGGAAGATCTCAATCGAGACAGAGAGACTTTAAAAACTGAAGAAAGATAAGGAGGACTTCTATAAACAAGTCATCGATGCTTTTATTCAGAAGGAGCGGCGCGTGGACTTAGTTTATAAGTAAAGGTAAGACCATAATAAAAATGTTTTTAATTAAATGTGCTTTACATAAGCGCAGGCCTAAATTTACCGCATGCCTTTCGTAAGCGCCGGAGTGAGAAGAGGTTTTAAATTAATTAGCGCAGGCCAAATTTACCGCATGCCTTTGGTAAGCGCCGGAGTGAGAAGAGGTTTTTAATTAATTAATTCAAGGAAATATGGTATAAATAAAATCTTTTTTTTTTTACTTTTTCAAAAAAATTTCAGAATGTGCTTGTACTATTTTTAAACAAAGAAAACAAGCTGAAGTTGTCTTTGTTTTTGAGTTATCATGCCGTGATTTTACCAGTCCGGCCCACTTGGGAGTAGATTTTTCTCCATGTGGCCCCCGATCTAAAAATGAGTTTGACGCCCCTGGCGTATGAGGAGGATGTGGGCAGTTCCAGTCAATGACCAGGGGGGAATGTACAGAAGGGGGAGGGGTGACACGGGGGTTTGACCATAAATGGGGGAGGGACGGTTGTCAAATTAAATGGGGGCGGACGTACAGAAAAATATAGGCAGGAAAGAATTTAAGACAAAATGGACTAGCTAAAATGTGTTAAAATATGCTAGCTAGTTTCATAAATGCCCAAGCACTGACACAATCACTTCAAAACACGAGTTCCATTCATAGTGATATGATACACAATAACATTATTAACATAATTAATAATGAATATAATATATATTGTACAATTAATGGAAAAAGACCTCACCCCCGTCTTCAAATTGCTCTCGGAAATACACATTAGACTCAGCCAGGACAGCAGCGGCCGAAACGGTCAAAAAGAGTAGAGACACGGCGGTCATGGCGACAAGCACACCTTGTCAAAGGGTTGTTGCAAAACCTAACAAAATAAAGTACAATTAAGTCTCCTTAATGGCTCTGCGCCTTGTAAAACTGCTGACTCTCCTTTGGAGCCGTTTCACTGAAATCATGCAACCTCTCTCGCCTCTCGCCTCGGCACAGATGTCCCAATTTGATTGGTTGTCAGCGCCGGAACTCGGCCAGGAAGTGAAACAGTTTTGAGCCAATGGGGTGAAAGAGTGAGTTGACGAATTGCGGCTGTGGCCAATCAGTGCAGACCACGCGTTTGCTTGATGCGAACACCCCAAAACCATAGTGATACATTAAAGATGTCAAAGTACGTTCGTATTATTTTAAAGGCCTACTGAAATGAAATGTTCTTATTTAAACGGGGATAGCAGATCCATTCTATGTGTCATACTTGATCATTTTGCGATATTGCCATATTTTATTTTTATTTAGTAGAGAACATCAGATAAAGTTTTGGTCTCTGATAAAAAAGCCTTGCCTGTACCGGAAGTAGCGTGACGTCACAGGTTGAACATTTGCACATTGTTTACACCAGCAGCGAGAGCGATTCCGACCGAGAAAGCGACGATTACCCCATTAATTTGAGCCAGGATGAAAGATTCGTGGATGAGGAACGTGAGAGTGAAGGACAAGAGTGCAGTGCAGGACGCATCTTTTTTCGCTCTGACCGTAACTTAGGTACAAGGGATCATTGGATTCCACACTCTCCTTTTTCTATTGTGGATCCCGGATTTGTATTTTAAACCACCTCGGATACTATATCCTCTTGAAAATGAGAGTCGAGAACGCGAAATGGACATTCACAGTGACTTTTATCCCCACGACAATACATCGGCGAAACACTTTAGCTACGGAGCTAACATGATAGCATCATGCTTAACTGCATATAGAAACAGACGAAATAAGCCTCTGACTGGAAGGATAGACAGAAGATCAACAATACTACCAAACTCTGGACCTGTAACCAATCAATCAATCAATGTTTATTTATATAGCCCTAAATCACAAGTGTCTCAAAGGGCTGTACAAGCCACAACGACATCCTCGGTACAGAGCCCACATACGGGCAAGGAAAACTCACCCCAGTGGGACGTCAATGTGAATGACTATGAGAAACCTCGGAGAGGACCGCATATGTGGGTAACCCCCCCCCCCCCCCCCCCCTCTAGGGGAGACCGAAAGCAATGGATGTCGAGTGGGTCTGACATAATATTGTGAAAGTCCAACACATCAGCGAAAGTCCAGTCCATGGTGGGGCCAGCAGGAACCATCCCGAGCGGAGACGGGTCAGCAGCGTAGAGATGTCCCCATCCGATGAACAGGCTAGCGGTCCACCCCGGAGCAGAGTAGAAAAGAAAAGAAAAGAAACGGCAGATCAACTGGTCTAAAAAGGGAGTCTATTTAAAGGCTAGAGTATACAAATGAGTTTTAAGATGAGACTTAAATGCTTCTACTGAGGTAGCATCTCTAACTTTTACCGGGAGGGCATTCCATAGTATTGGAGCCCGAATAGAAAACGCTCTATAGCCCGCAGACTTTTTTTGGGCTCTGGGAATCACTAATAAGCCGGAGTTCTTTGAACGCAGATTTCTTGCCGGGACATATGGTACAATACAATCGGCAAGATAGGCACACGGTTAATGCTGTACCGCCTGGCGAAGCCTAGCAATGCTGTTGCTAACGACGCCATTGAAGCTAACTTAGCTACGGGACCTCACAGAGCTATGCTAAAAACATTAGCTCTCCACCTACGCCAGCTCTCATCTGCTCATCACCACCCATGCTCACCTGCGTTCCAGCGATCGACGGCGCAACGAAGGACTTCACCCGATCATCGATGCGGTCAGCAGCTAGCGTCGGATAGCGCGTCTGCTATCCAACTCGAAGTCCTCCTGGTTGTGTTGCTGCAGCCAGCCGCTAATACACCGATCCCACCTACAGCTTTCTTCTTTGCAGTCTCCATTGTTCATTAAACAAATTGCAAAAGATTCACCAACACAGATGTCCAGAATACTGTGGAATTTTGCGATGAAAACAGAGCTGTTTGTATTGGGATATAATGGTGTACCAATACTTCCGCTTCAACCATTGACATCACGCGCAAACGTCATCATACCTAGACGTTTTCAACCGGAAGTTTCCCGGGAAATTTAAAATTACACTTTATAAGTTAACCCGGCCATATTGGCATGTGTTCAGAGTGTCCGCCCTGAGATCGGTAGGTTGGA
Organism: Entelurus aequoreus; assembly: GCF_033978785.1. Lineage (NCBI taxonomy): Eukaryota > Metazoa > Chordata > Actinopteri > Syngnathiformes > Syngnathidae > Entelurus > Entelurus aequoreus. The sequence goes on from NC_084757.1 coordinate 28,245,219, forward strand.
GTTCAAATCCCAGCCGAGTCATACCAAAGACTATAAAAATGGGACCCATAACCTCCCTGCTTGGCACTCAGCATCAAGGGTTGGAGTTGGGGGTTAAATCACCAAAATGATTCCCGGGCGCGGCGCTGCTGCTGCCCACTGCTCCCCAAGGGGATGGGTCAAATGCAGAGGACAAATTTCACCACATCTAGTGTGTGTGTGACAATCATTGGTACTTTAATCTTTAATCTTAATATGTTGCAATGTTAAGATTTCATCATTGATATATAAACTATCAGACTGCGTGGTCGGTAGTAGTGGCTTTCAGTAGGCCTTTAAAGTATCTACTGTTCGTAATAATTTGTCACAAGGAAAATGCTGTATAAAAAATACCGAAAAGTGTCATACAGTAGCTAAACGTCTCATAGTGAGTGCCGTTGTTACCGTAACTATCTTTCTAACGCAATTACTTAATTTGGTTGAATGATTTACAAAATCTTTGAAAATTGTTAAAATTAGAAAAAACCCTAATTATGTTTGAGATAAGCCCATTTTATACATTCACATATATTTTTTAAATTTATTTTTTATCATCCCATCCATCATCCCATTGTAAATGATAAAAAAATAAAAATTAAAAAAAAATCATCCCATTGTGGGCAGCACGGTGGTACAGGGGTTAGTGCATGTGCCTCACAATACGAAGGTCCTGAGTAGTCCTGAGTTCAATCCCGGGTTCGGGATCTTTCTGCGTGGAGTTTGCATGTTCTCCCCGTGACTGTGTGGGTTCCCTCCGGGTACTCCGGCTTCCTCCCACCTCCAAAGACATGCACCTGGGGATAGGTTGATTGGCAACACTAAATTGTCACTAGTGTGTGAATGTGAGTGTGAATGTTGTCTGTCTATCTGTGTTGGCCCTGCGATGAGCTGGCGACTTGTCCAGGGTGTACCCCGCCTTCCACCCGAATGCAGCTGAGATAGGCTTCAGCACCCCTCGCGACCCCAAAAGGGACAAGCGGTAGAAAACGGATGGATGGATCATCCCATTTTATTGTCTTTACTTTAACATGTTTTGTTTATGGTTTAAAAGGATGGACATAGTATACATTAAAGTGCCTCAATTTAACTGTATATTTTCTATATTTACTGTTTTTGAGTGCAATTGTTAAAAAAGGACGTGTCACGCCAATTTTCTTCCCATTACAAAAACCTTCCTACCCCCCATTTACTTCCGGGGTCATTTCCGCTTACGTCATTTCCTGTTACTTACGTCATTTCCTCTTGCGTCATTGACAGCAATCGATAGAATCCAAATCTCCTGAAAATGGTGGTGTCACTGAATGATATTTGTCTTTATCTTTCCCAGGGGACTTATGTCAAACACCAGCAGGCTTCGCAACATTTCAAGCGGAGTGTTAGGGCCGCTGCTGGGAACATATGTCTTCGTGGTAACGTGCAAAAAATATTAATTAATATATAATACTGTTAAATGTCTGTACTACTTTAAATCAACATTATTGTTGAAACCATTTCACTAATATTAATTAATATATAATAATGTTAAATGTCTGTACTTTAAATCAACATTATTGATGAAACCATTTCACTAATATTAATTAATATATAATAATGTTAAATGTCTGTACTTTAAATCAACATTATTGTTGAAACCATTTCACTAATATTAATTAATATATAATAATGTTAAATGTCTGTACTTTAAATCAGCATTATTGTTGAAACCATTTCACTAATATTAATTAATATATAATAATGTTAAATGTCTGTACTTTAAATCAACATCATTGTTGAAACCATTTCACTAATATTAATTGATATATAATAATGTTAAATGTCTGTACTACTTTAAATCAACATTATTGTTGAAACCATTTCACTAATATTAATTAATATATAATAATGTTAAATGTCTGTACTTTAAATCAACATTATTGTTGAAACCATTTCACTAATATTAATTAATATATAGTAATGTTAAATGTCTGTACTTTAAATCAACATTATTGTTGAAACCATTTCACTAATATTAATGAATATATAATAATGTTAAATGTCTGTACTTTAAATCAACATCATTGTTGAAACCATTTCACTAATATTAATTAATATATAATAATGTTAAATGTCTGTACTTTAAATCAACATTATTGTTGAAACCATTTCACTAATATTAATTGATATATAATAATGTTAAATGTCTGTACTTTAAATCAACATTATTGTTGAAACCATTTCACTAATATTAATTGATATATAATAATGTTAAATGTCTGTACTTTAAATCAACATTATTGATGAAACCATTTCACTAATATTAATTGATATATAATAATGTTAAATGTCTGTACTACTTTAAATCAACATTATTGTTGAAACCATTTCACTAATATTAATTAATATATAATAATGTTAAATGTCTGTACTTTAAATCAACATTATTGATGAAACCATTTCACTAATATTAATTAATATATAATAATGTTAAATGTCTGTACTTTAAATCAACATTATTGTTGAAACCATTTCACTAATATTAATTAATATATAATAATGTTAAATGTCTGTACTTTAAATCAACATTATTGATGAAACCATTTCACTAATATTAATTAATATATAATAATGTTAAATGTCTGTACTTTAAATCAACATTATTGTTGAAACCATTTCACTAATATTAATTAATATATAATAATGTTAAATGTCTGTACTTTAAATCAACATTATTGTTGAAACCATTTCACTAATATTAATTGATATATAATAATGTTAAATGTCTGTACTTTAAATCAACATTATTGTTGAAACCATTTCACTAATATTAATTGATATATAATAATGTTAAATGTCTGTACTACTTTAAATCAACATTATTGTTGAAACCATTTCACTAATATTAATTAATATATAATAATGTTAAATGTCGGTACTTTAAATCAACAATATTGTTGAAACCATTTCACTAATATTAATTAATATATAATAATGTTAAATGTCTGTACTTTAAATTAGCATTATTGTTGAAACCATTTCACTAATATTAATTGATATATAATAATGTTAAATGTCTGTACTACTTTAAATCAACATTATTGTTGAAACCATTTCACTAATATTAATTAATATATAATAATGTTAAATGTCTGTACTTTAAATCAACATTACTGTTGAAACCATTTCACTAATATTAATTGATATATAATAATGTTAGATGTCTGTACTACTTTAAATCAACATTATTGTTGAAACCATTTCACTAATATTAATTGATATATAATAATGTTAGATGTCTGTACTTTAAATCAACATTATTGTTGAAACCATTTCACTAATATTAATTAATATGTAATAATGTTAAATGTCTGTACTTTAAATCAACATTATTGTTGAAACCATTTCACTAATATTAATTAATATGTAATACTGTTGAATGTCTGTACTTTAAATCAACATTATTGTTGAAACCATTTCACTACAATATTGTGTGTGTGTAGAAGAGGTCCTGTACCATGGGAACAGAAGGGTCATTTTGACAGAGGAGGAGAAAGTGACTGTGTTAACCAAAGCCTATGCAGGCCATTTTGGACCACAGAGGATGCAAGCGAAGATTGCTCCCCGGTTTTATTGGCGGTCCATCACACAGGACACATTGGATTGGGTAAGCAAGCTCCTAGAAGGAATATATTTGCTTTTAATTTTTATTTTTAGTTGAAACACTCAGGTTAGTAGTTAGTAGTAGGTTGCAAAGTGTTGTGGAATCAAATCCATCCATCCATCCATATTCAACCGCTTATCCGGAATCGGGTCGCGGGGACACCAGCTCCAGCAGAGACCCCCAGACTTCCCTCTCCAGAGCAACATTTGCGACTTCCTCCTGGGGAATCCCGAAGCGTTCCCAGGCCAGAGAGGAGATGTAATCCCCCCATCTGGTCCTTGGCCTGCCGCGGGGGACGTGCAACGAGGACCTCCCTAGGGAGACGCTCGTGAGGCATCCGCACGAGATGCCCGAACCACCTAAGCTGGCTCCTTTCCAAGCGAAGGAGCAGCGGCTCTACTCCGAGTCTCTCTCGGGTGACTGAACTTCTCACCCTATCTCTAAGGGAGATGCCAGCCACCCTTCTGAGGAAACTCATTTCGGCCGCTTGTATCCGCGATCTTATTCTTTCAGTCATTACCCACACTTCATGACCATAGGTGAGAGTAGGAATGTAGATAGCTCGGTAGACCGAGAGCTTTGCCTTCTGGCTCAGCTCTCGTTTCGGCACAACAGTGCGGCAGAGAGACTGCAATACTGCCCCAGCTGCTCCGATTCTCCGGCTGATTTCCTTCTCCATCTTTCCCTCACTCGTGAACAAGACCCCGAGATACTTAAACTCCTCCACCTGGGACAGAGTCTTGTCCCCTACCCGGACTGTACAAACCATCGGTTTCCTGCTGAGAACCACGGCCTCAGATTTGGAGATGCTGATCCTCATTCCAGCCGCTGAACACTCGGCTGCGAACCGATCCAGTGAGAGCTGAAGGTCACGAACCGAAGGTGCCATCAGGACCACATCATCTGCAAACAGCAGTGACGCAACCTTTAGCCCCCCGAGACGTATACCCTCTCCGCCATGGCCACGACTCCGCCTAGAAATCTTGTCCATGAAAATCACAAACAGGATAGGTGACAGAGCGCAGCCCTGGCGGAGACCAACCCCCACTGGAAACGGATCCGACTTACATCCAAGCACCCGGACACAACTCTCGCTTTGGTTGTACAGAGATTGGATGGCCCTCAGCAGGGTTCCCCTCACTCCGTACTCCCTCAGCACCTCCCACAAGATCTCCCGAGGGACGCGGTCATACGCCTTCTCCAAATCCACAAAACACATGTAGACTGGATAGGCATACTCCCAGGCCCTCTCCAGGATTCCCGCAAGCGTAAAGAGTTGGTCAGTTCTTCCACGACCAGGACGGAATCCACATTGCTCCTCTTGAATCTGAGGTTCGACTATCGGCCGGACCCTCCTTTCCAGTACCTTGGCGTAAACTTTCCCAGGGGTGGAATCAAGTCATATCTACAATATGTTTCCCTTTATTACTACTTTTAGGTGCGCACATGTCCTGACTGCCAGCGCTTTGAAAATTTAAAGACCGAGGCGCCTGAGCTGAAGCCCATCAAGGTCGTATCACCTTGGTACATGGTTGGTGAGTGGGTTTATTCACACATCCCTCACCTTTTCACGCACAACTATACAAAAAGTCAGTCCACATTCAAATATTTGCTAAACTGAGAACTGGAATTCATGCTCTAGGTGTGGACCTCTTTGGACCTGTGAAAAAGTCGTCTAAGGGGAACAGATATTGTCTCACTTTGACCAATTGTTTCACCAAGTGGGTTGAAGCAAGAACATTCCCAAAAAAGACAGCAGCAAATGTGAAGGAGGTATTCTTTATATTTTGGTGTTTCACTTACCCATGGCCATAATCAGAAAGGGAAAGAGCCACTAAAGTGCATAATTTATATATATATTTATATATACACTACCGTTCAAAAGTTTGGGGTCACATTGAAATGTCCTTATTTTTGAAGGAAAAGCACTGTACTTTTCAATGAAGATAACTTTAAACTAGTCTTAACTTTAAAGAAATACACTCTATACATTGCTAATGTGGTAAATGACTATTCTAGCTGCAAATGTCTGGTTTTTGGTGCAATATCTACATAGGTGTATCAGAATCAGAATCAGAATCAGAATCAGAATAGTTTTTATTGCCATTGTTTGAGAACGGGTTCACAAACTAGGAATTTTTCTTGGTGCAATCGTGCAACATAAAACACATATAACACATATTTGGTAATAAAAAGAGCTGTGACTGAGCTATCAGATAGACTTAGAAGGGATTCAAGGAATTCAAGGAGCTGCTGTTAGGAGTTCTTGTTCATTTGCCTGATGGCCGAGGGGAAAAAACTGTTCAGGTGGCGGGAAGTGTGGGTCTGGATGGAGCGTAGTCTCCTGCCTGTGGGAGCTTGCAGCCAATAGAGGCCCATTTCCAGCAACTATCACTCCAGTGTTCTAATGGTACAATGTGTTTGCTCATTGGCTCAGAAGGCTAATTGATGATTAGAAAACCCTTGTGCAATCATTTTCACACATCTGAAAACAGTTTAGCCCGTTACAGAAGCTACAAAACTGACCTTCCTTTGAGCAGATTGAGTTTCTGGAGCATCACATTTGTGGGGTCAATTAAACGCTCAAAATGGCCAGAAAAAGAGAACTTTCATCTGAAACTCGACAGTCTATTCTTGTTCTTAGAAATGAAGGCTAGTCCACAAAATGGTTTGGGTGACCCCAAACTTTTGAACGGTAGTGTATATATATATATATATATATATATATAAAATTATATTGTAATTATTAGTTGTACTAATATAATTATTATTATTATTGCTTTGTGAAGTGGCCAAGGTTATCTTCAAGTCGAGTCATGTAAAATTTTCTCATGAACAGCTCGAGTATGTTTTGGCCTGCGATCGTCCAGCTATGGAACTGATCGTTAAAGAGGGAGGGGTGTGTTTAACCCGAGAAGAGTTTTGGTCTCTCGGGTTGTCCAAAGACATGGACTCCACGGTCAGTACTGTAACTGTTATGTTTGTTTCACTTGACTGCTTATTCCATGGATATGTATAACTTTGTTACATCTGTAATGTGATGACAGATGGGAAATGCTTGCCTCCAGCTGGTTCAGGAAGCTGCTCAGAGACATGTAGGATTTCTTAGAGCTGCACAACAGAGGCTGCTTTTAGTCATTAAAAAATCTGATTCAATGGTTAATATAAAAGCTCACATATCCTCATGTTTTTGGATTCAAAAGTGTTCCAGGGCAAAGATGTCTTCATTGCCAACATGTATATTGTACCAACGTGGAAGCACAAAGACGTCGATCCAATGTCAAGCCTTCCAGTGAGTACAATGACATTTGAATGATAATAGCTACACTAATCTGAAATTTCTTTCTAAAATATTCATAAATGTTTACTACAGAGGGATGCACATCTAAAGGATGCACTCCTCTTCCCAGCGTGGAGCAAGCACAACGGGCCAGAGCATTACCTTCTCTGTGTAAGTGTTGAAAAGAAAAATACTGGAGATGTCTTATAATTCTTGTGCAATTACATTATTTATGCCTCTTTCTGCATTGACCATTGTAGGTGTTGAGGCCGGCAAAGAGAGAAATTCTCTTGCTGGACTCTCAGTTTGCCCTTTGGCCATCTGGTTTTGGTGATGAGGTGTACAGAGCCATCTTTAGGTCCCTTTTACAGGGGTCACCAACCTTTTTGAAAGCAAGAGCTACTTCTTGGGTAGTGATTAATGCGAAGGGCTACCAGTTTGATACACACTTCAATAAATTGCCAGAAATAGCCAATTTGCTCAATTTACTTTTAACTCTGTTATTATTAATAATGAATGATATTTACACTTAATTGAACGGCTTAAAAGAGGAGAAAACACAAAAAAAATGACAATTACATTTTGAAACATAGTTTATCTTCAATTTCGACTCTTTAAAATTCAAAATTCAACCGAGAAAAAGAAGAGAAAAACTAGCTAATTCGAATCTTTTTGAAAAAATTTAAAAAATAATTTATGGAACATCATTAGTAATTTTTCTTGATTAAGATTAATTTTAGAATTTTGATGACATGTTTTAAATAGGTTAAAATCCAATCTGCACTTTGTTAGAATATATAACAAATTGGACCAAGCTATATTTCTAACAAAGACAAATCATTATTTCTTCTACATTTTCCAGAACAAAATTTTTAAAAGAAATTCAAAAGACTTTGAAATAAGATTTAAATTTGATTCTACAGATTTTCTAGATTTGCCAGAATACTTTTTAAAAAAAATTTTAATCATAATAAGTTTGAAGAAATATTTCACAAATATTCTTCGTAGAAAAAACAGAAGCTAAAATGAAGAATTAAATTAAAATGTATTTATTATTCTTTACAATAAAAAAAAATAAATTACTTGAACATTGATTTAAATTGTCAGGAAAGAAGAGGAAGGAATTTAAAAGGTAAAAAGGTATATGTGTTTAAAAATCCTAAAATCATTTTTAAGGTTGTATTTTTTCTCTAAAATTGTCTTTCTGAAAGTTATAAGAAGCAAAGTAAAAAAATTAATGAATTTATTTAAACAAAAGAAGACCAAGTCTTTAAAATATTTTCTTGGATTTTCAAATTCTATTTGAGTTTTGTCTCTCTTAGAATTGAAAATGTCGGAAAAGCGAGACCAGCTTGCTAGTAAATAAAACAACTTTTAAAAATAGAGGCAGCTCACTGGTAAGTGCTGCTATTTGAGCTATTTTTAGAACAGGCCAGTGGGCTACTCATCTGGTCCTTACGGGCTACCTGGTGCCCGCGGGCACCGCGTTGGTGACCCCTGCTTTATAATAATCCTAGCCACAGTTCCATTTTGGCCACTTTTTGTTCCAGCCATGTTCTGGTTTTGGCTATGATTCTGTTCTAGTCATCTTTCCCTTCCCCGCTATGCTCATGTTTTAGACATGTTCTTCTTTCGGCTACGTTCCCATTCTAGCCATGTTCCAGTGGTGTGCTACAGGGGTCCCCAACCACAGAGTCATGGAGCAGTACTGGTGAAACGTGATTTTGTTCATGCTTTGGCAGTGTTCTAATAGAATTTTCACTTGTTTATTTACAATTTGTCTTCATGTTTAAATATGCCAAGTGGCTTATTGCATTTTATTTTATTCACATTTGGCTTTTTTACGGCAGGAGCATTGCACAGCACATCGTCCCAGGAAGCTGGAGTGAGCTCACTGGAAAAGACATGCAGGTAATAGGTTTACTCTATAAAATGTAAATTTCTTGTAGTAAACCCAAAGGCTGTATACATTTTCATGGTGCTAATGTGTATTACCAGGAGATCCCACGCCAGACCTCGGGGAATAACTGTGGTGTTTTCATGCTCATGGTAAGTTGAGCATTTTTAAAGAAGAAGAGTAGGTTAAACTTCCCCCACAATGATGTGAAACACAGTATCAAATTACAAAAATATTTGGTTGCAATTATTGCTTCCAGAGATATTCCTATCCATCACATTTCCAGTATTGATGTTGATGGCTCTTTTCATCAATTTAGTAGATTATTACAAAGTAGAGAAATATTTTTTTCATTAAAAATTACTATTTTCTATTTTTAGTACTCCCTCTGGCTCTGTACGGACACTACTTTTCACTAGTGTGGTAAGTATTTAGATATTTAAAAGATTTCAAAATAAGCGGCTCTGAGAGGTAAAAATAATGAACTCATTGTTATATCTGCTCTAGCTGGACATGCAGTCAATCCGGCGTTGGTGGTGTGTCCTTCTAATGGAGCGCTTTGGCATTGAAGGGTAGGACAACTTCTTGAAATATCTGATGTATTGTTTATCATGATTAGTAACTGCCTGTGATGAGGTGGCGACTTGTCCAGGGTGTACCCTGCCTTCCGCCCAAATGCAGCTGAGATAGGCTACAGCAGACCTGGGCATTCTGCGGCCCGCGGGCCACATCCGGCCCTTTGTGCGTCCCTGTCCGGCCCGCGTGAGGCCAATCATGAATTACAAAATAAATTTTAAAAAGTATCTATGTCGAGTGTGCAATACAACGGTGCTGCTTTTGTTTTGAAAAGCGTTATTTGTATTACTTCCGTGTGGACGTATGCGCGTGCGTGATTGTGAGTGAATGTGAACAGCTGCAATCACAAATTACAAAATAAAGTTGAAAAAACATCTATGTCGTGCGCGCAATACAACTGTGCTGCTTTTATTTTGAAAAGTGTTATTTATGGGCGTATGTCCGTGTGTAACCTGCGAGTGAAGGTGCACAGCGACAAGTGATGCACGGTTTACACCCGAGACGCTAAAAAGAGAAAAATTGATGATGAATGCCGTGTTTTCAACAAGACATGGACTGCTAAGCAACGTTCCCTTTAAGGTGCGCGCCTGCGCAATTGCGCACTGCTCAAGCGTCCTCTGCGCACAGCAAATATATGCCGCGCACCAAATCAAATCCCATCTGAATTCTAAAGAAAATAAACACATTTATTCTGTGTAATTTTGCAATGCAACTTTGAGTGACAGTGACAACAAGCGGCCCTAACGGTGTTCGTCAACACCGTTCAATTGAACACCGTTCAATTGAACACCGTTCAATTATTGTAACGTCTATCGAGATGCTTCGAGGCCAGGAATTGTATCGATCACTTTATTGAGCAAAACTGTTTATATTCGGCCATAACCACACCAAAAACATGAGAAAAACAATTCTATCTCGAAAAATTAGTCATTTTCTGCTGTACAAACCAGACCAAAACCAATTTGTCATCTGTCACCAACACGCATACCACTAAACCACTGGTGCGTTTATGGCCACACAAAAAGTCGGACAACTCAAAACACCACACAAAGTTACACTATGACTCCTCAGTCATACGTGTGCTTATTTTACTCTCATTTATTATTAATGTTAATTTATTTATATTAATCATGGAATGCTGTTACTAGAGAAAGTTACAGGAATGCACACTTTCATCCTATGCTTACATTTCATTGTGCAACATGAGGATGTTTAAGGGGAACTAAATGTGATCTCTGAAAGGGGTACAAATGATTTCCAAAGCAGTGCTTTTGGTATAAAGTTAAGTTAGGTTAAATAAAAGTATTATTATTATTATTATTATTATTATTTATCTTACGGTATATATCAAAAATAATATTGACCAAAATTTAATTCAAATATTGTTGATGTGGCCCTCCAGCAGTGCTCGAGTTGCTCATGCGGCCCCCGGTAAAAATTATTTGCCCACCCCTGGGCTACAGCGACCCCCCCGCGACCCCAAAATGGGACAAGCGGTAGAAAATGGATGGATGGATGGATTAGTAACTGTAATCTGAAGAGCTTTTCTTCAATTTCCCCAAAGGCATGGCCAGAGGTTCTGTTATTGGACAGACAAGGCGAGCGGCCTATTGCAGGGCATTCTTCAGCCAGTCTTTAGGGTATCCAGAAACTCAGTCCAGGCCATCGACTGCGTCATCAAAGAATAACTGAATACAGTACTGGTATGCCATGACACACAAGTGAATGAATTGTATCATACCTATGTTGCTCCATAAAAAAAAATGATTGAAGAAATATGTAAGCTGGGGGAAAAAATAACTGGTTCAAAAATAATAATCTAATAACCTTTATTGGTTTGTACCTTGATGTGGTTTAAGAGCTTTTCACTATAACATGTCTACTTCTGAGGTGACCACCACTTGTGATTATAATTGACGCTTTGTCCTTTATCTGTGTTCCCCATTCTTTAGGTGCAGCTCGCGCAATGCTTGGAACAAAACATTTGTAAACAATAAAAAATCATTTTACATTGCAGTTTTTTGCCTCGTTTTAAAGTCTTGAAGAAATACCCAAGGTTTTTCTTTATTTTTATGTTTTTGATTGATTGATTGAGACTTTTATTAGTAGGTTGCACAGTGAAGTACATATTCCGTACAATTGACCACTAAATGGTAACACCCGAATAAGTTTTTCAACTTGTTTAAGTCGGGGTCCACTTAAGTAGTTTGACATGTACTTCGGTATCAGGGAGGTGTAGCGGATTTTATAGACTAGGCTCAGTGCAAGTTGTTTAACTCTGTCCTCCACCTTGAGCCAGCCCACTTTAGAGAAGTGGGTAGGAGTGAGGTGGGATCTGGGGTGGAGGTCTAGAAGTAATTTGTTCTTATTCTAAATATTGTTGTTTGTCTGACCACGGGTCATCTGACTTCACTGAGGTACATATGTGCACATAAATGTCATTTTAATTTAGTTCACTTACAGAGAACTAAAAAAAACTGAATTTAACGAATAAATTAAGTTTTAATAAAGTTTGATAATGTTGATTGATAATGAATTCACTTATGTTTATATTGCAGTTTTTTGCCTCATTTTAAAGTCTTGAAGAAATACCCAAGGTTTTTCTTTATTTTTATGTTCTTATTCTAAATCAATCAATCAATGTTTATTTATATAGCCCTAAATCACAAGTGCCTCAAAGGGCTGTACAAGCCACAACGACATCCTCGGTACAGAGCCCACATACGGGCAAGGAAAACTCACCCCAGTGGGACGTCGGTGAATGACTATGAGAAACCTTGGAGAGGACCGCATATGTGGGTAACCCCCCCCTATTGTCGTTTGTCTGACCACGGGTCATCTGACTTCACTGAGGTACATATGTGCACATAAATGTCATTTTAATTTAGTTCACTTCCACAAAGAACTAAAAAAAACTGAATTTAACGAATACATTTAGTTTTAATAAAGTTTAATAATGTTGATTGATAATGAATTAACTTATTGTACACTGTTATTAATTTCCGCATATGTCCACGAGTCAAATGTGCAGTCAGGAATATCCTCAAGTTAATTTGTCAGATTAATACTTGTCCGATTAATACAGACGTTTTGTTAACGCTATATTATAAAAAAAAGAGTCAAACGAAGTGCGAAGGGGGTGGGGGGTGAGTGGTGGTGGGGGGGGGTAGGAAGGTTTTTGTAATGGGAAGAAAATTAAAAATTGGCGTGACAGACGCAATTATCCACTTCTAAGTCTTTTGTAGTGCATCAAAGAAACAAAACAGTTTGCTTTTCCTATGATGTTTAATGTCAATGTTCACGTGCTTTAAACAGACCAATGTGACACAAGGACAAAGTGTGGCCTAAATGATGCATCTAACATTTAAAATAACAATTCAAACTATTTACAATGGTAAAGGAGGTCAAATCAATTTATTTTGACAACATTGAAAACAATGGATGATAGCATAGTAGGGTTGAAAAATGTTTTTCTTAATTTTTCTCACACTTATAAACATAGTGACCTCATAAATAGAAACACATGTCCCTTTGGGTGCATTGCAACAACAATCCAGTGTTTTTTTTGTATAGTTTTAAAAAAGCAAAATATAATTTAACATTGACTACAACTCCAACTTCAAAAAGCACACGTGTACATTTCTAAATAGTAACTAGTAAGTAGTGACATAATTAAATGTCACTACCTACTATAAATGCACACCTCACTAAAGTTGGGTGAGGTGTGTATACGAGCAAACGTTTGATCCCACCATTAGGTTTGTGTTATATTTTGTCAAAATGACAACTTTGACTGGACTTTTGCACAGTGCAGGGGTCGGCAACCCGCGGCTCTAGAGCGCCGCCCTGGTGGCTCTCTGGAGCTTTTTAAAAAATGTATGAAAAATGGAAAAAGATGAGGAAAAAAAAAAGTTTTTGTTTTAATATGGTTTCTGTAGGAGGACAAACATGACACAAACCTCCCTAATTGTTATAAAGCACACTGTTTACATTAAACATGCTTCACTGATTTGAGTATTTGGCGAGCGCCGCTTTGTCCTACTAATTTTGGCGGTCCTTGAACTCACCGAAGTTTGTTTACAAGTATAACTTTCTCCGACTTTCTAGGACGTGTTTTTATGCCACTTCTTTTTCTGTCTCATTTTGTCCACCAAACTTTTAACGTTGTGCTTGAATACACAAAGGTGAGTTTTGTTGATGTTATTGACTTGTGTGGAGTGCTAATCAGACATATTTGGTCACTACATGACTGCAAGCTAATCGATGCTAACATGCTACTTAGCCTAGCTATATGTACATATTGCATCATTATGCCTCATTTGTAGCTATATTTGAGGTCATTTAGTTTCCTTTAAGTCATCTTAATTCAATTTATATCTCATGACACACTATCTGTATGTAATATGGCTTTTAATTTTTTGCGGCTCCAGACAGATTTGTTTTTGTATTTTTGGTCCAATATGGCTCTTTCAACATTTTGGGTTGCCGACCCCTGATATAGTGAAACGTGTCAATGTTTTCTTCATCTTAAAAGGACCAGGTGTCCCGTCTTTGACACCCTGCAACAAATGGCGCTCTGCTCTCCCCACATAGAATGTCCTCTTGTCTGACCTCTTTGTGACCTGGACAGACACGGACGGGTTGCACCTGTAAAGAGCGTGAAACGCCACACCTCCTCCAGGTCTCTCTTCTAGGGCAGAAAGAAGTTGATTCGCTGAGGTATGGACTTGCATCCCTGGGCCGAGAACAGTCTCTCCTCTTTTGGAATATACAGCATGGCCTTGGCCACTTCGTCCAGGGTGGCGTCGTCCGTCTCCAGGCCTCGAGCTGTGAAAGCGTCCTTGGCGCACAGCTTGACGTGACGGTACTCCAGAGGTAGGAAGGGCACGAAGAAGTCAATGAGGTGGCCTGACATTAGCTCACTCTGTGCAAACCCACCTGTAAGTAAACCAAAACAATTTTTTTCCGGACAATGGAGCGCACCGGTATTTAGGGTGCACCCACCAAATTTTTAGAAGAAAAAAATATTTTTACATATATTAGTCGCCCCAGACTATAAGCCGCAGTACAAAATGTTTTGTAAACGCTCATTTAGATACCTTAATTGTTTTCAAAAGGTGCCTGTCACACGGCAGTAAAACGGCTGATCAAACAAAACAGACCCACTAGCTGCAGAGCTTTCCAATCAGCGAAAAAGACTCACAGATTTACAAAACTGAAACAATACAAAAATAATGCCATTGTAAGTTAATAATACTAACACAGAGGCTCGTAAATGTGTTAGCATATTCACTAATGCTAACAACGCTAGCTTGATTACATTACGATAGCACATACAAATATGTATGAAAACACTCCTACAGACATCACTCAGGGGGCATTATAGTAAATTCTAATTGTTTTGGTTAAATTGTAAAACTTAAAAACGTTGCTTGGAGTGATGAATAAAGAATCCTTTTGAGCAGAAACGCTATGGACGCCACAAAACACAAAGCACATTGTCAACCCGCAGCACCTACAGTGGACAGCCTAAAAGATGGCGCCATAGCACAATCAACAACACACCTTTTCAGTGTCTGTGGTGTGATATGAAAACTATTGATTATAAAACATCATGGCCGTTGGCGAAGAAAAATCTATAAATGAGCCGCACCGTTTAATAATAAGCCGCAGGGTTCAAAGCGCTGGAAAAAAGTAGCGGCTTGTAGTCCGGAAAATACGGTAACTAAAACTTCTGATGACTAAAAAAAAATAAAACATACCTTGGGACTCCATGGTTTCAGCACGGAGACGATGTTCCAGATCTTCCATCCCGATGTCCTCTCGGTTTTGACCTGAGTGCCAAAAGTCCAAGGCAACATCGTTGATCGTCGCGCCTCCAATATTACTGCAGAGTCCACCGGCACAGGCAAAATATGCATAAATGAAAATGTACTTTACAAAACACGCCTCTAAAGCTGCAAGAAAATACAAAAACAATTTGAAACAAATAAACAAACATCCTTTTATCTGCATATTTTTGTGACATCGCAACACTGATGGCAAAGACAAGAAGTGTGAGAACCATAAAACAGGAAATGGATCCCATGGTGACTTAGGGGAAAAAAATGGCTGCACACGCCGCTGCACTGGCTGCTCAGTACAACAATTTTGTTGAGTTGACAAAATAAAGTATGCCGGAATAACAGGATATATATTTGCAAATTTAACATGCTAAGTTTTCCTGTGTGGACTTATCTCCAATTATCCTCTCTTTCGACATATTACAGCTCTGCGAGTATTATAAATTAAAGGGGAACTTCACATTTTTAGGGGAATTTTGCCTATCGTTCCCAATCATTATGAAAGACATGACGACAGATGTATTTTTTTAAAAAGGATTCCAAATAGTAAATAAATGCGATCAAAAGTCTGCTTACAATGGAGCCGCACTATTCTGCCCTAAAAAAAACACCTCCATTAAGGCTTTATATACAAAACCCAAAACCAGTGAAGTTGGCACGCTAAATAAATTGTTAATAAAAACAGAATACAATGATTCTCTAATCCTTTTCAACCTATATTCAATTGAATAGACTGCAAAGACAAGATATTTAACGTTTGAACTGGAAAACTTCGTTATTTTTTGCAAATATTAGCTCATTTGGAATTTGATGCCTGCAACATGTTCCAAAAAAGCTGGCACACGTGGCAAAAAAGACTGAGAAAGTTGAGGAATGCTCATCAAACACTTATTTAGAAAATCTCTCAGGTGAAACGACCAGGAACAGGTGGATGCCATGATTGGGTATAAAAGCAGCTTCAATGAAATGCTCAGTCATTCCCAAACAAGGATGGGGCCAGGGTCAACAAATTTGTGAACAAATGCATGAGCAAACTGTTAAAGAACAACATTTCTCAACCAGCTATTGCAAGGAATTTAGGGATTTCACCATCTATGGTCCGTAATATCATCAAAAGGTTCAGATAATCTGGAGAAATCACTGCACGTAAGCGGCAAGGCTGAAAACCAACATTGAATGCCCGTGATCTTTGATCCCTCAGACGGCACTGCATCAAAAAGCGACATCAGTGTGTAAAGGATATCACCACATGGGCTCAGGAACACTTCAGAAAACCACTGTCAGTAACTACAGTTGGTCGCTACATCTGTAAGTGCAAGTTAAAACTCTACTATGCAAAGCGAAAGCCATTTATCAACAACACCCAGAAACGCCACCGGACATCGCTGGGCCCGAGCTCATCTAAGATGGACTGATGCAAAGTGGGAAAGTGTTCTGTGGTCTGATGACTCCACATTTCAAATTGTTTTTGGAAACTGTGGATGTCGTGTCCTCCGGACCAAAGAGGAAACTAACTATCCGGACTGTTATAGGCGCAAAGTTGAAAAGCCAGCATCTGTGATGGTATGGGGGTGTAATAGTGCCCAAGACATGGGTAACTTACATATCTGTGAAGGCACCATTAATGCTGAAAATTACATACAGGTTTTGGAGCAACATATGTTGCCATCCAAGCAACGTTACCATGGACGCCCCTGCTTATTTCAGCAAGACAATGCAAAGCCACGTGTTACATCAACGTGGCTTTGTAGTAAAAGAGTGCGGGTACTAGACTGGCCTGCCTGTAGTCCAGACCTGTCTCCCATTGAAAATGTGTGGCGCATTATGAAGCAGAAAAAATACCACAACGGAGACCCCCAGACTGTTGAACAACTTAAGCTGTACATCTGTCATGTCTGTTGATCATGTTTTTGTTTGGCCATGTGCTGTTTACTTTTTTGGACTCTTTTTAGTTCCAAGTTGTGCACTCTTGCTTGTCTTGTTTCCATGACTACTTATTAGTTTCACCTGTTTTTGAACTCATGCACCTGTTTTCAATCACCACTTGACTATTTAAGCCTGTCATTTTCTGTTGGTCGGCCTGGCGATGTCACATTCATGCTCTGCACTCTTGACACGCTGCTTACTCTGTCCAGGTCATAGTTCATGCTGCTCTTTTCTTGCCACGTAAGTTTTTTGTTCATTCAAACCACTGTTTTTGTACCTCCGCTGTGAGCGCCTTTTGTTTGTTCCTTTTTTTCCATAGTTCTGCCTTTGTGCTAGTTTTGTTTTATTAGCCAAGTTTGTTCCCCGCCTTTTGTTTATACTTTTTATAGTCTATTATTAAATCATGTATTTAACTTCACTCCATGTCCGGTCCAAATCATTTGCACCAAGGGAGAACAAACCACGCCTAAGTCCAAGTCATGACAACATCAAGCAAGAATGGGAAAGATTTCCACCTGAAAAGCTTCAAAAATTGGTCTCCTCAGTTCCCAAACGTTTACTGAGTGTTGTTAAAAGGAAAGGCCATGTAACACAGTGGTAAAAATGCCCCTGTGCCAAATTTTTTGCAATGTGTTGCTGCCATTAAATTCTAAGTTAATGATTATTTGCAAAAATAAATTACGTTTCTCAGTTCGAACAATATATATCTTGTCTTTGCAGTCTATTCAATTGAATTTAAGTTGAAAAGGATTTGCAAATCATTGTATTCTGTTTTTATTTACGAATTACACAACGTGCCAACTTCACAGGTTTTGGGTTTTGTACAATATAAGGCCCATTGCAACCTGGGTGTCTGCTGACCATGTAACGGAAAACCAGATCGACCACATCTGCATTAGCCAAAAGTTTAGACGCTCATTGCTGGATGTCAGAGTGAAAAGGGGAGCTGACGCTGGATCAGACCATCGCCTACTTACAGCAAAAATCCAGCTGAAATTAAAACGCACAACACATAGAGAAGGAAGAGTCAAATTCAACATACAGCAATTTCAAGATATAGGAACATCAGAACTGTACAAAGTCACACTACACAACCGCTTCCAAGCCATACAAGGTCTGCAAGAAACTCCTACATCAGTGGAGGATAAATGGAATAGTCTGAAAACAATATGGAAAGAGACATGTCGAGAAGTGGTTGGGAGAAGAAAGGGAAATAAACCGTGGCTTTCCATGGAAACGTTCAAAGAAAGAAGGTGAGAGAAGGGGAAAAAATGAGGTACTAAATAGAAGCAAAACCAGAGCAACAAAGGCCACAGCACAGAAAGAATATGAAGCAGCAAACAAAGAAGTGAAGAAAAGTGTCAGAAAGGACAAAAATAAGTACATTGAGGATTTGGCACAACAGGCAGCAGGGAAAAACAATCTCAAAGAACTTTACATAACTACAAAAAAACTCATAGGCAAGTTTTCAACAGTCACAATCACACATCAAAAACACACAGGGTACACTACTCACAAACAAGGAGGATCAACTAAAGAGATGGACAGCAGAGAACTGCTCAATAGACAACCCCCCCAACTGACAGCAGAGATCCCACCAGCCACAGACCTGTTGGGAATAAACTGCAACCCTCCCACCAAGACAGAAATCAAAATGGCCATCAGGGCCCTGAGAGGAGGCAAGGCAGAGGGGCCGGATGAGATCCCAGCTGAAGCCCTAAAGGCAGACATCGAAACCTCCGCCAGCATGCTCTACCAACTCATGCAAACCATCTGGGAGGAAGAAAATGTCCCATCAGACTGGAGAGATGGCATCATTGTCAAGATTCCCAAGAAAGGAGACCTCAGGGAGTGCAAGAACTACAGGGGCATAATGCTGCTTTCATCGCCAGGGAAGGTGCTCAACCGCATCCTACTGGAGAGAATCCAAAAGGCAGTCGATGGGAAACTGAGGGAAAACCAGGCTGGTTTCAGGAACAACCGATCCTGTGCAGATCAAATAGCCACACTCAGGATTATCATTGAACAGTCAATTGAATTGAACTCTCCTGTCTATGTCAACTTCATTGATTTTGAAAAGGCTTTTGACAGTGTGGATCGGGAGATGCTGTGGAGAGTGATGGCTCACTATGGCATTCCCCCAAAGTTGATCAACCTTATCAAGAACACCTACCGAGGGAAGCAGTGTCGTGTCCTCCATGAAGGCTGCCTGTCAGAGCCCTTCGAGGTCCTGACTGGGGTGCGGCAGGGATGCATGCTCTCGCCCTCCCTGTCCATCCTCTGTGTAGACTGGACCATGACACAAACAACAAGCAATAACCGAACCGGCATACGGTGGAGCCTGACCGAGCAGTTGAAAGACCTGGATTTTGCTGATGATTTAGCACTCCTAGCACACACACACCAGGAGAAATCATGCAAACTGGAAACAACAGCTGCATCGCTTGGACTCAAAATCAACACATCAAAAACTAAGTTAATGCGTATCAACAACAACTCCCCAATAAACATGGATCATAACCAGTTAGACGAGGTTGCCACCTTTACATACCTAGGAAGCATTACTGCTGTGGACGGAGGAACGGAGGAGGATGTCAGTGCCAGAATTGGAAAAGCAAGGACCATATTCACTATCCTAAATAAAATCTGGAAAGCAAAAAACATATCACTCAAGACCAAACTGCAAATCTTCAACTCAAACGTTAAATCCACCTTACTCTATAGTTCAGAAACCTGGAAGATCACAGGCAACATACTCAACAAAATACAGACATTCTTCAACCGCTGCCTCCGTCGCCTCCTAGGTATCTACTGGCCTAACACCATCTCCAATGCCAACCTGTGGGACCTCACTAGACAAGACACAATTGAAACACAAATCAGGAGGAGGAAATGGAACTGGATCGGCCACACACTGCGTAGACACAATACATCAATCACAAAACATGCTCTAACATGGAACCCGCAAGGCAAGAGGAAGAGAGGAAGGCCTAGAGCCACCTGGAGAAGAACCACAGAGCAGGAGATGAAGGCGCAAGGGCTGTCATGGCAACAACTGGAGCGGAGGGCACAAGACCGAAGGGGATGGAGGAGTTTCATCAATGGCCTATGTTCCTTAGGGAATTTAAAGGCCTAAGTAAGTAAGTAAGTAAGGCCCATTGCAGGTGGAACCAACCTGAGGTAGAGGAATATGCCCTTCCGGTAGTTGACGCCGTCTACATTGTCATAGTGGTCCATGTAAGGCTTGATTGCGTCGATGAGACCTGGGTGAAGCTTCTCAGCCTCGTCAAAGATAAACAGCGTCTGGGAACATCTGAGAACCATGTCCCGAATTGCTTCTCTCAGCTGACTCTAGATTACAGAAAGAAAAAACTAATTAGAGCATCGAATCAGTCCACAAGCATTTTGCTAAACCAAAACACACACAAAAAAGAAAAGTGATGATGATGACATCTCTCTGACATATAGAGTAGAGGCCAAAAGTTTGGACACACCTTCTCCTCATTCAATGCGTTTTCTTTATTGTCATGACTATTTACATTGTAGATTGTCACTGAAGGCATCAAAACTAGGAATGAACACATGCGGAGTTACGTACTTAACACAAACAGGTGAAATAACTGAAAACATATTTTATATTCTAGTTTCTTCAAAATAGCCACCCTTTGCTCTGATTACTACTTTGCACACTCTTGGCATGCTTCTTTTTTGTTTAAGTACATAACTCCACATGTGTTTATTCATAGTTTTGATGCCTTTAGTGACAATCTACAATGTAAATAGTCATGAAAAATAAAGAAAACGCATTGAATGAGAAGGTGTGTCCAAACTTTTGGCCTCTACTCTATGCTAGTTACATATTAGTTAAAGGGCCAACCATTTTCTTGGTTCTTAGTAGGAAAGCCCAGACATCGAAATCTACCACAACCGCTTTTAGTTACACTGGCGGTTATCGAGGCATTCCAAGGCCAGCTGCAAGACATAATCTCTCCAGTGTGTTCTCGGTCCACCCAATGGTTCTACTTTGAGCGCCTCACTTTATCTCTAACAGGGGTCCGCGGAGGTATTAGAGGGGGTCGAGAAATTATTGGTTTATTGACTGTTATATATTTTTTTATATTCCCCATTCAATTTTCTCACTAATTTATGTGTCTTTAAAAACACATTAACATTGCTCCAACACACTGTAGTGTAGTTTAAAACTGGCAATGGCATGGCCACCTTACTCACTGTACTTTGTGAATAAATAATTATTACATAATTGTACTTAATCTCAACATTTAAGATAGTTTGTGATTAGCACGATTGTTGTCAGCTAGCGATTAGCTCTCCAGTGGTCAGCTTGCAATGAGTGTGCCAATAGTCAGCTTGCGATCAGTGCACCAGTTTTCAGCTAGCAATTAGCACGCTGGTTGTCAACTAGCTATTAGTGCACCAGTTGTCAGCTAGCGATTAGCGCACCAGTTGTCAGCGAGCGATTTGCATGCCAGTTTTCAGGTAGTGAGTCGCGTGCTAGTTGTCTACTAGCAATTACTGCGCTAGTTACTAGCTAGCTATTACCGACACTATACTCTATAATGTCTTGGTAATGCACAAAATAAGTACCTAGGACTAGTAATAGTGGTATTGTTGTTATAGGCGCTCACGCAGGTGAACTATTTTTAGCTGTGCCGTGATCACAAGCTGTGTGCCTATGTTTACATCATCGAGTGGTAACCCCTTTCCTCGCTTCCCTGCTCGTGCAAGTTTATTGTAGATCACAAATCATGCCTCACACCTTGACAGTAGAAGGAGGAGGATGTAACCCGACATGTTGGTACACTTTGACACGCAAACGGCGATAACGACACGACAAGACGTTTGGTACCACCCCCATTTTCTTCGAGAGATTTATGAGTCATTCTTCATTTAAACAAGACGGTAACAGGATTGTATCAATCGGCATCCTAATGACAGCTGACCTTGTACAGTAAGTGATGTTTTATTATGTTTGTTGGCTCTCATGAAGTCAGTGAGTAATAATCAGTGATGATGTTGGGGAAAAAAGCGAACATTGAGATGCATTTTTTAAATGAATGCACCGCGTATGCTTAAAATGCGTAAATATTGAATGTTATTATAAATGTGCCTGTTACTACATTACATATATACTTACAACGTGTATATACAATCTTAATTGAGGTGTTTGGACGTTTTTAAGGGCTTTGTTGGCAGAATAGAGCGACTCCCATAGGCTCCATTGTAAGCAGCCTTTTGATCGCATTTATTTACTATTTAGAATGCATTAAAGGCCTACTGAACCCCACTACTACCGACCACGCAGTCTGATAGTTTATAAATCAATGATGAAATCTTAACATTACAACACATGCAATACGGCCGGGTTAACTTATAAAGTGCAATTTTAAATTTCCCGCTAAACTTCCGGTTGAAAACGTCTATATATGATGACGTATGCGCGTGACGTCAATCGTTGAAACGGAAGTATTGGTACCCCATTGAATGCAATACTAAAAAGCTCTGTTTTCATCTCAAAATTCCACAGTATTCTGGACATCTGTGTTGGTGGATCTTTTGCAATTTGTTTAATGAACAATGAAGACTGCAAAGAAGAAAGTTGTAGGTAGGATCGGTGTATTAGCGGCTGGCTGTAGCAACACAACCAGGAGGACTTTGACTTGGATAGCAGACGCGCTAGCCGACGCTAGCCGCCGACCGCACGGATGATCGGGTGAAGTCTTTCGTCCTTCCGTCGATCGCGGGAACGCAGGTGAGCACGGGTGTTGATGAGCAGATGAGGGCTGGCGTAGGTGGAGCGCTAATGTTTTTATCATAGCTCTGTGAGGTCCCGTTGCTAAGTTAGCTTCAATGGCGTCGTTAGCAACAGCATTGTTAAGCTTCACCAAGCTGGGAATTATTAACCGTGTAGTTAGATGTCCATGGTTTAATAGTATTGTTGATCTTCTGTCTATCCTTGCAGTCAGGGATTTATTTATTTTGTTTCTATCTGCATTTGAGCCCGATGCTATCACGTTAGCTCAGTAGCTAAAGAGCTCCGCCGATGTATTGTCGTGGAGATAAAAGTCACTGTGAATGTCCATTTCGCGTTCTCGACTCTCATTTTCAAGAGGATATAGTATCCGAGGTGGTTTAAAATACAAATCCGTGATCCACAATAGAAAAAGGAGAAAGTGTGGAATCCAATGAACCCTTGTACCTAAGTTACGGTCAGAGCAAAAAAAGATACGTCCTGCACTGCACTGTAGTCCTTCACTCTCACTTTCCTCATCCACGAATCTTTCATCCTCGCTCAAATTAATGGGGTAATCGTCGCTTTCTCCGTCCGAATCTCTCTCGCTGCATTGTAAACAATGGGGAAATGTGAGGAGTCCTTCCTCCGGTGACGTATAGGCAAGGCTTTTTTTTATCAGCGACCAAAAGTTGCGACCTTTATCGTCGTTGTTCTCTCCTAAATCCTTTCAGCAAAAATATGGCAATATCGCAAAATGATCAAGTATGACACATAGAATGGATCTGCTATCCCCATTTAAATTTAAAAAATTCATTTCAGTAGGCCTTTAAAAAAAGACAAAAATATGTGTTCTTGTCTTACATAAGTATTGTGAATGATAGGCAAAATCCCACAAAAAGTGCAGTACCTCTTTAAGTGAGCAGAATAAATCTATTTACAGTAGCTTCTCTATCTTCATTAATATGCAAAATACAGTATATGCTGATCATCAAAACGTCCACAATACTGGGAGGGGAAAATGTAAATATAATTATCAACACTCATCACCATTTTGCGAGGACTATTACAGACGATGGACAGACGAGAATCCTCCGTCCTACGTGTGTGTGTCGACATTTTAGATCGTCAGAAATAAAAGCATATTAGACATATCATCTATTCAGGAACACATTTTATAATTTTATAGCTGCTAGAGGACTCAAGGGGCTGATTAAATCAAATTCAATTGATGCGTTTTGGTGTCCAATAGTATATTTTTTAATAATGTTTGTTTTTTTCACATAGAATATATATTATAAAATTTTTTTTTATACAAAACATTTTTTTTTGCGTAAGCGCAACCTCTCAGCAGTAAAAAGAACAAAATAAAGTAGTGTGATTGTAGACCACAGGTGTCAAACTCAAGGCCCGGGGGCCATTTCTAGCCTGCCACATCATTTTCTCTGGCCTATGAAAGCCTCGAAAAAATAGGTTTCAATAAAATACCTTTTTTTTTTTTTAACTAAATTACTAAATTTGACAGAAAAAAAATGCATATTTTAAACTTTGAACTTTAATATTTAATATATATACACATGCCAATTATATTATTATATACTGTATTGCAAAACAATTTTTGTGAGATAAAAACAAATAGTTAAATATCTGCTTGTCACCTTTATTTATGATTTTTAAGCAAGTTATACATAAAACAAATCTAATATTCAAATGCATATGCATTTTGAATAATCATGATTAATCACAGGTTATAACCCGCAAGCATAATGTAAATTCATTTTAAAAATCGGCCCTCTGAAAGCAGCCATAACTGCGACGTGGCCCTCAACGAAAATGAGTTTGACACCCCTGTTGTGGATGCAGGACTGCTTCCAAATGCCCAATAAAAGTGCTACATGGCTTCAGCTTCTTTGAAAACATAGCAAAACACCACAGGTAGGAGCACGATAACTTGAATGTGCAGTAAATGAGTGTCTCCATGCTGATGCCCCATATAATACACACAAAATCCTTAATAAGGCAATCTGCACCACTTTTTAATTGGACACGCAGTGTTAGTAAATCACACACAACACGCCCACTAATTGTACATGCTAATTTATAGATTGCACATGCTGTTTAGCGTATGGTGTTTGGATCTTAGTAAACCATGGCCCTATTTGGGCATACACCAGAATGTTCCTGGCACTGAGGCCTCACATTAGAGCCAATATGCTTGTGTATACCTTGTACATGTCCACCAGTCTCGCGTGTGGGAAGTGGAACGGGGCGATGAAAAGGCGCACACACTCGCTCTTCACCCCGTCACGATAAAGGTTATCTGCAATAACTCTGGCGACAAAATTCTTTCCGGTACCGGACCAGCCATGGAAGGAGAGTGTCAGGGGCTTGTTGGACTCCGGGTTGTTGATGAAACCCTGGATAGCTTTCAAAACCACAGACTGGGCCAGGTGCTGACCGTGCAGCTTGGTCTGAAGGTCTCGAGCCAGGCCTGCAAAAAGTAATTTCCAAAGAATATGTTCATGCAAACAGTTCTAAAAGAGATTACTGAAGATGATGATGCGGAATATTTTAAGTATATTATTAATTTGTAAATTCTGCAAATTTTGCACAACTTAAAAAGGCTTATTTTCTGCTAAATGCAATAAAATAGAACATATTTTCTCCACAAAACTTCAAAAGTGGCTTAAAGGCCTACTGAAATGAATTTTTTTAATTTAAACGGGGATAGCAGATCCATTCTATGTGTCATACTTGATCATTTCGCGATATTGCCATATTTTTGCTGAAAGGATTTAGTAGAGAACATCGACGATAAAGTTCGCAACTTTTGGTCGCTGATAAAAAAAAGCCTTGCCTGTACCGGAAGTAGCGTGACGTCACAGGTTGAAAGCCTCCTCACATTTCCCCATTGTTTACACCAGCAGCGAGAGCGATTCGGACAGAGAAAGCGACGATTACCCCATTAATTTGAGCCAGGATGAAAGATTCGTGGATGAGGAACGTGAGAGTGAAGGACTAGAGTGCAGTGCAGGACGCATCTTTTTTCGCTCTGACCGTAACTTAGGTACAAGCTGGCTCATTGGATTCCACACTCTCTCCCTTTTCTACTGTGGATCACGGATTTGTATTTTAAACCACCTCGGATACTATATCCTCTTGAAAATGAGAGTCGAGAACGCCAAATAGACATTCACAGTGACTTTTATCTCCACGACAATACATCGGCGAAAAACTTTAGCTACGGAGCTAACGTGATAGCATCGGGCTTAACTGCATATAGAAACAAAAGAAATAATCCCCTGACTGGAAGGATAGACAGAAAATCAACAATACTATTAAACCATGTACATGTAACTACACGGTTAATGCTTTCCAGCTTGGCGAAGCTTAACAATGCTGTTGCTAACGACGCCATTGAAGCTAACTTAGCAACGGGACCTCACAGAGCTATGCTAAAAACATTAGCTATCCACCTACGCCAGCCCTCATTTGCTCATCAACACCCGTGCTCACCTGCGTTCCAGCAATCGACGGTGCGACGAAGGACTTCACCCGATCATCCGTGCGGTCGGCGGCTAGCGTCGGCTAGCGCGTCTGCTATCCAAGTCAAAGTCCTCTTGCTTGTGTTGCTGCAGCCAGCCGCTAATACACCGATCCCACCTACAACTTTCTTCTTTGCAGTCTTCATTGTTCATTAACCAAATTGTAAAAGATTCACCAACACAGATGTCCAGAATACTGTGGAATTTTGAGATGAAAACAGAGCTTTTTGTATTGGATTCAATGGTGTCCGAATACTTCCGTTTCAACGATTGACGTCACGCGCATACGTCATCATACATAGACGTTTTCAATAGGAAGTTTAGCGGGAAATTTAAAATGGCACTTTATAAGTTAACCCGGCCGTATTGGCATGTGTTGCAATGTTAAGATTTCATCATTGATATATAAACTATCAGACTGCGTGGTCGGTAGTAGTGGGTTTCAGTAGGCCTTCAAGGAAAATCAGAAGTATGAGCACTAGAACTGGGTGTAGTATGCACAAATGGGGCCAATTATTTATTATGTATTTTTATTGTGTACTTGTCTTAATCTTTTTGTATGTGTTTTTCACTTTTCTCAACTTTTCTTTAAAAGCCTAACCAGGGACGAGGGTTGTAAATTAGCCTGTGGCTACAAGTCTTATCTACTTTGACATCAGTTACCTATGGGTATTGATTGATTGATTGATTGAGACTTTTATTAGTAGGTTGCACAGTGAAGTACATATTCCGTACAATTGACCACTAAATGGTAACACCCGAATAAGTTTTTCAACTTGTTTAAGTCGGGGTCCACTTAAATTGATTCATGATACAGATATATACTATCATATATACTATCATCATAATACAGTCATCACACAAGATAATCACATTGAATTATTTACATTATTTACAATCGGGGGTGTGGAGGGAGGGGGGGGGGGGTGGGGAGGGGGGGTATGGACATCAAGTAGTGGACATAGAGAGAGAGAGAGAGAGAGAGATCAGAAGGCATAAGAAAAAGAAAAAGTATCTGCATTTGATTGTTTACATTTGATTATTAGCAATCCGGGGAGGGTGTTAGTTTAGGGTTGTAGCTGCCTGGAGGTGAACTTTTATTGCGGTTTTGAAGGAGGATAGAGATGCCCTTTCTTTTATACCTGTTGGGAGCGCATTCCACATTGATGTGGCATAGAAAGAGAATGAGTTAAGACCTTTGTTAGTTCGGAATCTGGGTTTAACGTGGTTAGTGGAGCACCCCCTGGTGTTGTGGTTATGGCGGTCATTTACGTTAAGGAAGTAGTTTGACATGTACTTCGGTATCAGGGAGGTGTAGCGGATTTTATAGACTAGGCTCAGTGCAAGTTGTTTAACTCTGTCCTCCACCTTGAGCCAGCCCACTTCAGAGAAGTGGGTAGGAGTGAAGTGGGATCTGGGGTGGAGGTCTAGAAGTAACCTGACTAGCTTGTTCTGAGATGTTTGGAGTTTAGATTTGAGGGTTTTGGAGGTGCTAGGGTACCAGGAGGTGCATGCGTAATCGAAAAAGGGTTGAACGAGAGTTCCCGCCAGAATCCTCAAGGTGCTTTTGTTGACCAGAGAGGAAATTCTGTAGAGAAATCTCGTTCGTTGGTTAACCTTTTTGATTACCTTGGTTGCCATTTTATCACAGGAAAGGTTAGCCTCTAGAATGGAACCTAGGTAGGTGACCTCATCTAGCAATGTTTAATTGTACTGTCCCTGTCAAATAAATAAATAAATAAAATTAAATAAAACAATAGGCAAAACAAATTAAAATTTCATAAACCTTAAAGGGAATGTCCCAAATTACAGATTGACAGGTAAATCAGACAATCTTTTTGTCCATGTCTGTAGAGTGTCGAATGAGGAAGTGAAGACTCCGCGGATGTGGACAAAATGATTGCTTGATTTAGCTGTCAATCTTTGATTTGGGACATTCCTTTTAAGGTTTATGAAATTGTAAGTTTTTTTCAGTTTTTGATAATTTATTCACGGAAATTGTAATATGTTTCATGAAACGTTAAAGAGTTTTGCACTTCCGATCCACAGTACAAATCTTTACATTAATTAAAAATTAGGGCAATATAGAGATACAACGATTATAGGTATATTGATTTGCGCTCGGCAAATTGGCCTTCCGGAATATAGTTATCGATCTAACATCAATTTAAAAGGCAATATATACATTTTTTGCTACTAGAAAAAAGAAAACATTGAAGCAAACATTTAAGAACGGCAGATTTTATATGAAGTTTAACACTTTTAATGAAAAGGCCGTTAAAAGTTATTCAAGTCCGTCTGCAACAAAATTGGCGGATATCTACGGTGGTCGAGAAGTGTCATTAAGGTCACAAAGCCACAAGTTAACTTTAACCACAAAGGTTGCGAAAGAAAACGGAAGGGATTTTTGATATATTGTATTTTTTTATGTTGCAAAAACAACAGCAAAAGTGGCAGGTAAATCTACTGTTAAAATGTTGGTTACTGTACTTTTATTGAATGTTGAAAATGTGAGCAGAAAGTGTTTCCTCCTGTTAATTCAATTTAAATAGTTGGTTGCACTTTATTCAAATAAGATGTGACTGCATTGTTGTTGACTTGCTTGATTGTGTCATAATTCATTTATATCTAATTCCTTTACAAGAACTAACAGCAACACAGGAAACCTCACCTGCAGTGTCCAGTATTTATTTCACAGGCACACTGGTTGAATTTTTCTGCTAAAAAGCTACTAAATAAACTTTAAGTCACTGAGTTGTTTCGAATCGAATCGTTTAAAAACAAACAATTTTGTCCCTGAATCGTATCAATTTGTTAAAACAAATTGTTACACCTCTACTCAAAATGTATTAATGAAATATGTACTTGAAAAGAATGGTATTGTAGATAATGCATATGTTTAAGAGCTATTTCTTTATTCATAATCATGTTTGAATCAGCTCATTTCTTTCCTTAATTTTACTCTGTATACTAGTTTCTCTTTGTCTTCAGATTGCCTGGTTAGATAGGGTCGTAAACCATCAGGAATGTGAACACAACCCCCAAGTCTCTCTTCTTATCAGTGTTGGGGGGAGGGGAAAGGCGGGCTTTCTTTGTGTGAAAAGAGTTGCTTTTGGCCTGTGGAAGGCCAGATCAACTTGGGCTGCGCATTTGTATGTGTTGTTCGAGGCTGGTCTCATTATTGCCAAAGCTTTGACAATAAAATTACAAAATACCTATTCTGTGCTTGGTGGTACGTTTGAGTTCAGTTGATATGTCATTAAGGAACTTGGGACTGACCAGCGTTTTACATCCCACTTGGAGGAACATCTGGTCAAACGCAACAATTTGGGGGCTTCGTCCGAGATGACACGCTGACAATTGGACCTTCTCTTGCAATCTTCTGGACAGACTCACATGGCCAAAACATAATTCAAGGTAAGCAGAACCTTTCTTTTTAGATAAAATCTGCATTAGGAGTCTGCCCAGAAGTCTGTAAGTTAAACACTGCTTTGTACCGCAGACACAGAATGGTGATTTTGATAGATTGATTGCATTTTTGCCGAGCCTGCCATTGCATTAAAATTGTAAATAGGTGGTCAACTCACGCCATTGTGTCTCGATTACCGTGACGGGCAGTTTCATTGACGAGTGAACTAATAGTTGGGTGTGGCTCACCCTGGGTAGTTGGTCGCCGCCTAAAAGAGTAACGGGTTAAAGGCCCTCGTATGATATGGAGGTTAGAGGCCTGCATATTGCACGATAAATTGCACGGGTTAGAGTTAGAGGCTCTAGCTGCGTATTGTACGAAAAATTACGGGGTTAAAGGCCGCCGTATGGTTTGTGGGTTAAAGGCCTTCAGGGGTTCGAGGCCCTTCTGAAAAAAATAGACACAATGGCCACTGAGTGTGACAGACAGGAATGTGATGGCGGTCGGGGAGGAATGTGATGAATCATTACTGTGTAATGATCAATTGAATGGACGGTTGTCGACAATAAAATTAGCAAGTAGAGTTTAAAAAGAAAAAAAGAGAACGTTCCTTGAAAGGGTTAAGAGGGAGTTTACAATACTCGAAAAGTTGTGAACTCAAACGTCTGGTAAAATAAAAAAATAAAATAAAAAAGTAACTGGAAGTTTTATGGTAAAGTGAAACGCAGAGAGAGTGCTTACGTGTGCGTGGGTGTGTGTGCGTAGGGCTGTAGGCACTTGCTTGTGTGTGCGTGAGTGCTTACACGTGCATGTGTGTGTGTGTGCGCTGGTGAAAATGGTCAAGAGAAAAAAAGAGCAGGGTTGGTGCTCGAGAATTTAAGAGTTTAGCGTATGATAAAAGTAAACGGGGATTACGTGGAAAAACGAAATGCAGCAAAAGAACCGATGATTAATGAGACAAATAGGACAGACTAGACTGATTGGTGTTTTGCCTGCCGCGCATGCGCAAGACAATTCAAACGACCCGCCCAGACTTTGACTAGGCCACCGCCTCCTACTCCAGTGAGAAGGAGAGAGAGAGAAAAAGAGAGCAGGTGAAGGAAGATTGAGGGAGAAGAGGATGGTTTGAGAAAAGATGGATACAGGATGTTGTTTGTAAAGGAAAACGAAAGTGAAGAAAAGATGAGAAAGTGACAAATGAAGGTATTCGTAAATGGTATGCTGTTGATTGTGGTTAGCTGCAAGTGTGTTTATTTGTTTGTTTGTTTAGTTGTTTGAGTGAAATGGGAAGAAATCAATAGGAGACTTTAGAAGCATTTTGTATCGTTGTGTTTCCACACAAGATGGCAAAAATACAGAACAACAAGTAGGATTAATGGCTGAATCTTCGACCTCACCGATAACACCATACGTTACAAACATAGCTACTGCTATGCGCAGTCTCTTTCCTCAAGATGAGGATGATAAGGCTAATGACAGAGCAGCAAGGAAGCAACTCCTTAATTTACAGATCGCTGAAAATAAAAGGTTAAAAGAACCAAAAGGTCAAAGATCAGCTAGGATATATTCAGCAGTGGGTGACCTTGCTTTTGAGTTCCAACAGGTGGAGGAAAGAATCCTCAACAGACGTGCGACCAGACGGTTGGACTCGGGTGGTGGACAACACGATGCTTCAAAGCCAGTCCGGGGTGGAAACTGTTTCGGCTGTGACCAGCCTGGTCACTGGAGTCGTGAACATTTTCGAACGGGAAAGGTTCCGTAGTGCCAACAAACGAACACAAAAGCGTGGCAAAGGACGCCCACCGCAGGAGCCCCAGCAGGAGATACAGACTGGCCCCCTGCTGGACATGAGTGTCAACGACAATGTTATCAGTTCGTGATTGACACTGGCGCCACCCATTCGATTCTGAATGCAGAGGTACCAAAGAAACTGTGTGCTTCCTCTTTAAAGGTCGAAGGCTTCGCTGGGGTCACAAGGTTACCTGTCACCAAACCACTTCCGGTTCAGATTGCTGGACCTCCTTTACAGACTGTACCCTGACATTCAAATCGCACAGAAGGAACATTCCTGGTGTTACCTGACGGCTTAACCACCAAGCTGCGACACCACTACCAAGGCTCCTACCACAGCCTGAAACAACAGGAATGGCTGACATCCAACTGCTCTAACAGTGAAAACCCTGACTGGCTGAGATGCTTCCGTGTGTTCTGCCACCCGACTCGCCATATGTTATGATCACCAGTTAGACACTCATACCAGGAGACCTTTGACTCCTTTGTATATTTATATATGTTGGAACTCAAGGTGTGGTTGCTCATGTTGACCTATCTTTGAAACAACTAACATGGTATAAGATGGACACAATTGTGTCCCACATTGTTCACTTGCTCTCTGTCTCGCCTACAAAACCAAAGAACTTAGGTGCAATGATAAGACACGGCGTAGCTGCCAAACATTACACCGACACCCAAATACCACATTTTCAATTGTTTAGGTTTAGCCCATGGTTATGTTAAACACATAACTATGGGCTGCACTTTAGACACCTGTAGGCTACGAGGAGCTAGCAGCTACACAAAGTTGCCATGGCAGAAGTCTGATAGAAAGTATTCAGTAACAAACGTGTCCGCATCATTCAACTTTCTACAACATGAGCTTGACTTAATGAATTATTGGGGCCACCAGGTGTGGTAAAATTTCAAAATACTATTGCTAAAGCATTCGCCACAAGGGTAGTATTTTTCTAGTATTGGTGACAATATAAATATAAGCATATTTGTTACTTTCACCATATTGAATAAGTTACATAAAAGCTAGGGTTTAGTTGAGTTTGAGTTAATTGTGATATTGCTAAGGGGTCCCCTACCCTAACAACACCCCCCAGTGGACCATAGAGGCTAAAGAGACAATCATTGACCTCAAACATGACCTGTCCTCCGCTACTTGACTATTAGCTGACCTTTTTCTTAGATGTTTCTGAAAGTGATAGTATGACTAACACAGTCCTTTTTTCAGAAACAGAAGGGGGTGAGTGAGGGTGGATACAGACTCCTTGGAACAAAATCGACAATCATCCGACTCTGACACATTCCATAGTGTTAACGTTTTTACCGTGGGTAAGA
Source organism: Entelurus aequoreus (assembly GCF_033978785.1). NCBI lineage: Eukaryota > Metazoa > Chordata > Actinopteri > Syngnathiformes > Syngnathidae > Entelurus > Entelurus aequoreus. The sequence continues at coordinate 28,278,222 of NC_084757.1, forward strand.
AGTTATAACTAATTTTAATTTGAAAATAACGATTTTACACATCGATAGTAGTTTAGTAGATCAAATTTAGAATATGGAGGAGGTGAGGGTGAACCATGTATAGTCTTTGATTTCACTGATATGATCAATACGGTACAAGGGAAAAGGTACGTACTGACTTGTGTTGACAATCACAGTGGTTGGCCGGAAGCAACAACAGCCTCAAAAGAGGATGCAACATCAGTAATTAAATGACTTGTGAATGACCTAGTACCCCGACATGGTTTCCCCAAAAAGATTAGGTCAGACAACGGCAACCATTTAAAAAAAAAAAAACCTCACTTAGCCTTGGTCGAAAAGGCTTTCGGACTAGAACACAGGTTTGGGGTACCATCCTGAGTCCCAAGGTAAGGTTGAAAGGATGGACCAGAACATTAAAAACTAATTGGCTAAAATCTGTGCACAGACCAAATTTAATTGGATTGACATGTTGCAATTAGCGTTAATGATCATTCGAAGGTCCGTGAATAAAACTGTTTTACCGCCCTTTGAGTTTTTTCACCCTATGAGCTGCATACAGGTCAGCCATTCACAGGACCAGCAGCCGCCATGGAAGGAGGACTCAGCGTAAAACCAAAATGGTATTTTACACAAAAAATGCAGAATTTGTGTGCCAGTTCTTCTGTACAGATACGAGGATGACAGCCCGCCACTCCAGATTCCCTTCCGGCCGCTGAGAGGGTCAAGATCAAGGTCATCAAACGCAAGTGGACGGAGCCCAGGTGGACTGGTCCCTTCAAGGTCGTGGAACGGACGTCTCACGCCCTTCGACTAGCTGGAAAAGGGGACACCTGGTACCACCTCTCCCTCTACACTCCTGCTGAAGAACCTGACAGATTACCAGCGGATGTCATTGCTGACATCGCCACTACATCTGCCCCACTCGACCCCCAGCAGCGCCTTTTGAGCCTGAGGCAGCTGAAGAAGAACGGGAGCAGAAAACGACTCATTTTTAGTGTCATAGAAGAGCGAGGCTTTAATTACACACACATAATCCTACAGCCCAGAAGACGACGCTGAGAGAGAGATTTTCTACCTATATTACTCTTTTTAACTTCTATATTGTATATCCTTATTTGAGACCAGCCTTTATACTCGAAGTTATCCAATTTCTCTTGCTTGTTTTCAGCATAACTATCTGTGTCGTTATATTAAGTGAAAAGTTTGATGTTTATCCCCGTTTCGTTACCTGAATTACTCTGATTTTGATAGACGAAAAGCAGGATGTCACACCGGGTAGTGTTCCCTGACGGACTGGTGCTTGGGCGTGTTCTACTGTTTTTGTGTCTCAGTTCTTCCTTCCTGACGACAGTGACTGACAAGTGTCTAAGAACAAACAGCGGACTTTAAATAGACTGGGTCAAAGGGGATAGCAAGACTTATTTTTTGACCTATGCAGTGTGATTAATTACGGGGGACACAATAGCTATTACCGTGGTAATAACCTCTATATTTGTTACGACTCAACCCTGAACCATTGGTGTCGGATGCAGACAACATACTATGGTAAGTGGTGCCCATCGTCCCTTTTATGTTGTTTTGGGGGTTGACCTGACTGATACAGACTCTAATTATTAAAATTAATGTCCTTGAGAGGGCGTTAACTACCTCTACACCCTCTGTAGCACCTAAAGTACCACCCCACCTTGGTGGTGTTTCAAAGGCTCTCACATCTGTGCGTGCTAATGACATCACCACCGAAGGCCTGGTAACTTTGACCTTAGGAGCGGGTACAGGTAAACCTGTGGCTCAGGTGGATGCCAAAACCTGGGTGACTGTGTTGCTTGTTCCGCTGGACGTCCTTTTCCCCACACTTACCCCGCTCCTTTTAAGTTGACTGACATAAATGGCTCAAACTGTCTTATTTCCTTGTTCTCTGAACCCACGCCACCAGGGTGCGATTTGTTGGCTAGTGTGTACCCTTCTGTTGACAATTCCACCCGACTTCTTCCATTTGTGGCCCAAAAGCTGAATTACACGTGTTTTCAATTCAAAGGACCCTCTTCGTCCCCCAACAAATTGGGTGATATTAACCCTTCCTGGTGCACCACACTGATAGATGGCTCAAGGATAGGCCCTTGGGCACGAGCTGACTTATTCTGGTATTGTGGGGAGCACAGATTGTACATTAGAATCCCAAAGTCATCCGTAGGGCTTTGTGCTATGGTTAGACTGGTGACCCCACTCACCCTAGTGGGTACCAAATTAACTCCCCTTGTAACTCCTGTCTCAGCGGCCTCTCTAACTTCTCGCCGACGCCGCCATGTTTTATCTCGAAGGAGTGTAAAGGGCTCCTTTGATCTGATGAGAAACCCTGATGGTGTTTACTTTGATGCAATTGGACAACCAAGAGGGGTCCCCTCACAACACAAATTGTGGTGTGAATCCTGTGCAGGTTTCGAGAACCTTCCTATCATTGGTGCTATTTTCCCTGTGACTGCTACTAAAAATGTTGAACGCATTAACTATGTTTTTTATAATCTGTTGAGACTGACCAACCTGACTCGTGACGCCGTTGAGGGACTTGCTGAACAACTTGCCCCGACCTCTCTCATGGCCATCCAGAACCGCATAGCCCTTGACCGCATCCTAGCCAAGGAAGAAGGCGTGTGTGCAATGTTTGGTGACCAATGCTGTACCTTCATTCCTAACAACACTGCACCAGATGGCTCAGTTCAGAGGGCCTTAGAGGGCCTCCAGGCCCTGTCTAAGGAACTTACTGAAGTTTCAGGGGTCTCTGACCCCTTTAAAGATTGGCTCCAAAGCACATTTGGCAGGTGGACTGACCTAATTAAGTCTGTCCTGGTCTCCATTGGAGTTTTCTTGGCCATTATAGCCTCTTGCGGTTGCTTTATCGCCCCTTGTGCTAAGTCTCTATGCACCCGCATCATTGTTAGAGCTGTAGAAGGTCAACCCCACCCTGTTTCTGGGCTCGTTATGTCTTTGAAGGGGGTCAAGCAAAATGGAGACTTTCGAGAATTGTTGATTTCCTTCCCTGACCATGACGACATTGACGTGGACTCCCTCCATCTGTCATCCATGTAAATATGCTGTTGTTTTATTGCTAGCTTGCTCAAAGAAAAAAAAAACTACAGCACCTACTTTAATGTGGGGCGTGCTTTAGAGGTGTTGCTCTCGTAGGAGAGATCTTTTGGATAAGATCTGAAGGGGGATTGTAGATAATGCATATGTTTAAGAGCTATTTCTTTATTCATAATCATGTTTGAATCAGCTCATTTCTTTCCTTAATTTTACTCTGTATACTAGTTTCTCTTTGTCTTCAGATTGCCTGGTTAGATAGGGTCGTAAACCATCAGGAATGTGAACACAACCCCCAAGTCTCTCTTCTTATCAGTGTTGGGGGGAGGGGAAAGGCGGGCTTTCTTTGTGTGAAAAGAGTTGCTTTTGGCCTGTGGAAGGCCAGATCAACTTGGGCTGCGCATTTGTATGTGTTGTTCGAGGCTGGTCTCATTATTGCCAAAGCTTTGACAATAAAATTACAAAATACCTATTCTGTGCTTGGTGGTACGTTTGAGTTCAGTTGATATGTCATTAAGGAACTTGGGACTGACCAGCGTTTTACATCCCACTTGGAGGAACATCTGGTCAAACGCAACAGTATACATCTAATTCAGTGGTTGTTAACCTTGTTGGAGGTACCGAACCCCACCAGTTTCATACGTGCATTCACCGAACCCTTCTTTAGGGAAAACATTTTTTATTTTTTATTTTCAAATTCAAGACAAAGTTATGTTTTTTTTACTGGTGCACAAAATGAACTGTGCATGAACATCACCTTGTTCAAAGAACAAAACCAACACAGTGCAGGAAGTCACAACTAATTACACACATGCAAATCAGATGGAAAATTAGAGGCAACATTGTTTGGGGGTATTCATAATACGCCGATAGGGAGAAGTTTTTATGTACACGATGAGTCGGGTGTGTCTTGACCTCCGCCGAACCCCTGAGGCCAACTCACCGAAGCCCTAGGGTTCAATCGAACCCAAGTTAAGAACCACTGATCTAATGTAATGAAATAGAGCATATAGTATTGCCCATTTAAATAAAACATTTTTTTAGGATAGATATAAAATTGTCATAAAGTAATTCTGCAGCCATCTTCTTAAACTTGTTGACCTTGTGCCCAACCTTTCCACCAGAGAGGCCCCCGCGGCCCACTCAAATATTAACACTGAATTAGTCATTTTACTCTTAATTTTAATGGTATTAAATAGTTATATCTAATATATATATATATATATAGAATAAACATTGTGAAATGATATTAAAAAGCATGTGCTAATCACAAATATTATTATCAAGACTTAGGTCATGGCTGATAATAAAAATAAATATTAACCAAATATACTGCAGAAGAAGGGACTAAGACAAACATACATACGATTACACTGTGCTAAAATAAATTCGAACTAAACAAATAATACAAAATAATAATGGATATGTTTCTTAACGGTAGCACGGGACAGTGTTTAGTGCGTGTGCCTCACAATAAAAATGTCCTGGGTTCGATCCCTGGTCTTTCTGTGTGGAGTTTGCATGTTCTCCCCATGACTGCGTGGGTACTCCGGCTTCCTCCCACCTCCAAAGACATGCACCTGGGGATAGGTTGATTGGCAACACTAAATTGTCCCGAGTGTGTGAATGTGAGTGTGAATGTTGTCTGTCTATCTGTGTTGGCCCTGTGATGAGGTGGCGACTTCCCCAGCCTGAATACAGCTGGGATAGGCTCCAGCACCCCCACGACCCCGAAAGGGACAAGCGGTAGAAAATGGACGAGTGGATGTTTCTTAACTAAACTGTCATTAAAGTGCTAATTACAATACATCATCACCACTTTATAGTCATAATTTTTGCGCTTAAGAAACTTCTTTACGACCTTAGCGCCAGACTTCTTCTGTTTGCGGTTGTCATTACTGCCACAAGTGGTGGAGAAGTGTATTACAACTCTGTAACGCTGCGGCCCATACGTACTGTAGCTCAGAAACAGATATTTTTGGCGGCCCTCTAGGGGGTGCTCGCGGCCCAACAACGGACCCTGGCCCTATGGTTAAGAAACACTGCAGTTTACAGTACATATACACAGTGATGGGCAAGCTACTTGAAAAATATATTAAGCTAAGCTGCAAGTTACTCTCGATTAAATGTAGTTAAACTACAAGTGAAGCTATCCCTGGAGAATTGTAACAAGCTACACTACAAGCTACACGGCAAAAGTAGTTTGCTACATCAAAGCTACATTTAAAACAACATTTCTAAGGGCCCACCTATCTAATATCAATGTTAGTGTGACGGAGAGTGTACAAATGGACCCAAAAGGGGTCAATTACTTTTAACTATCTGCCATTTAGCTGGAGACACCCGAGAACTACCTCTACACCCCACTGTATGTATTTATTAAGTTTACCTTTTCTTTGGCTCACCCATACACTGTTATTAATTTTCTTTACCTACAGTAAAAAAAAACAGCATCTATCTATATCTTCACCAAAAAAAACAAAGACTTGTGTGTTATTTGGGAACAGTTGGTAATGGTTATGTGCAGTAAAACGTTTACTGACATCAACTCACCTTAATGTGTTCCTAAATTTGTGTTAGACATCTTTAAATGAAGAGAGCAGTTATGTTTTTGGTTTACAGAGTAAACTATTTAAAACTGAGGTTTTATGCGTTCATGACGCATACACTTGTCTAAATATAGCCAAGGATACGCATTATTGTGGGTTTCCTGGACTTCATCTTCATCACGAAAGGGAAAAATCTCATCTGCGGGAGAGAATTCCTCATTCATTTCTTTTTTTCGAGTCGTCAGCTTGAAGTGTCCTTCCATTTACGACTCCCTCGTCGTCATGTGACATGAGTGCGTGTCTATTATGACTTCGCTTACTAGTTTCGACGATGTGTTTTTTCTTGCCTCTGATTGGCCAGTTTGTAACGTTTCGCCGTAACCTAAGCCCAGGGCTCGGCAACCTAAAAAGTTGAAAGAGCCATATTAGACCAAAAATAATAGAAAAAGATCTGTCTGGAGCCGCAAAAAAATTGAAAGCCTTATATAAGTGTTATAATGAAGACAACACATTATGTGAGTGTCTATATCAGCTATAATAGCCTACTATCAAAATGACTGTGTCTCAGGCTGATGCAAATCTTTGCTACAGAAATGTTGAAATTTTAATATTTAATGTAAACATTTTTACAACATTGGAAAACATTCATAAAACAGATGTTTCTCAGAGAGTGAGATAACTCCTGGAAATTACTGGCTTAGAATGGCCAAATGTGTGTGTCCAAGTTAAAAAAAACCGGCAGGCTGTCTTCTTCTAATGGATTTATTACAATCTTTGCAAGCTGGGAAATGTTTGCTGTGGTCTGGAACAACATGGCACACAAACAACTATCAGAAATGCAGCCAATATTACATACAGATAATGTGTAATGAGTAGAGATGCATTTATCGTCCGATAATATCGGCAGCCCGATATTATCGGCCGATAAATGCTTTAAAATGTAATATCGGAAATTATCGGTATCGGTTCGGATATTATCGGTATCAAAAAGTAAAATGTATAACTTTTTAAAACGTCGCTGTACGTACACGGACGTAGGGAGAAGTACAGAGCGCAAATGAACCTTAAAGGCACTGCCTTTACGTGCCAGTCCAATCACATAATACCTACGGCTTTTCACACACACGAGTGAATGCAAGGCATACTTGGTCAACAGCCATACAGGTCACACTGAGGGTGGCCGTATAAACAACTTTAACACTGTTACAAATATGCGCCACACTGTGAACCCACACCAAACAAGAATGACAAACACACTTCGGGAGAACATCCGCACCGTAACACAACATAAACACAACAGAACAAATACCCAGAACCCCTTGCAGCACTAACTCTTCCGGGACGCTACAATATACACCCCCTGTTACCCCCTATCCCCCCCCCCCCCCACCACCACCACCTCAACCACGCCCACCTCAACCTCCTCATGCATGTCCCAAATTCCAAGCTGCTGTTTTGAGGCATGTTAAAAAACATAATGCACTTTGTGACTTCAATAATAAATATGGCAGTGCCATGTTGGCATTTTTTTTTCCATAACTTGAGTTGATTTATTTTGGAAAACCTTGTTACATTGTTTAATGCATCCAGCGGGGCATTACAACAAAATTAGGCATAATAATGTGTTAATTCCACGACTGTATATATCGGTATCGGTTGACATAGGAATCGGTAATTAAGAGTTGGACAATATCGGAATATCGGTAAAAAAGCCATTATCGAACATCTCTAGTCATGAGACATGCAAATATGAATTAAATACACAGAGGACATACGTAAAGGATATCAAAAGAGCTCAAATATACCTACAAACGAGGCATAATGATGCAATATGTACATACAGCCAGCCTAAATAGCATGTTAGCATCGACTAGCTTGCAGTCATGCATTGACCAAATATGCCCGATTAGCACTCCACACAAGTCAATAACATCAACAAAGCTCACCTTTGTGCATTCACGCACAGCAACAAAATTTTGGTGGACAAAATGAGACAAAGAAAGTGTGGCATAAAACACATCTTTCTGTGCCAACGTCGGAGAAAGTTGTACATGTAAACAAACTATGGTGAGTTCAAGAACCGCCGAAAATAGGACAAAACAGCGCTGGTGCAGACTGTGAAGCATGTTTAACATAAACAGTGGGATTTATAACAATTAGGAAGGTTTGTGTCATGTTTGTCCTACAGAAACCATCCATCCATCCATTTTCTACCCCTTGTCCCTATCGGGGTCAAGGGGGCGCTGGAGCCTATCTGAACTACACTCAGGCGGAAGGCGGGGTACACCCTGGACAAGTCGCCACCTCATCACAGAGCCAGCACAGATAGACAGACAACATTCACACTCACATTCACACACTAGGGCCAATTTAGTGTTATAAATAAATGATAAATGGGTTATACTTGTATAGCGCTTTTCTACCTTCAAGGTACTCGAAGCGCTTTGACAGTATTTCCACATTCACCCATTCACACACACATTCACACACTGATGGCGGGAGCTGCCATGCAAGGCACTAACCAGCAGCCATCAGGAGCAAGGGTGTAGTGTTGCCAATCAGGTGCGTGTCTTTGAAGGTGGGAGGAAGCCGGAGTACCCACGCAGAGAACCGCGGGGAGAACATGCAAACTCCACACAGAAAGATCCTGAGCCAGGATCGAACCCAGGACCTTTGTATTGTGAGGCACACGCACTAACCTCTGCCCACCGTGCTGCCCTACAGAAACCATATTAAAACACAAATGATATTTTTCCATTTTCATACAGTTGTGAAAAAGCTCCAGAGAGCCACTAGGCCGACCTCCGCCTTAGCCAATTGTGACTCATCATACGACCATCAACCAATCATCATGGATTTTCTCTCTAATTATGGGTGTTCTTATTCATCCAGGTTATTGTATTTTTATTTTTTGCCTGGATTGGCAATCCTTTTTTTTTTTTCCTAGCTTGTAACATTGATGTAAGTACCTCGCGGCATGGGTCTAAAAGTTGCTAAGCTACAGGAAAAGCCTGCCCAGTGGCCTTGTGGTTAGAGTGTCCGCCTTGAGATCGGTAGGCCATGAGTTCAAACCCCGGCCGAGTCGTACCAAAGACTATAGAAATGGGATCCATCACATTTCTGGATCTGCCTAACGGGAGCCTTTTGGCCATGGAGACCAGCTGCTGGGTCTCTGCCACACCAGAGTCCGTTTGGAGAGACTGGAGGAGATGCGGATGAAGAGACAGTGCTGCAGAGCTGGCGCTGAGACGGACAAGCTTCACAGTGTCTTGGCTGAATGAGCGTGTATCGGACACCTCGGTCTCCTTAGACCAGTGGTTCTTAACCTGGGTTCGATCGAACCCTAGGGGTTCGGTGAGTCGGCCTCAGGGGTTCGGCAGAGCCTCTGCCGCAGCGGTCAAGACACACCAGACTCATGAATTGATTAACGTGGACCCCGACTTAATTAAACAAGTTGAAAAACTTCTTCGGGTGTTACCATTTAGTGGTCAATTGTACGGAATATGTACTGTACTGTGCAATCTACTAATGCAAGTTTCATTCAATCAATCAATCAATCAATCAATCGTGTAAATAAAAACGTCTCCCTATCAGCGTATCTGTACTGTAAAGTTAACATTTGAATGACAATAAAAAGGAAGTCTAAGTATTATGGATACCCCCAAACGATGTTCCCTCTAATTTTCCATCTGATTTGCAAGTGTGTAATTTGTTGTGAGTTCCTGCACTGTGTTGGTTTTGTTCTTTGGACAAGGTGATGTTCATGCACGGTCCATTTTGTGCACCAGTAAAAAAAAACATAACTTTGTCTTGAATTTGAAAAAATAAAAAATAAATATTTTTTTCACTAAAGAAGGGTTTGGTGAATGTGTGTATGAAACTGGTGGGGTTCGGTACCTCCAACAAGGTTAAGAACCACTGCCTTAGACGCATCCTCGCCCATCCATGCGGACTGGACACTGGCCGAGTTAGTGGGCGGCAGAGAGTGGAGTCGGCTCTCTTGGTTGCTTTGTTGGGTCTGCTCCTCCTGTCTCTGGCTCCCCCCACCCCAGCAGACGATGGCGTGGAACACCGCAGAGGCCACCACAGTGTATATGTTTCTTTTACTTTTTATTCATAGCTGTATGTACAAACCCCGTTTCTATATGAGTTGGGAAATTGTGTTAGATGTAAATATAAACTGAATACAATGATTTGCAGATCCTTTTCAACCCATATTCAATTGAATGCACTACAAAGACAAGATATTTGATGTTCAAACTCATAAACTTTTTTTTTTTTTTGCAAATAATAATTAACTTAGAATTTCATGGCTGCAACACGTGCCAAAGTAGTTGGGAAAGGGCATGTTCACCACTGTGTTACATGGCCTTTCCTTTTAACAACACTCAGTAAACGTTTGGGAACTGAGGAGACACATTTTTTAAGCTTCTCAGGTGGAATTCTTTCCCATTCTTGCTTGATGTACAGCTTAAGTTGTTCAACAGTCCGGGGGTCTCTCTTGTGGTATTTTAGGCTTCATAATGCGCCACACATTTTCAATGGGAGACAGTTCTGGACTACAGGCAGGCCAGTCTAGTACCCGCACTCTTTTACTATGAAGCCACGTTGATGTAACACGTGGCTTGGCATTGTCTTGCTGAAATAAGCAGGGGCGTCCATGGTAACGTTGCTTGGATGGCAACACATGTTGCTCCAAAACCTGTATGTACCTTTCAGCATTAATGGAGCCTTCACAGATGTGTAAGTTACCCATGCCTTGGGCACTAATACACCCCCATACCATCACAGATACTGGCTTTTCAACTTTGCGCCTATAACAATCCGGATGGTTCTTTTCCTCTTTGGTCCGGAGGACACGACGTCCACAGTTTCCAAAAAAATTTTGAAATGTGGCCTCGTCAGACCACAGAACACTTTTCCACTTTGTATCAGTCCATCTTAGATGAGCTCAGGCCCAGCCAAGCCGACGGCGTTTCTGGGTGTTGTTGATAAACGGTTTTCGCCTTGCATAGGAGAGTTTTAACTTGCACTTACAGATGTAGCGACCAACTGTAGTTACTGACAGTGGGTTTTCTGAAGTGTTCCTGAGCCCATGTGGTGATATCCTTTACACACCGATGTCGCTTGTTGATGCAGTACAGCCTGAGGGATCGAAGGTCACGGGCTTAGCTGCTTATGTGCAGTGATTTCTCCAGATTGTCTGAACCCTTTGATGGTATTACGGACTGTAGATGGTGAAATCCCTAAATTCCTTGCAATAGCTGGTCGACAAAGGTTTTTCTTAAACTGTTCAACAATTTGCTCACGCATTTGTTGACAAAGTGGTGACCCTCGCCCCATCCTTGTTTGTGAATGACTGAGCATTTCATGGAATCTACTTTTATACCCTATCATGGCACCCACCTGTTCCCAATTTGCCTGTTCACCTGTGGGATGTTCCAAATAAGTGTTTGATGAGCATTCCTCAACTTTATCAGTATTTATTGCCACCTTTCCCAACTTCTTCGTCACGTGTTGCTGGCATCAAATTCTAAAGTTAATGATTATTTGCAAAAAAAAAAAATTGTTATCAGTTTGAACATCAAATATGTTGTCTTTGTAGCATATTCAACTGAATATGGGTTGAAAATGATTTGCAAATCATAGTATTCTGTTTATATTTACATCTAACACGATTTCCCTATTCATATGGAAACGGGTTTGTAGAAGTGGCAGCTGGTTGCATCAGCTCTGCTCTTTTAATGTCTTTAATGTCCTTTGTGTTCTTTGATGTTTCCCTCCATGTAAGAGGGATGTGTGCTATGGCTAGGAGTTGTTTTTTCTTTTGGCCTCAGTCTGGACCCCCTCTCCAGGGGCCCAGGCTTAGACCGATTTTTTTTTTCTTTTTAATAAAGTATTTCTGATTCTGAGGTTCATTTAATTGTGTGGTACTTTAAAAGCTACTCGAGAAAAACGTAGCTATGCTACTGGAAAATGTAGCTACATGTAGCTGTTACTGCCCATAATGACTAGTGCAGTTTTAGCATCAAATATGCACAAAACTACAGTTATAGTCGTGTTTTATTAAATCAGCGTAGTATTTAAAGTCACACCGCTGCGAGCTGTTACTATTATTCAATTGTTACCTGTGATATTGTTGGTCACCCTGCAGTCCCCAGACTCACAGCACTGGCCCAGGCTGCAGTACCAGTGGTACGCCAGGCTGATGTAGTCCTGGGGGAACGCCGCCCAAACGTCCCTGGTGGGAACTGTCCACGAAGCACACCAAGATATACAACCGTAAGTATTGTGTTCCTATATCATGTGAATATACCAAATATGATGGCGGTCTTTTCTTACCTTGCTGGGTCGCATCGTCCTGGTGGGGCTGACACTCCCCCTCCCATATGTTGCAGTAAATGTAATTAAAATAGTACGTGGACGCATTGGAGAGGGTGTCCAGCCGGAAGAAGTGGCCGTGCGTGGATCCAGCCAGCAGCAAAAGCAGTGGCGATATGAAGCGGATAACCATTGGAGGAAGATGTCGACCGTGGTCCTGAGCAGGACGCCGAGTCTAGTGCGCCATTAAGCAGTCACTTCTGTCAATGTTAGTGTAAGGATGTGCCAGATTTCCAAACCGGAAATAGACTGATACATTTACATTTAATACTTTGCATATTCAGTAGCTAAATAATACATCGACGGAGCGGATTTCCACTGGAACGCCCATCGAGATTGGATTTCCGACTCAGGGGGGGGGGAAAAAGCCGTAATGACATCACTTCCGGTTTCAACACGTCCCATTTCACGGTCACACCGAGTCAATAGCCTGACAGCCAATGAAATTCAATACATCATACTACACATGTATGATGGACTATCGTATTACGTGTCAACAGTCTCCAGCTAATTTGAGATTTGTTTCGACTTTGTCCATCCCTGTGCAGCTATTGGACTGGAATTTGTAATACTTTAGTCTTTGGTAACTGACAAAAAGATCCGAATCCTCTTAAGCCAGGGGTCCCCAAACTAAGGCCCGCGGGAAGTCCCAATTTAAAAATATTTTTTAAAAATCTGTCCTAATACATTTTCTACCGATTAGTACTCTTGTCTCCTAGCCAGAGACAAATCAGTGTAAAAATGCATTTTCCCATCATTAATGTAACATACCGCTGGGAATATTTATATATATATATATATATATATATATATATATATATATATGCTGGCCCCCAGCCATATCTTAACCCAATGCAGCAGCAGCACCCCTCTCACTCTAAGCAAACTTTTCAGAGTAGCCTTATTTTGGCAAATCCCATGTAGCATTGGCTAGAAGACTCATTAAATTTGATGGAAACTGTACTGCCTTGCCACACCCAGTATTAAAGATATTTGTTTTCTCAAAATGGAAAAGATAAACCTGACATGAGCGAATTATGAACTTTGTTTGCTTTTGTGTATTGCTGCACCATTTTGAGGCCATTTGGGAATGTTGTCTGTAGCTTTATCAATATTTGATTTTATTCTATTTGGGTGGTGGTGAACATTCCATAATGCATTTAAGGACAAAAAAAAGTTATTGCGCAAAATTGTGATATTGCCCAAAACACAAGTAACCAGGTAGTAAAGCTGTGAAAAAATAAATGTTAAGCTGCATGTGTATGTGCACACAAAATATGCTTTCTTTACATTGAATTGTGTAGTAAATAATGGGCCATGTGACATTACATTGACTCAGCACTTTATGGAAATGAAAGGAGTCAAAATATGGAATAAATTGTTTATTTGAAAATGCAGTTTAATGTACAAGATGATTCAGTTTAAACATACAGGAACACAGTGGCCAGCCAGACATCCAGTTCAGGTCAGGTCGTTAAAGATAGCTCTTCAGTTTCCTGGAGGAATGAGATTCTTAATTTCATGTTTTTGTACAACAAAATTATATTTTGCTGCCCACTGTCTCAGAAATATGGAACGGTAATGGTTATAATCAGAGATCATTTGGCAGAATCTTTCATCACAGACAGTGGTGTTTCCATCCAATTAGAAAAATATCAACTTACCAAGTTAATCCAGCAATGTTCCCTATAGACAAAAAGAAAAAGTTAACTCAATATACAAAGACAAATAATGAATGTTTTATGAACAGGTCACTCAGTTGGCACAAATCATCCACATTTAAATTCGGCTCGGACATTAAAGACATCACTGTACCAATAATGGTATCATCCTTCTTATGCTTAACTCACCTCCAAGGTCAACTGGAAACTTCCGTGGAAGGCAGGATAACATCTGGAGTGATAGACCAGCATTCAGTTAAGATACACAACAGCTTTTTTAAAAAAGGCACATTAAACAAGCCGACCAACTCAGCTAGAGCTAATACTACTAACTCCACAATGCAACCGTCAGTGTAGTAGTTTGTCATCACATAGGCCAGACTAGCATACATTCATTTGTGACAAAGAATCCAATTCAGTCCATACCTGCTCATACAGCCATCAGAAGCACCATCTGCAATAAGACAGAAATTAGTGGGGCAGTCTGTGGATTCAAATGTTTCTTAAAAAAATTAAGTCAGGATCAGTAACATTCATATCTCCTCAACTGGATCAGTGACCTGATTCTAGTCATCACTCCTGATAGATTCAGGCCCTACTCATAACCTAGCACTGTTCATGGGTGACTGAAACCTTTGTTTACACAATCCTAATTGGATAAATTTATATTTAATATAAGGAGCTAATCATATGCCATTTACTTCTCACAATTAAAACTACGCAGCCAGATTTCAATTGTTAGAGCATGCTGATCAGGGAACTGACAACATTAATGCAGTGAATTGCACCAAATCTCATCTAACTAACTTTTAAAGTCTTCTGTATTTTGAATAAATTAATCACCCATAATACAGGTCAGATTTGAGTATGGCCTATGTGGTAATTTAACACACTTTACAATACTCACCAGGAATTTAAATTTTCCTGAGGGAACCATGTCTACTCGACCCAAGATGGCATCTGTTCCTCTTTGCACATCTAAGACAAGATAAACCCAACATTTCAAATATGACAACTTTAGAATGAGTGGAACATTTAGTAGACATGTCAGCTAGGACAAATAATGATTTTAATTATTCAGGGGTTATCCGCTAAACTATGCAGTCTTCAAAGTGTCAAGTTTATTAACAAAACACAAATCAACTTACCAAATGTGGTGTTGCTCATGTATCTAAAAAGACCAAACAAAACCATGGGTAAGTAACCACTCACTTAAAAAGGGCCTGAACAGACATCAAGGCTGACACATCAGATAGGGGTGAAAGACAATTTTTTTTTTTTCTTCACAGACAATCTGCTGAACTATGCAGTCATCATTGTGTCAAGTTATTTATTTGACAATACGCATTTACTCACCATCTTTTGTGGTATGTGGCCTTTACCTAGAAAGAGGACAAACATTTTAAAGCCATTTGGGTTTGATGATGCTTATGAAACTTTCCAGGCAAACACATCAAAATGGCTCAAGTCATTCTTTACTTAATTATACTACAGGAAATATTTTCCTTGGACAATACTCAGATCATTTATTTTTTCAAGGACAAAGTGTATGCCTTCCATTAAATCTGCTCACCTCACTTTGAAAATCCCCGACTTGAACAGCGGCACACACTTCCAAGAAACCTATAAGTAGACATAATTAAGGAAACGTAACACATTCAAGTAGGTGCAACTCATTAAGTACTTTATCAGATAGAAACCATCTTTCACTCTAAATCAGAGAGATTCCCATTGTTTCACAACTCATCATTTGACTAATTACTTGTAAGATTAATTAATCAAATGGCTAAAATGTCAATACCTCTCCTTGCAGTCAAGGATCTTTACACCAACTGGACCTGCAGAAAAAAAACCATGTTAAGTCAAATAATTAGATACTCAATATTTTAAGTACATTAGCAATCACTGCCACAGATATCAACTTGGTGGTTGTTTGCATCACCATCCATTTTGTAAAGAGTAGAAAATAAAGTATTACAGCAGCAAAATATGCAAATAAGACTATTGTGTTGTCCTTGAAATGTGCACCATATGTTCATAGTAAGGGTGCAACAATTAATCTGTTTATACTACATGTATAGTTAGCTTTGCCATTCGCAAGATCGGTATTTACCAAAGAATTTTCAAAAAAGGGAATTGATTTGATATTAGAAAAAAGAAAAAAATACTTAACAGGGGACTTTATGGAGTATAGCACTGAACTAAAATGACTATTAAAGTACAAATTATATTGGTCTAAAAAGAACATGCAAAGTAAAAAAAAAATTGTAAATCTGATTTAGGCCACATCACCCAAGCCTAACATAGGTATCTGCTTTTTTGTTTGTGACTCCACAGATGGGCTAACCAAATTAAAGTCGTCATCCATATTTAATTTCAAATCAGACATTAAAGACATCACTGTACCATCATCAACTCACCTCCAAGTCTGCCATGCTTGACTGGTAAACTGGAGTCTTCCGTGGAAGGCATGACGACATCTTAAGTGATAGACCAGCATTCAGTTTAGATACACACCAGCTTTTTTTTTTTCATAAAAAAAGGCACAATGAGCTGACCAACTCAGCTAGAGCTAATACTACTAACTCCACAATGCAACCGTCAGTGTAGTAGTTCGTCATCACATAGGCCAGACTAGCATACATTCATTTGTGACAAAGAATCCAATTCAGTCCATACCTGCTCATACAGCCATCAGAAGCACCGTCTGCAATAAGACAGAAATTAGTGGGGCAGTCTGTAGATTCAAATGTTTCTTAAAAAAATTAAGTCAGGATCAGTAAAATTCATATCTCCTCAACTGGATCAGTGACCTGATTCTAGTCATCACTCCTGATAGATTCAGGCCCTACTCATAACCTAGCACTGTTCACGGGTGACGGAAACCCTTGTTTACACGGGTTTTTACAATCCTAATTGGATAAATTTATATTTAATATAAAGAGGTAATCATATGCCATTTACTTCTCACAATAAAACTACGCAGCCAAATTTCAATTGTTAGTGCATGCTGATCGGGGAACTGACAACATTAATGCAGTGAACTGCACCAAATCTCATCTTTAACTAACTTTTAAAGTCTTCTGTATTTTGAATAAATTAATCACCCATAATACAGGTCAGATTTGAGTATGGCCTCTGTGGTAATTTAACACGCTTTACAATACTCACCATGTCTACTCAACCCAAGATGGCATCTGTTCCTCTCTGCACATCTAGGAAGATAAACCCAACAATTCAAATATTTGACTTTAGAATGAGTGGAAAGTTCAGGTAATTGAAGGCAGCGCTTCAGTTTCCCTGAGGAATTTAAGGCGCTTTGTTTCAGTTTTTGTACAACAAAAAATTATATTTTGCTGCCCACTGTCTCAGAGATTTGGAACGGTAATGTTATAATCACAGATCATTTGGCAGAATCTTTCATCACAGACAGTGGTGTTTCCATCTAATTAGAAAAATATCAACATAAGTTCATCTATCAATGTTTCCTACAGACAAAAAGGAAAAGTTATCTCAATATACAAAGACAAATATTGTATGAACAGGTCACTCAGTTGGCACAAATCATCCACATTTAATTTCAGATCTGACATTTAAGACATCACTATCAATCATGGTATCATCCTTCTTATGCTTAACTCACCTCCAAGTATGCCATGCTTGACTGGTAAACTGGAGTCTTCCGTGGAAGGCAGGATAACATCTGGAGTGACAGACCAGCATTCAGTTTAGATACACAACAGCTTTTTAAAAAAAGGCACATTAAACAAGCCGACCAACTCAGCTAGAGCTAATACTACTAACTCCACAATGCAACCGTCAGTGTAGTAGTTTGTCATCACATAGGCCAGACTAGCATACATTCATTTGTGACAAAGAATCAAATTCAGTCCATACCTGCTCATACAGCCATCAGAGGCACCATCTGCAATAATACAAAATTAATGGGGCATTCTGTAGATTCAAATGTTTCTTAAAGAAAAAAATTAAGTCAGGATCAGTAAAATTCATATCTCCTCAACTGGATCAGTGACCTGATTCTAGTCATCACTCCTGATAGATTCAGGCCCTACTCATAACCTAGCACTGTTCATGGGTGACTGAAACCCTTGTTTACATGGGCTTATACAATTCTAAATTTGATTAGTTTTATTTAATATAAAGAGCTAATCATATGCCATTTACTTCTCAAAATTATCAAACAGCCAACTTAATTCCAATTAATGCATGCTGATCGGGGAACTGACAATTTTAATGCAGTGAATTGCACCAAATCTCATCTTTAAATAACTTTTAAAGCCTTCTGTATTTTGAATACATTAATCACCCATAATACAGGCCAGATTTAAGTATGGCCTTTGTGGTAATTTAACACCCTTTAACATACTCACCATGTCAACTAGACCCAAGATGTCATCTGTTCCTCTTTGCACATCTAAAAAAAGATAAACCCAACAATTCAAATATTTGACAACTTTAGAATGAGTGGAAAGGATTTTAATTATTCAGGGGTTATCTGCTGAACTATGCAGTCATCGTAGTGTCAAGTTGTTTAGCCAACAAAAACGTACCAAATGTGGTGTTGTGCTGCTCATGTATCTAAAAAGACCAAACAAAACCAGGGTAAGTAACCACTCACTTAAAAAGGGCCTGAACAGACATCAAGGCTGACACATCAGATAGGGGTGAAAGACAAATTTTTTTTTTCTTCACGGACAATCTGCTGAACTATGCAGTCATCATTGTGTCAAGTTATTTATTTGGCAAAACAACATTTACTCACCATCTTTTGTGGTATGCGGCCTTTACCTAAAAAGAGGACAGACATTTTAAAAGTCACTTTGGTTTGATGATGCCTGAGACTTCAAAGGCCAACACATCAAAATGACAGAATTTATTCTGCACTTAATTTTTTTACTGCAGCAGAATATAGTTTGTTCTACGTGCATACGTTAGCAGAAATATTTTCCTTTGACAAAACTCAAATTGTCCTTTTCTAAAAAGTAGACTTTAAGGAAGCGCAACACATTCAAATAGGTGCAACTCACTAAGCCTTTTGTCAAAAACAATCTTTCCCTCTTACTCAGACTCCCATTGACAAATGTAGAATAATTAATCAAATATCTTAAATTTTGATTACCTCTCCTTGCAGTCAAGGATCTTTACACACCAACTGGACCTGCACAAAAAAAAAACCATGTTAAGTCAATTATATACTCAAAATTTTAAGTACATATGCAGTCACTGCCTCAGATATCAACTTGGTGGTTGATTGCGTCGTCATCCATTTTGTCGAGAGTAGCAAATATAATGTCATCAAAGGCAGCAAAAAAAGCTAAATAAAAAAACCTCTTGGGTGTTGTCCGAAATATGCACCATATGTAAAAAAAAAAAAAAAAGGGGTTTAACGAATAATCGATAGTTAGATTCCTAAATTTCATGTATGTCAATCTTTGCTCCGATACAGAATACAGATATGGCATAGACGGAGAATTTTATTCAACAGGTAAAATCTGTTAAAATGTAAGAGTTACTGTAATTTCTTTGAAAATGATCATAAAAGCTTCCCTCTGGTTAATTAAACATTAAAAAGAAGCCGTTTGCTACATTTGCATAGAGGACGCTAACTTTCCAGTGTATTTTAAGTGTTATATCCCAACGTCTTACAGCTTCTAAGACATAATTGCGCACGTACGCAACACATTAGCTAATAGCAATTTGAATAGCTAGCGTTGGCAGTCATCGAACGTATTCCGTCATACAAACGTGACTGCTAATTGTTCGTTGCTTCTCGTGGACTGTTTTTGTATGAGTGACCGCCGTAGACACCAAATCATTTTATTCGGCCGGTATTTTTGTATGCATTACATAAGCTTGGTAATTGAGAAAAAGACAGTTCTAACAAATGTGTTCTGTCAAACCGTGAGGTAGCCAAATGGTTATATGCTTATGAAAATGTAACAGTGAGCAAGTTAAACAGCCCCTTTAAAAACACAACCAAGATGTGAATGCATTGGCCAATAAGTGATTACTTGCATCCTTAATTTATACCCAATTCACTTACAAAGCACAACGGGACTATAGAAAATGTTACATGCGGTGTCCAGTAGGGCTGGGCGATATATCGCAGGTTTGTCTCTGTACGATATAGAAAATGACTATATTGTGATATTCGAGTATACGTTCTCACTCAGTTACTTTTAGCTGCGGGGCATTAAACCATGCGTTTCACACTCTTTCCTGTCTCTCCCCACAGACTTTAAAACAAGCGCACCTTCTTACATACGTCACATGAGCAACGTCACACGCTCCCGCAGAGCGAGAGGTAGCGACATGGTAACGTTAGCTGTGATGCCAACAGCCAACGGTGTGGCTTGAGTGGTAAAACGAGAGAGAGAAGGTGCGAATCTGGTAACAAATGGAGGAATATTTAATTCCCAAGAAAAACAGCACGGTGTCCATCGTCTGTTTGGCTTCAAGCGGGAATATGTCTTTACATGTCAACATCTCCGTTCGGAGCCACACCAACTAAATGCCGAAGCAACTATTTCTACATCAACACTGTAGGACATATATTATTTGATATGCAGGTCATTTTTATGTGACATACCGTATTTCCTTGAATAGCCGCAGGGGCGTTAATTAATTTAAAACCTCCTGTCACTCCTGCGTTTACCGGAAGCCGGCGGGATGGCCGTGCATGCGGTAATTATTTTAAAACCTCTTCTCACTCCGGCGTTTACCAAAAGGAATCCGGTAAATTTAGGCGTGCGCTTTGAGTGTGATGTAAGCATACC
The DNA here is from genome assembly GCF_033978785.1 of Entelurus aequoreus. Lineage (NCBI taxonomy): Eukaryota > Metazoa > Chordata > Actinopteri > Syngnathiformes > Syngnathidae > Entelurus > Entelurus aequoreus. The sequence goes on from NC_084757.1 coordinate 28,298,688, forward strand.
ATCATGAAAAGCACATTTAATAAAAAAAACGTTATTATGGTCTTACCTGTACTTATAATTGGAGTCCATTTGCAGCTCCTTCTGACCAAAAGCATCGATAACTTGTTTATAGAAGTCTTCATTATTTTCTTTCTTCCGTTTTAAAAGTCTCTCTGTCTCGATGGAGATATTCCTTTAATTATTACCTCCTGCTTCGATTGAAAGTCCAGTTTAGAAAACTGTTTTATTTTAGATACCGGTATGTAATCCTCCATGTTAAAAAAAAAAAAATCTCTTGCTGCTTGTGTTCACTTCTTCTGCAGTACCGTAAGTCGCAAGAAGGATCTCTAGCGCGGCAGCGCCCTCTACCACCAGGAGGCGGGAGTCATTTGATGACTCATACAGTATTTAACACACGCAGCTACGGTATATTAATAAAACATAGCTGCTTACTGTTCTTTTTAGCATACTGTACCGGTATTCAATAGCTTGGACCTTAAATCCTACTGAATAGCTCTTTATCTTTTTTCCTTTGTGCGATTGTGCGGTTGCAAACTACTGAAAGCAGCTTCCTCCATTTTGAAAATGAGGACAGTTAAGCGTCACTCGTGACGTAACGAATTTGACCCGGTGGAAGTTCTAGCCATATGCTAAATATTTTGCGAAACGGGTTTGACCCGGCGAAAATTATAGACATGCGATAATAAAATTAAAATTTTGCGAAACGAATTTGATCCGGCGTCAATAATGAACCGGCGATAAGGCCAAGCATGCGTTAATTATTTTGAGAAACGAGTTTGACCCGGCAGTAATTCTAGACGTGCGAATACTATATTCCCTGCGCCAATTCAAGGAAATACGGTAAATATCTTGTGTCATTATGCACAAAAGTGCACCTATAGCTTGTTTTAAAATGTCTGACAATCTTGCACTGTTTTGGAAATGACATGAATGTTTGTGCCACTGCTTAATAAATACAGTTTTGCTAAATTGACTTAGTTGTGATTTCCCTCTCTGCATGAAAATTTTAAATGAGCATATATTAATGCCATATGAACAAGAATGTTTTAATGAAGAGACAGAATCATCAAACTGCTGTGATTATATGCATCAAGTGTTCATTCAAGGCTAAGGCAAAATATCGAGATATATATCGTGTATCGCGATATGGCCTAAAAATTTGATATTAAAAAAAGGCCATATCGCCCAGCCCTAGTGTTCAGTATTAACTTCAGTTACACTGAAATTGATTTACTAAAAAGAAAAAAGTGCTGAATCAATTTTAACTCCCTGAATTGTATCGTTTCAAAAATATATTGGGCCTGAAACTCAGCAACCGCAAATTTTGAATCTAATCTTTAAACAAATCGTTACACCCCTAATAAAAAGCGTATTTTTCTAATCCAGAGCAGGGGTCTACAACTGGTATCCACCCAATTGATGATTTTGAGCAGATCACCCAAAAATTTGCTCAAACTATTCACCATTCAATTCAAGCATTTAGTGCCACATTACCACAAACTAGCATAAAAGCAATGACCACACAGTTTGAGTGGAGATCTGCTTTCAAAATAAAGTACAATTTAATTGCCAATCAAATGAAGGAAAACATTTGGAGACCCCTGATCCAGAATTCTACTCCGAGAAGCTTACGTGAGTGTAAAACATTCAACTGACCATTTTGCATGTCCGCAGGTCTTCGTGGGATGTCATCGTGAGAAGAATGTAACTAGGAAAAAAACATAACAGAATTGTAAGCGATCAGTTAGTTATACAATGCAAGGCGGAGAACTAGCTTCAGCGCAATGCTAATGTCCAGCTATGCTAAACACGTGTTTACGCCCCATGCGGTCAGGACAGTTGGCCTTTCCTCACATCGATTCAGATGTCCCTACCAACATTTTGTCATCATATAGCAATGGGACGAGGTGTAAACCATGACATGTTAAGTTAGTCACAATACAAGTATGCTAGCAGTGGTCGAAATGGCGGCCGAGGCCTAAAACGGCAACCACCAGTACAAGCTTATTAAGCATTTCACGTTTTGATTCAATCCCCACAAGAAACGTAGTCGACAGGAAAAAAAAAAAAACAGCAAATTGACAAGAGAAGAGTAGTACTAAAAAAAAAGAGTTGTTGACTTACTGTTGGCAGACGTTGGAAAGAGACGGTTCTGACGGGGGAGAGCCTTTTTATATGCTGCGCCGCACAGGCCGATGGGAAAATGATGCGACTCCTAGTGGTCGTAATAAAGAACTGAAGGCAAGCAGACAGAAAACCATCCATCCATCCATCCATCCATTTCCTACCGCTTGTAGAGCCTGGAGCAGTGGCTCTTAACCTTGTTGGAGGTACCGAACCCCACCAGTTTCATGTGCGCATTCACCGAACCCTTCTTTAGTGAAAAATAAAATGTTTTTTTGCAAATTCAAAACAAAGTTATATGTTTTTGGTAACACTTTCGCATGGGTAACATATTCTAAGTAACAAAGACTTAATTTAGAGTTATTTGGTTAGGGTAAGGTTCAGGGTTAGAGGGTTAGGGCTATAATAAGGCCATGCCGAATAAGGCATCATCCATCCATCCATCCATCTTCTTCCGCTTATCCGAGGTCGGGTCGCGGGGGCAGCAGCCTAAGCAGGGAAGCCCAGACTTCCCTCTCCCCAGCCACTTCGTCTAGCTCTTCCCGGGGGATCCCGAGGCGTTCCCAGGCCAGCCGGGAGACATAGTCTTCCCAACGTGTCCTGGGTCTTCCCCGTGGCCTCCTACCGGTCGGACGTGCCCTAAACACCTCCCTAGGGAGGCGTTCAGGTGGCATCCTGACCAGATGCCCGAACCACCTCATCTGGCTCCTCTCCATGTGGAGGAGCAGCGGCTTTACTTTGAGCTCCTCCCGGATGACAGAGCTTCTCACCCTATCTCTAAGGGAGAGCCCCGCCACCCGGCGGAGGAAACTCATTTCGGCCGCTTGTACCCGTGATCTTGTCCTTTCGGTCATAACCCAAAGCTCATGACCATAGGTGAGGATGGGAACGTAGATCGACCGGTAAATTGAGAGCTTTGCCTTGCGGCTCAGCTCCTTCTTCACCACAACGGACCGATACAGCGCCCACATTACTGAAGACGCCACACCGATCCACCTGTCGATCTCACGATCCACTCTTCCCTCATGTATTTTATAATGTTTTATTATTGTTATAATTACACGAAATGTGTAAGTTACATGTAAATACCTGAATGTTGTTCGATGTTTTGTCAATGTGGAACCATTGTCTCGTTGTCCCTCCTACTGCAATAATTACTGTGACACCTGTCTTTTTATATGCGTTGGACACGCCTTCCAACTTCCCTTTTGTCCACGATAACGGGAGAGGGGCTCGACGATGGAAAAAAGTTATTGACGACAATTGTATTCTGTGTATTATCAGTAAAGTGCATCTGAGCAGCAACCCATGGTGTCGGGCGTGTTCCATAAAATCCACACAACGCAGAGGAAAAGACCACCGGTTACACAAGCACATTCTGAAAATGTACAAATCATAATGTTGTTGGTTATTTCTTTTACAATTACCTGTTGCGGTTAATAGTATATATACTTTATTTGTCGTTATTTATATTTTCTGAATAAATTATGTGATAATGTTGGAGTATAACTGTCATACTAAGTATGACAGTTATTTAAACATAACTCCTAAACAAAACATGCAATATGTCTAATAATGCCTTAAATAATGTATCTTTGTGAGTTTTACTAGAAACATATGCTTATGTAAGGTTTGCAAACACAAACATTAGTTTTTTTTACTCAATATGACAGTAATGTTCTTAGAATCCTGAGATTAATTTTCTATCTATCAAGATAAAAAAATTATATCAAAATCCAATTACAGTATGTTTTTTATGAAGTTTGATAATTTTCCTCGACTGATAACATCATGTGGTTTATTTTGTACATATGTAGCATCATCTACAAAGATACAAACAATTGCTATTGCGACATCCAGTGGACACATTTAGAACAGATGTTTCTTTCATTCAAATATTTCAGGTAATTTTTATACTTAGCAAACTCATTCCGCGGGCCGGATAAAACCTGTTTGCGGGTCTGATCCGGCCCGAGGGCCTTACGTTTGACACCACTGCATTAAAGGGTCATGATTTTTGTTGTACATTCAAAACAGTTCTTCGTGGTCTATATAACAGACAATTGTGGTTCTTTGGTCAAAAATTTTACAGACCATCTTCAAGCCTATGTAATGCGTCGTTTTGTGGGCAGTCTTGTGCCTCGACTTCAATGGCGTCTTCCCCGTCAGCAAAGTTGAAGTTTTTAGCGCTTGTGACAGATATAAGTTAGAAATATACACTTATTTGTCTATGAAATGACAACAGCGAAGGATGCATAAGCATGTAAGAGCCAGTCTGCCTCACAGCAAGAGGATCGAGGAAAAATAATTGCGCATGCGTAGTGCTATGTAACTTTGGTTAAAGTAGATTTACGATATGTGAATATCAAAATAAAATATGCCATTATAGCCTGATTCAGTCAAAAAATTGTACTCACATATCCGGTTAGAACGTGTGCTTTTTTACAGTTAGTTAGTACATTATTTACTTAAATGTGATCATTAATAAGCCAGTATCCATTCACTTCTTATTGTAAAAATGGAGTAATCGTCGTTATCCAATCCATAATTCGACTTGTTTATGCCGAGAACACACAAATTGTCCAAATTTCAGTCCAGTCCATTTGTTCGTGTAGAAAACACTAACATCACTAAAAATCCAGGACGCGTTTTGCCTGCAACCCTGCTTGTGTTTATGCATGTGTGAACACTCACTGGCTGTGGTTCATTTGGGATAAACGTGAATTCCAGTAATAAACAACAGGGCCGTTGCTAGGAATTCTGGGGCCTTTGAAAGAATATCGGTGTGTCGAATTTGGCTGCTTCCTTAAAAAAAACAACTACCAGTTGCTTTCTCACGCTGTAATTGTTTACATTTTTACTTGTTGAAAGATACATTTAAAGAAAAGTAATTTAAAATCACCACTTGTACACGAGGCAGCTGCTGTTTGTTCAAGCTTTTGAGGCGTATTAACATACAGTACAGGCCAAAAGTCTGGACACACAACTTTCTCATTCAATGTGTTTTCTTTATTTTCATGACTATGACTAGATTGTCACTGAAGGCATCAAAACTATGAATGAACACATGTGGAGTTATGTACTTAACAAAAAAAAAGGTGAAATAACTGAAAACATGTTTTATATTCTAGTTTCTTCAAAATAGCCATCTTTGCTCTGATTACTGCTTTGCACACTCTTGGCATTCTCTCGATGAGCTCCAAGAGGTAATGACCTGAAAGGGTTTTCACTTCACAGCTGTCATAGTTTTGATGCCTTCAGTGACAATCTACAATGTAAATAGTCATTGTTTATAGGGTTAGGCGCAATAAGTGTTCAACTTCAGCCTAAACCTTTTCGGTCTGCAACATTTTCAATTTATGAATTAAAACTGTTTGTTTATTTTGTTGACCACTGACCGAAGAAAAAATAATAAACTAAATAAAGAAAACACATTGCAATGAGAAGGTGTGTTCAAACTTTTGGCCTGTACTGTATATGCATGACATATTTAGATTTTCATCACATTTAAAAACAACAATTTAAAATGACGTAATGCTAAATTGCAAAATGTTATTAAAAAAAAAATCCAGCACCCTCATTCTGGAATAACATTTGCAATTTCTAACAAATTACAAAATCTGCCAACGTTTTTGTGTATTAGATTATTACGAAATTACATAGAGGTGAAAATGTAATACATCATTACATAATGCGTCGTTACAGGGGGGTGCTATGGGTACATGTTTTTTAGTTTTTGATAAAAGAGTTGTTGGGACTGGGGACGCAACTGTCAACAAGTAGTCTGTGTTGTCATCACTTGTGTTTTTCCGGATGGAAACGAGTCAGGGCGGCCACTCGCAACAACATTGCAGGTGAAAACATGTCAAGTGTGGGAACATTTCACCCTAATCTTGTTAAAGACATAAATACCTTGCTTATTTGGCAAAGTGGACCTTGCTTTTTATTGCAGTACATCTGTGACACGGGAACAATCAGCTGCATGATGTCGGTCGATCTCAACTTGGTAAAATAGTTAGCTCGTTACCTTGCGAGCTAGCAAACAAGTGGGAGACAAAGTGGTGTGAAAAATAGATTCAACTATAATTTTAGCCCAAGTCTGCCAGCTACACTTTGTCTATATCTATTTAAGTTTGTTTTTGCTTCAAGCACACCTGTGAAGTGAAAACCGTTTCAGGTGACTACCTATTGAAGCTCATTGAGAGAATGCCAAGAGTGTGCAAAAAAGTAATCAGAGCAAAGGGTGGCTATTTTGAAGAAACTACAATATAAAACATGTTTTCAGTTATTTCACCTTATTTTGTTAAGTACATAACTCCACATGTGTTCATTTGTAGTTTTGATGCCTTCAGTGACAATCTACAATGTAAATAGTCATGAAAATAAAGAAAACACATTGAATGAGAAGGTGTGTCCAAACCTTTGGCCTGTACTGTACACTGTGAACTTTCTCACATTGTAATGGCTTACAATGCTTGCTGGTCAGAAGATACAATGAAATAAACATAGTTTAAAATCACTACTTGTACACGAGGCAGCTGCTTTTTGTTCAAGGCGAAGATATGAAATATTTCCGTTCGTGTGCACGCCAAGTAACGTTAGGGAGCAGACATCTACAGAACACCCCTGCACCCCATTCATTGCCACCTTCAATGGTGTTGTTTTTTAGTGTTCTTGACGGTGTAATGCACCCAACTTGTGTCCTTTTTTACGATTGTCGACTTAACAAGTCAAAGTATTACATAAATTATGTAGTTGTCTTTACTCATTTCACTGATTTCAACAAACATTTTCAATAGCTTGTTGGTATTTAATTGTATTGACCAATCAAGCAATGATATACAAAAAAAAACAACAACTAAGTGTCCAGGCTCAAGTTAGTTAACTTAAATGTGCAAGTAAAAGAAAGAGCACATGGAATATGTTGTGAAACAAATAACAACAGGCCTCATCTAATTTCAGTTGAAGTTTGAATTGGCTTGTTTGTGCACTGTAAGTCTCATCAGGTGTCGTGCGAAATTCTGTATCCCTGGAATGTTTGGTATCACCTGAGCTCTGGGCCTTTTTCAGACAGCGGCAGCACTTCCGTGTTATTAGCAATGTCAATGATACAAAATGTGGATTATTACCATCATGCTTTGATTGTGAAGTGAATTGATTAACTCATATTATGTTTTACATATGTTGAATGTTTATATCCAACTTGGAGAAAGCGAAAATAAATAGCGGTTGAGAAGGAGCCTCAGTTAGACATTGGCATGCGGACTGGAATTAGCTCTCTCACGAGAAGAAGCAATAACCCTAGGCTTCGGAATGCAAAATTTATAGCTGTATCCTGGAGCCTCATGGAGAGGACATTGACGGGCTCACAGAGTGCATCACAGACTATATCAACTTCTGTGTTGACTCAAATGTCCCATCAAGGACGGTCACCTTCTACCCAAACAACAAGCCGTGGGTGACCAAGGACATCAAAGCCCTACTGAATGAGAAGAAGAGGGCATTCAATACTGGTAACAGGGAGGAGGTGAAAAGAGTTTAGGGGCTGCTGAAGACCAAACTCAGGGAGGCCAAGGAGAACTACAGGAGCTGGAAGGGAAGCTGAAGAACAACAACATGAAGGCGGTTTGGAGAGATATGCAGACCATCGCCGGGGGGGGGGGGGGGGGGGGGGGGTGGACGGAGACAAAGAGAGGGCCAATGAGCTAAACCAGTTCTTTAACAGGTTTGACACAGTGGCTCCGACAAGCTCCTGCCCCCCCCCCCCCCCCCGAGACATGCCAGCCGGCCCCCTGACAACTTCAGCGAACTAATCCACCCCCCCCCCTCCTCACAGCCCCCCAACTCCAATGACTACCTCCCCCAACTTAACACCTCACCCTCAGCTTGACGATCCCCCCTCCCCCAACCACCTGAGACCCCCCCAGTGTGTCTGTCTGCAGAACAGGTGAATGCACAGCTAAATAAGTTACACACAGGCAAGGCCGCGGGTCCTGACGGTGTGAGCCCCAGGGTGCTCAAAGCCTGCGCCCCACAGCTGTGTGGTGTGCTTCAGCAAATCTTCAACATGAGCCTTAGGCTGAAGAAAGTCCCCACACTGTGGAAAACCTCGTGCGTGGTCCCCATCCCCAAGTGCATGCGACCCAGCACGTCGAAGGACTACAGGCCGGTGGCTCTAACCTCCCATATCATGAAGACCATGGAGAGGTTGGTCCTGGAACAACTCCGCCCGACGATCAAGCCCCACCTGGATCCACTCCAGTTCGCCTACTAGCCCCGACTGGGAGTGGAGGACGCAGTCATCTACCTGCTGAACCGAACCCACACCAACCTAGACAAGCCTGCGAGTAGTGTGAGGGTCATGTTTCTCGACTTCTCCAGTGCGTTCAATACCATACGGCCTGGACTACTGGGTGTGAAGTTGGAGACGATGCAGGTGGAGGCCCCCTTGGTGTCCTAGGTTGTTGATTACCTGACTGACAGACCACAGTACGTGCGACTGCAGGACTGTGTGTCTGACAGACTGGTCAGCAACACCGGGGCCCCACAGGGCACAGTCCTCTCCCCCTTCCTCTTCACCATCTACACCACCGATTTCCACTATCAGTCAGAGTCCTGCCACTTTCAGAAGTTTTCTGATGACTCTGCGATAGTGGGGTGTATTGAGGATGGTGATGATGAGGAATACAGGGCACTAGTGGAGGACTTTGTCACATGGTGTGGAAAGAACCACCTCCAGCTCAATGTGACGAAGACCAAGGAGCTGGTTGTGGACCTGGGAAGGAGGAGGAGTACTCCGGCGACCCCTGTTTCCATCAGGGGGGTCGATGTGGACATGGTTGAGGATTATAAATACCTCGGTGTACACATCGACAACAAGCTGAATGGGTCAAAACACGCTGAGGCACTCTACAAGAAGGGACAGAGCCGCCTCTACTTCCTCAGGAGGCTAGGATCCTTCAACGTCTGTACAAAGATGTTGAAGATGTTCTACGAGTCGGTGGTGGCGGGTGCCTTCTTGTACACCGTGGCAGCGGACTGAGAGCGAGGGACGCAAACAGACTGGACAAGTTGGTAGAGAAGGCCAGTAACGTGGTGGGAGTGGAGCTAGACTCTCTGGCGGTGGTGTCAGAGAAGAGAAGTCTAGCAAAGCTCCTAGCCATTATGGACAACACCTCCCACCCACTACACTCGGACCTGGCGGAGAGAATGAGCACGTTCAGTGGAAGGCTCAGAGTCCCAAAATGCAACACGGAATGACACAGGAGGTCCTTCATACCGACAGCCATCAGACTGTATAATGCATATAGACTTAGACTTAGACAAACTTTAATGATCCACAAGGGAAATTGTTCAACACAGTAGCTCAGTTACAATGATGGAAAGGACAACGCAGGTATAAATAGACTAATATAGCTATAAAAAAATCTAACATATATACGAATATATACATAATATGTGTACAGAGCAATTTATATACAGATATATTATATTATGTCTATAACATATATACAATATAAACCAATGACCGTGTACAATATTACAGTATATACAGTCTATATGACAGCAGCAGCATAAAATAGAGAGTAGGTCCAGCAGGAAATAGAAAATAGACATTATAAACAAAGAGAAGTAGCTAACATGTCAGGTGTCAGGTAATAGGCAGATGTCATCTATTGCTGTATGGCGAGTGATTATACAGCTGGATGGAGTGTGGAATGAAGGAGTTCTTGAATCGCACAGTGCGGGAAGGAAGTTGAAGGAGCCTGTTGGAGTATGAACTCCGCTGTCCCTTAATTGTCAGGTGGAGTGGATGGGCAGGATTGTCTATGATGGCCAGCAGTTTGTCCAGTGACCTCCTGGACTCTATTTTACCCACTTTCCATCAATATGTACACTGTGCAACACGGGAAAATAAAACTCTGGACCTACTGTATGCTAATTCAAAAGATGCATACAGAGCCACTGCCCTGCCCCCCCTGGGACGGTCTGATCACAATCTGGTGCTTTTAACACCTCATTACGTTCCTGCTGTGAGGAGGCAGCCCATCTCAACTAAATCAGTGCAAATGAGGAGTATTGAGGCAGGCATAGCCTTACAAGACTGCTTTGAGACTACAGACTGGGAAGTACTCTGTAAGCCTCACGGGACAGATATAAACAAAATCACAGACTGCATCACTGTCTACATAAATTTTTGTGAGGACTCCATCATCCCGACAAAAACTGTCCACTGTTACCCAAATAACAAGCCCTGGATCACCAGCCAGCTAAAGGTGCTGCTAAATAGAAGGAAGCGAGCCTTCAGATCCGGTGATCGGGACGAGTTGAAGAGGATTCAGTGGCAGCTCAAAGTTAATCTTCAAGAAGGGAAAGATGCCTATAGAAGGAAGCTTGAAGCTAAACTCCAACAAAACAACACTCGTGAGGTTTGGAAGGGTATGAAGGCCATCACAGGCTTCAACAATAAAGCCAAACTGCTGAATGGGGGTGCAGATGGAGCCAACGAGCTGAATTTGTTTTTCAACAGATTTAGCAACGCACCCCTTACTGGCCCTCCCCCCACTACTCCTGTTCTCACACCTCCACCTCCCCCTCCTTCTCTTTTACCTGCCACAGCCGTTTTCCCCCCCCTCTCCCCTCCCCCACTTCCACCCCCACTGAGAAAGCCAGGTGTGTCTGACACCTGGACTTGTAAGACGGCAGCTGGAGAAAGTCAATCCAGCTAAGTCAGCAGGCCCTGAACGAGTCAACCCCTGGGTCCTGAAGACTTGCGCTGCTCAGCTAACTGGGATCCTGCACTCCATCTTCAACCTGAGTCTGAAGCTAGAACGGATACCAGTGCTATGGAAAACATCCTGCATAGTGCCGGTGCCCAAGAAGCCCATCCCATCGAGCTCAAATGACTTCAGACCTGTAGCCCTGACGTCCCAGGTCATGAAGGTCCTCGAGAGACTTGTGCTGGATCAGCTGAGGCCACTGGTGGCTCCTTCCCCGGATCCTCTACAGTTTGCATATCAGCCCCATGTAGGAGTGGACGATGATGTTATCTACCTGCTGCATCATGCTCACTCTCACCTGGATGGTGGGAAGGGCACTGTGAGGATCATGTTTTTTGATTTCTCCAGTGCCTTTAACACCATTCAGCCAATTCTGATGAGTGACAAGTTGCTCAGGATGGGTGTCAGTTCATCCATTGTCTCCTGGATCACTGATTACTTGTCTGACAGGCCCCAGTTTGTGCGACTGGGGAGCTCCGTGTCGGATACTGTGGTCAGTGGTGTAGGTGCTCCACAGGGGACCATCCTGTCTCCTTTCCTGTTCACCCTGTACACCTCAGACTTCCAGTATAGTTCCAGGTCCTTCCACCTGCAGAAATACTCTGACGACTCTGCTGTGGTCGGGTGTATCGGAGAGGGACGGGAATTGGAGTACAGGACACTGATCGCTGACTTCGTGGAGTGGTCTCAGGCGAACCATCTGGTCCTTAATGTGGACAAGACCAAGGAGCTGGTCATCGACTTCAGGAAGAGAGTGACCCCGGTGGAGCCCATCAAGATCCAGGGCCGGGAGGTGGCAGTAGTGGAGCAGTACAAGTACCTGAGAGTCCACTTGAACAGCAGACTGGACTGGAAGGACAACTGCAAAGCTGTTTACAAGAAGGGCATGAGCAGACTCTTTTTCCTGAGGAAGCTTAGGTCATTCAATGTGTGCAGCAAGCTGTTGGAGATATTTTATCAGTCTGTTGTGGCCAGTGCACTGTACTTTGCAGTGGTTTGTTGGGGGAGCAGCACCAGCAAAAGGGACTCAAACCGGATTGATAATCTGATCCGGAAAGCCGGCCAAACTATTGGCACACAATTGGAGGCGTTTGTGTCAGTGAGGGATAGTAGTCGTGACCAAGATTTAACAAATATCGAGGTCGAAAATTGGTGGTCGAAGAAGAGCTTTGAAAGGTTGAAATCATGTGTATCCCAGCACCATATAAATATTACCTGTAGCATCACAATTAATTTCCAGAATAATAAAAGATTTAATTGAAGCAGAACTATTACACGTTATATTATCTAACATCTTTGACAATCAGCATTATTTTTTTTAACAGTCCACTTTTTGATTAATATGTTGAAGCTTGCCATATTAAAATCATTAAAAAATAAACTTTAAAGTCTTTCCAAAATTTACACCATGACAGGGATTTAAATCCAAGACCTTTTACTTTGCAAAGCTAGTACTAATGACGCGCGCCACAGGGACACCGGAAGTACAAAGTGGCATAATCTGTCTTTATATACTTATAATTTTATCTTATCTTTAGGGCAACATCTCATATGAGGCGCCTTGTCATTCATTAATTTACATTATAATGTGTATCTTCAAACAAAACAGGGACCCCCACTGATTGCTAAGTCACAGCGCGTGTTCAGCATTTGGGGCCGGCTTGATTTCTGTGAACGAAGGCTGACTTACAATTTTATTATACCGAAAACGTTTCACATCAATTTCATTCAAGTGAAACCAACATAAGTTCCGTCATTTTAATGTAATACTACGTTGACAGCACAATAGCACATTAAAGATCGGATGATGTTTAAGTAAAACTGGAGTTCATTGCGTTAAGTTGTTGGAGTTGTAGCGGGCTGTGCGTGACCAAAGATCATATATTGAGAGAGGATGATCTACAGTTACAGGTGTCAAACTCAAGGCCCGGGGCCAGATCTGGCCCGCAAAATCATTTAATCTGGCCTGCAAACACCTGGAAATAATATGTGTCAATAAAGTACTTGATATTTCCTCACTAAATATAATGTATTTTTTTAAAATTTTGACAGAAAAAAATATATGTACTGCTTGAAATTGCATTAAATTTAAAACTTTAATAGTATTCATTATTGAAACAAATATTACTGTATATTATCATACTTTCCAAACATTTTTTGTCTAAATAAAAATAAACCTTTAAGTATCTGCTTGACTTATGATTTTACAGCAAACTACCCATCAAATTAATAAAAATGACAGTACATTTTACGGTGTTCTTTACAGCATATTACTGTAAGTTGAAAAATACAAAAAAATTTTTTAACGTTAAAATTCTGTTGACTGAGCTGCCACATTTTGACAGTAAAACCTTGTTTTAACGGTGTATTACTGTAAATGGAAAAAAAGATACATTTGTTTTTACAATACAAAAACTGGCAGCAAAGTTGCCAGAATAAAAAAGGAACTTGTACTGTTTTTCCATTAACAATATAATGTTGTAAAAACCAATGTAAATTTAATAGTAAAATTCTGGCAACAAAGCTGCCAGCTTTTTCCGTAAAAAACAATATGGTGGCACTGTTTTTAGTTACCGTAAAATGTTGAAAGAAATAAAAAAACACTATTTTACAGTAACATTTTGTAAATGTAAAGTTTTTACTGTAAAATCGACAGTCTACTTAAAACAATTTATATAATTAATAATGAAATCCAGAGGAAAATTCATACATTATTTGCTGTTACAAGCTGCAACATGGCCCTCAATGAAAACGAGTTTGATATCCCTGATCTACAGGATGATGTACAGAGCACACAAAATCCTACACAAAGCTTATTTACTTTTAAAAAAAATACAGAGGACATGACCTCGGTCTCCTCAATGGTAGCCAGGCGGGAGCCATTTTTTAGTAATACGTTTGCCAATATTCACCTAAAACACTCTGGGGCCATAAGAAACAAAATTGTCTGGTCCGACGAGACAAAGATTGAACTCTTTGGAATGTTTGAAGGAAACCAGGCCCCATGCTAATGCTATCCCTAAAGTGAAGCATGGCGGTGGCAGCATCATCATGCTGTGGGGATGTTTTTCAGTGGCAAGAACTGAGAGACTACACAGGACAGAAGGAAAGATGAATGCAGCAATTTATAGAGACATCCTGTATGAAAACCAACTTTTCTCATCCAACCTGATGGAGCTTGAGAGGTGCCGCAAAGAGGAATAGCCAAAACTGGCCAAAGATAGGCGTGCCAAGCTTGCGGCATCGTATTCAAAATAACTTGAGGGTGCATCAACAAAGTAATGAGTCAAGGCTGTGAATACTTACTTACATGTGATTTTTAAAAATACAATATTAAAAAAACAAGCAAAACCTTTTCACCTTATCATTATGGGGTACTGTCTGTAGAATTTTGAGGACAAACATTTTTGAATAAGGCTGTAACATAACAAATGTGGGAACAGTGATACATTGTAATGCTACAGCAGCACACTGACATCTCCTAAGTTTATCTATATTTAATTACTCAAGTATTGTCATTTCTGTTAAGGTCTACACACGTTTGTGGGATTAAGAGTTCTGGATTATTAAAAGGAATGTTAGGGTCCTAATACTGAAGCAAATACATCCAGATTTAAGCACATATTCTTTGGCATACTCAGGTGAAATGTGTTTATTATTGTATCTCATCCATTGCATTTCAATCCAACTTCTATGTTACTGTAAAATAAAGGAATGAAAAACTTTTTGGAAGAAAAAAAAAACAGTTCAGGTGTCGTCGGAAAAGTATCACCCTCATCGTGATTTATGGAAAGAAAACTAGCAGCGATTATAAAAAAACAGCAGAATTCGCAAAACCGTTTTTTTTTTTGGTCGGTCGCACCCTTTTCCTTCCCCGAGCAAGGCGATCAATTCAACGTGAAGAAAATATCCTCGACATGGGCAAGTGGTCTGGAGAAAGAACAACAAATCCACGATCTTTTGTTCATACAGTAAATACTTCCAGATGACAAAAACATTGTTTGTTCTGTGTGCACATCAAAGTCTCTTAGGCCTTCTCTCCCAGACATTGTTGATTACCACTAGATTGCATATTATATTCCATTGGCTGCTATATGGCTCCTGTGGGGCTTTACTGTGCAAGATTACACTGTAGACAATGACACCCAAGTTGAAATGAGAGCAGAAGAGCAAACATGATTGGTTCCTTAAGATGTGACATTTCAATACGCGCAATTATTTTACACTACTGTCAGAAAAAATAAAGTTAATAAAATAAAATAAAAATAATATTATGTCTCATACGTATATCTATATTTATATATAAACAAGCTATATAACGAGTTGCAGGCAAGCATAGAATGTCCTTCCCCACCGAGTTAAGGTTTATCCATACCACAAACAACAATAAGGCTGTCTGACATTTTGAGGGGGCTGCGGCTTGCTTTCTTCAGTCACCAGATTCCCTGAGATGCCAAGCTTTGTTTTATATGTGTTAAGATTATTGTTCGATGTCAAGACCCTACAAAAACCTATGAAGGAAGTGGCCTCAGTTGGAACGCGGAGGCAAAAATCACAACCAGAGGGCACCCGCTTGAAGGAGTTACTAAATCACCTTGGAAGATCTTTAGCTGCTTTTCATTTAATATCATTCATTGCCGTTGTTTTTACAGTCGAATGCAAAGCTCTGTACAGAAAGCCATCAGCCGTCAGTCAGTCAAAGGCTTGGAGACGAAAGTTGCAAAAGAGTTCTTATGAAGACTCTGCAATGTGTACGATACCTAATGCATGTGTGTTTGTATTGTGTGTCACTCCATTCACTGCCTTGGAGAGGCTAGTCTCTTTAAAAGCGGCTCGTCGTACACCCAACACTCCCCGTCCTCGTGGAATAGCTGCAGACACACAGAGAACATTATTATACTGGATGTCACACACTTAACAGTATTTGTGTCTCCCTCATGGCATTTTAATATGTTTTTATACAGTACAGGCCAAAAGTTTGGACACACCTTCTCATTCAATGAGTTTTCTTTATTTTCATGACTATTTACATTGTAGATTGTCACTGAAGGCATCAAAACTATGAATGAACACATGTGGGGTTATGTACTTAACAAAAAAAGGTGAAATAACTGAAAACATGTTTTATATTCGAGTTTCTTCAAAATAGCCACCCTTTGCTCTGATGACTGCTTTGCACACTCTTGGCATTCTCTCGATGAGCTTCAAAAGGTAGTCACCTGAAATGGTTTTTACTTCTAGTTTTGATGCCTTCAGTGACCATCTAAAATGTAAATAGTCATGCAAATAAAGGAAACGCATTGAAATGAGAAGGTGTGTTCAAACTTTTGGCATGTACTGTATATACAGTATATTAGGGCTGCGAATCTTTGGGTGTCCCACGATTCGATTCAATATCGATTCTTGGGGTCACGATTCGATTCAAAATTGATTTTTTTTCAATTCAACACGATTCTCGATTCAAAAACGATATTTTCCCGATTCAAAACGATTCTCTTTTCATTCAATACATAGATTTCAGCAGGATCTACCCCAGTCTGCTGACATGCAAGCAGAGTAGTAGATTTTTGTAAAAGGTTTTTTAATTGTAAAGGACAATGTTTTATCAACTGATTGCAATAATGTACATTCGTTTTAACTATTAAATGAACCAAAAATATGACTTATTTTATCTTTGTGAAAATATTGGACACAGTGTGTTGTCAAGCTTATGAGATGCGATGCAAGTGTAAGCCACTGTGACACTATTGTTCTTTTTTAATTTTTTTTATAAATGTCTAATGATAATGTCAATGAGGGATTTTTAATCACTGCTATGTTGAAATTGTAACTAATATTGATACTGTTGTTGATATTATTCATTTTTGTTTCACTACTTTTGGTTTGTTCTGTGTCGTGTTTGTGTCTCCTCTCAATTGCTCTGTTTATTACAGTTCTGAGTGTTGCTGGGTCGGGTTTGGTTTTGGAATTGGATTGCATTGTTATGGCATTGCTGTGTATTGTTTTGTTGGATTGATTAATTAAAAAAAAAATAAAATTAAAAAAAATAAATCAATTTTTAAAAAATGAGAATCGATTCTGAATCGCACAACATGAGAATCGCGATTCGAATACGAATCGATTTTTCCCCACACTCCTAATTATTACACCATTTTTCTATTCATTTTTAAAAAACTAAAATGTGAAAAAAATATGGTAACGCTTGTTTCTTTTTGAGGAAGTTAGATTGCTTTGGTGTTTGTTTTTATTGCTGCTGTCTTTTTTTTCTCATAAAAAATATATATTTAGTTTTTGTCAGCACTGGGCCTCTCCTCGTTTTTAAATAGACAATGGCTTACTATTTATTTTGGTTTTTGTAACAGCCTAATGAGTGGCACAGTAACTGTATAAACAAATATTTCTGAATGAATTAGTCATCTTTGTTGGTTAGGACATGCCAAAATATCTTAAGCTGAATTTAAAAGCACATGGCTAAATTACAGCCACTAAATAGGTTCATGCTTTATAATCAGATTAGTCGACTAAACATGAAGATAATCGTTGACTAGTCGACTATCAAAATATCAATCAATCAATCAATGTTTATTTATATAGCCCTAAATCACAAGTGTCTCAAAGGGCTGTACAAGCCACAACGACATCCTCGGTACAGAGCCCACAAAATAGTTGTTAGTTGCAGCCCTAGTTGGGATGCTTTCCAGGAATGCTAGTGAAAGGAAGTTTGCCTTGACAGTTCGTAACAGGAAAAGCACATTTTAGGTTGTACACTGTATGTTAAAAGATAAAATGTAAGTTTTAATCCTTTTGCATGTCTGGTGGTCCATGATTGAATTTTATCGCTTTAACAGCAACATGTCTAAAAGTTTCATGGTGGCAAGTACTGACCGTGATTGGACATGAAAAAAGGAGTTCAAAACATTTAGGGAAAAAATATTCAAACTCCAACTGCGGGAGGTGAATATGGCCGCTAGCCTCACCCTGGTCTCCCACTGCTTTTCGTTCTCCTTCCTCTCTCTGGCTTCCACTCTCTGCTTCTCCTCCAGCCGGTGTTTGGCTTCTGTTGCAGAGTCGATGTCTTTGAGCTTTAGGTTCAGCGTCACATCTCTCCACAATCTGCAAAGTGGGTGGGAAAGGTTGAAGTTATCAGTTGGGTTTCAAATACAAAGGATGTGTAAGATCACTAAACAGTTTTAATGTCACACCTTCGAGACTCGTACGCCAGCTGGTCTTCCAGCTTCCTCACTTTCTTCTTAATGATGTCCATCCTCTTTGTGTCGATGAATGCTGTGTTCTCCTACAACGCAGTTAATATTCAAGGATTAAAATTTGCAGAGAAGTTGCAAGATTGTGTGCAAATGCTCAGATTCGCTGCCGGCGAGCCAACGTTTCAAAGAATGGAAGCACGACGGTTGTGGTAAATTTCGTCATTTCATATATACTGTATACTGCTAAATGTTAAAGGCCTACTGAAATGAATTTTTTTTATTTAAACGGGGATAGCAGATCCATTCTATGTGTCATACTTGATCATTTCGCGATATTGCCATATTTTTGCTGAAAGGATTTAGTAGAGAACATCGACGATAAAGTTCGCAACTTTTGGTCGCTGATAAAAAAAGCCTTGCCTGTACCGGAAGTAGCGTGACGTCAAAGGTTGAAAGGCTCCTCACATTTCTCCATTGTTTTCAATGCAGCTAGAGCGATTCGGACCGAGAAAGCGATGATTACCCCATTAATTTGAGCGAGGATGAGGAACGTTAGTGTGAAGGACTAGAGTGCAGTACAAGATATATCTTTTTTCGCTCTGACCGTAACTTAGGTACAAGCTGGCTCATTGGATTCCACACTCTCTCCTTTTTCTATTGTGGATCACGGATTTGTATTTTAAACCACCTCGGATACTATATCCTCTTGAAAATGAGAGTCGAGAACGCGAAATGGACATTCACAGTGACTTTTATCTCCACTACAATACATCGGCGAAACACTTTAGCTACGGAGCTAACATGATAGCATCGGGCTTAACTGCATATAGAAACAAAAGAAATAAACCCCTGACTGGAAGGATAGACAGAAAATCAACAATACTAATAAACCATGTACCTGTAAATACACGGTTAATGCTTTCCAGCTTGGCGAAGCTTAACAATGCTGTTGCTAACGACGCCATTGAAGCTAACTTAGCAACCGGACCTCACAGAGCTATGCTAAAAACATTAGCTATCCACCTACGCCAGCCAGCCCTCATCTGCTCATCAACACCCGTGCTCACCTGCGTTCCAGCGATCGACGGTGCGACGAAGGACTTCACCCGATCACAGATGCGGTCGGCGGCCCGGAGACGGAGGAAGTTAAGGTGAGTTCGGCGGCTAGCGCGTCTGCTATCCATCTCAAAGTCCTCCTGGTTGTGTTGCTGTAGTCCGCCGCTAATACACCAATCCCACCTACAACTTTCTTCTTTGCAGTCTTCATTGTTTATTAAACAAATTGCAAAAGATTCACCAACACAGATGTCCAGAATACTGTGGAATTTTGAGATGAAAACACAGCTGTTTGTATTGGATTCAATGTGTCCGCATACTTCAGTTTCAACGGTTGACGTCACGCGCATACATCATCATGCATAGACATTTTCAACCGGAAGTTTAGCGGAAAATTTTAAATTGCACTTTAGAAGTTAACCCGGCCGTATTGGCATGTGTTGCAATGTTAAGATTTCATCATTGATATATAAACTATCAGACTGCGTGGTCGGTAGTAGTGGGTTTCAGTAGGCCTTTAAATGTTACGAGGATGCAGCCAGTGGTGGGCCGTCAGGGCCACCAAGGCATTCTCTGCTGGCGTAACATAACTAGAAATAATGATCATAATTAAAGATAAGAGTCATTTTTTATTTACTTTCCATAAATATCTTTTGTCTCTTACTTGCGATCACATTTTCCATTACACCCAATAAAGTTACATTTGATTTAGGTTTGACCAATTAAACGTGCTACTAGATTCTTAAAATGAATTGGACCATGAATGATATCAATGTTGATGGATTATTTAATAATGCACCAAAATGTTAACCTGACTCTCGCCAGATCCTTGTAGTTCGCTGAGCTCCACACAAGGATCTGGGACTTCTCAATAAGAGATGTATTTCAGAAGGCAGGGCCTTGTAAAAAAATCATTGTATGTAATTAGATAAACCGCTTGTCTGTTATCTTGAAAGATGAGCTACTTCAACCACTCACATCGAAATCAACCCGTGATGCTGATGAGAACGACGCTGGGAAATCCAAACCCAGTCGGAAGAAGAGCCAAAACATCATTACCACCAATAAATGCCTTTAAAAAAGTTCTCTGTTCATCTTTTAAGAATTAATATTCAATAGATTCAACAAAACAGTTGTGATAGCAGAATCAATGTCAGCCGTGCCGCCATTGTTGTTTGAATCAAACAGTCGCTTTGGCGCTACGTCACATCTATGAAATCTCGCCCGGCGATCCTGATTGGTTCATTATTTTTTTGCTATCTTGAAGGAGTTTGCAATGCCTTCGAGCCCAGATCTTTGAGTGGAGCTCAGCAAACTACAAGGGTCTGGCGAGAGTCTAGTTACCATAATGTTATATTGCAGCACCTGCATTTTGTAATAACTTTTGCGATATCTAACAAGTTATAACAAAACGCGTCAATGTGTATCACAAAATACGTTCAAGAATTAGATTTTACAAGATGCGGCAGATTATTACAAAATGTTGCCTTATTACATTATAAGGTGAACGTTGATTACTTTATTACATGTTGTAACATTACTACATAGTGCGTTGTTACAGGTCCGCATATTCCAGCAGGTTGCCGTTGAAGAAGTTGTAATTTGGTGAAGCATCTAAAAGTCCAAACAAAAAATCTGAATGCAAAGAATCTGGAAGATGTTTCT
Organism: Entelurus aequoreus; assembly: GCF_033978785.1. Lineage (NCBI taxonomy): Eukaryota > Metazoa > Chordata > Actinopteri > Syngnathiformes > Syngnathidae > Entelurus > Entelurus aequoreus. Next base: position 28,319,518 of record NC_084757.1, read on the forward strand.
GCATAATTGAATCTCCTTATTTTGCTGTTTAATTATACTTTGTGAATAGACCTTCTATTATCAGCAATAAGTAAAAGAGAAAAATGGTAATGATGAATTTAGAACTCAACTACAAAAAGAAACGTAATTAAGTTATTAAAATTAGGGTTACACCTGTATTACTTTTAACTTATTACTTGTGAATCTTTTTCCTGTATTTACATATATATAGAAAATGTAATAACCTTTAGTTTGGATTATTTCAATTTCCATTATTTCTTAATTGGAAATTACATGTTCAATCCAAACAGATATCGTTTTCAAAGAGGTTGTTGTCTTGGAGTTTCAAGTGTGCAGTGTGTAATTCTTATAACACATATTAGTGTAAGCGTGAATACTTGTCTTGTCCTCTCTGAGCAGTCACATGCTAAATGTATTTTAAAGCTTGAGCGAGAACTCACTCCAGTGGCCCACTTGGCATACATCACACCATTCCATTCGCCTTCAATAGAGCAGAAAGACTTCTTATCATTCGGTGCGCTGCAAAATAAAGAATGTCATGGCCATTAAAAACGCCAGAGAGCTTCTTTTTTTTCGTAGGCAATAAATATTTGAGCAGTCTCCTTACAAAATCTCAGCTGTGATTCTGTGCTTCTTGCCTCCGTAGAACGGTTTGGTGTGGAACACAATGTTTGCACTGTAGCCCGTTTTGGAGCATGAGATGTTGCACTCGCCACCTAGCTCCACCCAGGGCACAGTCAGAATGGACCTGCACAGATCGACTAAGGTCAGTCAAACGTGCATTGATGATATGGCTGTGGAGAGTGATACGCACCTGCCATATCCGTTAGGGAAGTTGAGGATATAATGTTCATCATGTTCTAAACATGACACGCAGCCTGCATGGAGAATGACATGAATTAGCACAACAACATGAAGCCAAAAAAGAAACATGGGCATTAGAATGCAGAATTAGCATACCTTGGCCAATATTATAAACACCTATGGACATGCCCAGGAATTTAGACTTAGTCCAGATGTGAGCATTGAACTGGATCTTCTTACTTGAACATTCTGCGTAGAATGCAGAAACTGCAGAAAGAGAAAACAGAAAAAGCACTTATGTGGGGCACCTACACAACGAAAAAATGTGTTTTAGAAAACAACCAATAACCAGCATGTTTTGCTTTCTCACAGCACCTACTCAAAAATGAACAAACAAAGAATGTGAAGAATGTAATACGAATGAGCCCAAGAAGTGGGCTCCCATGAGCGTTTGTTTTAATATTAAAAGGGGCTGTTGGTAACCTTCACGTGGCTTCCTATAGAAGGACGCTAATGTTCCAGTTTTCAGTATTATGTCCACCACTCTTCAGGCTTTTTGCACAGTAATAGAAATTATAAGCATATGTAACACACACATTAGCTTTGTGTGTTGTCAGCTATGATAGCGATATTAGCTACTAATGTTGGCTATCACTGAGTTTATAGCCCATAGTGTCAATAACATGACTGCAAATTGTTAGTTGCTTCTCCGGGACTGCTTTTTTGTGTGTGTGCGCGTCCAAGCCGTGTATGTGTAAATGAGACAGCAGGTGAATGACAGTCATGAAGGCCAGACAAATTCCTTGGGCCGGTGAACCAGCATCATGTAATTAGCTAGAGACGAATGTCACTCACTAGGTGGGTGATGAGAAACCTGCTCTGCCACAAAACTGATACTGTTTGCTGAAGACCATGGGACAGGACCTTCTGATTGTGTGTCCTGCAGAGGAGGAGAAGAAGATGACTAACAACAAACCATTAAAATAATTATAGCTTTATGGAGTGGTAGTGGTGGGGGTAATCTCACAATGTGTGTTGGCGGCTCGTCAGTCTTGCAAGGCAAATCCCAATGGCAGAAGAAGACCTCTCCCAATATGGGGTTGTAGGGCTTCTTGGCCACAGAGCCTTTCCTTCCCGCATGGAAGGCAGAGAGGTACCATTTGACCACCTGGACCATACGCTCACGGGGCTCTGGCTGCTCTGCGATACTGGGAAGAAACCAAAAAAATTGGGTGACCTCCAAATACCTCGAGAGTCTCTTTTCCAGCAATCAGTCCCTCCAGGAATTTTAGAGTTATTTTTTTTCAAGGATTGTCGTAGCAGTTTTTTAAAAGGTTGTGCAAAAGTTGCAAAGTCTATGGCTGTTCTCATTCATACAGGTCATTGTATTCTCAGGGCAATCAATCGATCGCAACTGGACTGTTCAGTTTGTCTTAAAAAAAAAAAAAAACAGTTCGCTGCTTGTATGAGACAGACTTCGGTCAGAAGTTGCAATGTTTTAAGGCTTATTTTTCTGAAATAACATTGCATCATATTGTGATTGTACCAATTTAATATCCATCCATGCATCCATTTTCTACCGCTTGTCCCTTTTGGGGCCACGGGGGTTGCTAGAGCCTATCTCAGCTGCATTCGGGCGGTATCAGTGTTTTTAATGTCCTTTGCAACTATGACACACTGCAATACATGGTTAAATAAAGTAAGTATTTTAAGATCTTTTATATTTTATTTAAAAAGGGGCCTTATTATGCAAAACCGACTTTTCTAACCTAATGGTACCTGTTTATGTGTATTGGGATTCTCATTGGGATTCCCATAAATTCCCAAAATTTTAAATCATACCGCAAAGGCATTGTAGGGATATATATAAAAACAATCTGGCCATTCTCCACACTTCCTCCAAACGAGCAGTTTAGAAATATGAAAAAGTATTACCCAAAGAGCTTAGCGCGAGTCCGCCATTGTAGTCCGTGCTGTAGTGATTAAGCTCCTTTTTAGCTATCTTCTTGTTGTGGGGCAGAAAGGCTCGTACATGCACATGCATCCTCCGCTGTTGCCATTTCTAATACAAATTAGCGTATATTTATATAGTTAAATTTATATTGATCAGTAGACTAGCTATGAAAGGTCTAAAAACTACTACACAGATAGCTGGGACAAGACCCAGTCCAAGTAGAACCACGTAAATAAGACCGCCCACAAAAAGGCACATGCTTAAGAGACGGTCAGAAAGCAGTTTAAAAACGGGATGTAAAAAAATCTATGTTTTCGATTGCATGTTATGTAAACCACAAGTAAGTGTTTTAAATGTAGAAAAGAAAATCATAATTTGACCTTTAATGAACGTTATGTTACAAGTTATTTACATGTATCTCAATTTTACGTCCCATCTTAGTGAGTCAGTAGTCAGGCAGAAGCAAGCAGGGGCGCCGAAAAGGGGGGGTAAAGGAGACGGATTCTAGGGGCCCATGATGGAGGGGGGCCCCTCTGGGCCCCTAATGATGATGAAATTATAATACAGGGGGCCCTGTAAAGATTATTTTCATGGGGCCCAAAATCCCTAGCGGCGCCCCTGCAAGCAAGAGAATAAAACCGTACGGTTCGTTATATTATGTGTCCTTTACAGGACCACACATACTGTAATCTGTCTACCGACCTGCCTTACCCAGCCAAAAGCAAAAAACGTCTGCAATGATGACCCCTTTTATTTGGTTGTTGTGCTATCAAGCATATTTTATGCTAACAAACCATACCCTACCAGCATTAGGGTAGTTATCCTTGCTTCTCCAGATGGTCTAATGCTGGAATTTGAAGTACCGGTACTCTTTATCAAGGGAAAGACACATTTGCTGATCAAAAGGTTGGACATTTTGGGCAGCAGCAGTCCTATGCAGGGTTGAAACTGTTCCCACAAAAAGCCACCTGTACTTAGACCACTATGTCACGTAAATTAACTTCATGGATGAATGGATGGTCAAGGAACCTCAAGCAACTTTATCCATAACAAAAAAATTTGGCCCCGATCCATGTTGGTTGCGGGAAGAAAAGCAATGGAGGCGAGCATTAGTGATGATCGTCAGGAGAGTCTTAATTGTCAATTCCAAATGGTATGACAGTTCTGATTGCATCAACTGCACTCGATGGTCGAAGAAAGACAAAGTCCAAGCCCAGGTGAGAAGACCTACAGTCATAACATGGTTGGTGTGGAGCTCTGTGACCGCACACTGAGCTCCGCCATCCTAGTCACGTCCGTTGTGTTCTTGAGCAAGACTTCACCCTTGCTCCTGATGGGTCGTGGTTAGGGCCTTGCATGGCAGAACCCGCCATCAATGTGCAAATAGTGTCAAAGTGCTTCGAGTACCTTAAAGGTAGAAACGTGCTATACAAGTATAATCAATTTACCATTTAACAAATCGCATGACAAGCAGACACAAGATATAGCACTTGCGAGTGATTGCCTATTTCTGTGATGTTGCCATTACAAATTCCTGGATCCAGTAAAAGCCTCGTGTTTAACCGATCTGCAAAGAACACCTAGTGATTCCTGGACTTCAAACTCTGTTTGGCAAATAACCAGAGGCCTCACGTAACAAGCTTGCTATCGCACAAAAACCTGGCGTACGCCCTTTTTCACAGCAAATATGAGATGTATTAAGACGGATGTTGATGTGGAAATGTGCGTTGCCTCACGCCAACTTCATGCCTGACAGGCTGTGGATACTTTGGTAACACACAGAGGTAGTCATTCGGCCTTTGCCAGGATTTGACTTAAACAATGTAAAAAAAAATTTTTTTTTTTCACCAATGCATTTAAGGTTTTATATTCATATTTCTGAGGACATCTATTAATTTATATAGGCGATCATTTTGTCACTGTGTTTCTGTGACTCTAGCGGGCAGCAGCAGACACTGGCACCTCAGAGACCGGAGAAGATTTCACTTCTATGGCTGCTACTGCGAGAAGCTCTCCTGCGTTTTAATAATAACTTGAGTGATCCAAAAAAATATTTAAAGTATTTTGTATCCTTTGTGATGTGCTAGGCACGTTTACATTTTGTCTGCAGGCACCGAGCGCTGTGCTTGAGGGAGGCGGGGGCGACACAGGGGTGAGAAAAAAAAGGGACAACTCGCCCATATCCAGTTGCAGCGACTATATCCTTTTAAACACTCGTCTGTATTGGCGATGTAAACCCATCGTTTTCCTCACTTTTTTTCTGAGGCCTGACCATTTCGTTTTTATTTCAGCCTACAGTTCCCACAGCAGACAGCAATTTCAACCTGCTGGCAATCCCTCCAAACACCAGAAACAAGCACCGCCTACTGACTTGTGATTGGCCACAACGCGCAGCATTTAAGCACATAGCTACTTTCAATATGTGTATGGGCAATCAATTCCACGTTGATTGCAATGTAACAAAGAAATGTGCTTGGATTTGTGTGGGTGCACACTTTGATACATCTGATTTTGTACTCGCGTACGTTTGTTTTCTGAATTTGTGTCACACGTCTATTCTTAATGTGAAATCTGCTCAAGTCTAGTTATAGGAGGCCCCTGCTGAGCTACAGCGAACTTGTCAACAATTTCAAGAGAGTGCAGCTGCAGATGACAGCGAGGGGAGTGAAGAAGAATCATGAGCCAACAATCAAAAACAGAATTGCACAAGCATGGGTCAAATAATGACAGTGGGCCAGGCACATGCCAGGGATGGTAGACTGCACCCATGCAGAAAAGGTGCCGAAACTAAAGTTACATAAGCAAACCATACTTTTGTACATGCGATGCATTAATTGCAAGATGATACTACAATGAAATTTGAACATGAAAATATTTTTTTATAAAAAAAAATTGAGAGTTGTCATTTGAGTTCAAAAGAAGGCAATACATCACAAAATACATAGAAAAATACTAATTTATTTCGTACAGATAGGGTTGTACAGTATACCAGCACTAAAGTATTGCAGTACTAATGACTTAAAAAAATGTACTATAATGTCTTTGAACAATACCGGTACTTTTTTTTTCACCCGCAAGCTACCGTGCGGCGGTGACATTGCCGAGGGGAGACGCATGTTCGTCAGGGCGCACACACACAGCGATACAAAACGAAACAGAATGGATAGGAAGACGGCAAAAAAAACCAGTAATTCTACTGGGTAATAAACAAAACGCAAAATAGAAGTATTTGAGTTTTAAAACTAACGATAAAGTTTAAAACATCCCTCACCGTAGATGACAATCCTGTATTGCACTTAAACTTAAGTAAACATTTAAATAAAAATCCTCCAGATCTACACAAGGAGTTTAAAAAACAACAGGTAATAATGTAGTTAGCTAGCTCCCCTGCTGTGCATATATAGATACTGTATGTAGACGCACATACAGCTGGTTGGCTTGTTGCCAATTATTAGCGCAGTCAAAACCGCCCATGCAGCATGAAATAATGCAAGTGAAGATGGAAATGACTGAATTTTGTAACAAATTCCCACAATTTCATCAGTGTTTTATCTTTAACAATGTGTGTTTTACCTCACATGTCTTATCTGTGTAGTTTTAGCCATATATATAGATTTTTAACATTTACTAATTATTGTATTTGCCTTAAAGCACAGACCAAGCGTGGAAACCATAAATCATGAAGCATTTAATACAATGCCAGTAGAGCTTTCTGAAGAAGCTCTACTTTACTTCTTTCCAGAAGAAGAAACGCTTGGCGACAGGCTCGTTAGTTACTTTTCTACTGTTTCCCACACATTTCATGGCATGGAAATGCTTTTTTTGGCTAGTCAGCTTCCTGCCTGTTCCCCATGATGCCACGAGCCGCATCTCTGTTTATCTTTTGCAGCTGCTAGGTGAAATATAGATTACTGTTTGAGTCACACTTGACTTACTACACTAAAGCAAGCTCGGACACAGGCAACTACAGCGCCTGTCGTCCCGGGTGAGGAGTCAGTTAAGCTAGAACTAAATTTCCTGCACACATAGCCTTTCTCGTAGAATACTACATAACTCACAAAATGTTTTTTGTAGTGACTGTGCCAGAGGTGGACATGCATTCTACTGAGGTGGCAAATTATGAAGTGTTAAATCTATCACAGCACCAATCAAATCATCTCATGATCCCCACCATATCAATTCCTAGATATTATCGAAATTATTTAAGGCGCACTACGCGAAACAGACATAACATTATTAACATCAGTACTACGAATACCATTCACAACAATGCCTCAAAACAGCCCACTACCTACAAAATGGGCTTTTTAAACATCAGATTATTGTCTCCCAAAGCGTTATTAGTTAATGAGGTCATTAGAGACAACCATCTTAACGTCATTGGTCTCAGTAAAACTTGGCTAAAACCAGATGAATTTTTTCCACCTAACGAGGCATCTCCTCCTAACTATACGGCTGCAAATATTGCCCTTCCCCTGAAAACGGGTGGAGGGATCGTACTAATATCCAATGAAAACCTTAACCTTAGCCCTAACCTAAGTAATAAATATAAATCATTTGAGGTAATTAATAACTACTAATAACCAATGTTTTAGCAGCCGCAACATTAATGCTGTCACAACTACTACTCTTGCTGGCCTACTGCTCTCGGTAATGGCACCATTTTCGAATTATGTGGGCTCTACCGATAACCTCACCAACAACTTTAATGATACCTGCAAAAAGCTAAAAAACTTTAACTATCATGTAGAAAGCTGGAACGCAAATGGCGTGAGACGAAACTTGAGGTTTTCCATCAAGCATGGAGTGATAGTTCAATAACTTATAAACACGCTCTACCTTAGCAAAAACAAATTACTACTCCAATCTCACCCGCCGCAATGAAAACGATCCTAAATATTTGTTTAATACATTAGCATCGCTAACACAAGGGACTTCTCCCAGTAGCTCCACCAACTCGGCTGATGACTTTACGCAATTCTTTACTAAGAAAATGTAACGAATTAAAAAGGAGATTAAAGATCACACGTCCCAGCTCTAACTGGGTTCTAATAACACAGATACTAATGTATGTATGACGTATATTGCCCTCCAAAATAATCTCTCTCTTTTTGAAGAAATAACATTAGAGGAACTCCTGCAACTCGTAAATGGGACAAAACAAACATGTTTACTTGACCCACTTCCTGGGAAACATAAGGAGTTCTGTGTAATATTAAGACCATCCATCCATCCATTTCCATCCATCCATTTTCTACCACTTGTCCCTTTTGGGGTCGCGGGGGGTGCTGGAGCCTATCTCAGCTGCATTCGGGCGGAAGGCGGGGTACACCCTGGACAAGTCGCCACAGGGCCAACACAGATAGACAGACAACATTCACACTCACATTCACACAGTAGGTCCAATTTAGTGTTGCCAATCAACCTATCCCCAGGTGCAGGTCTTTGGAGACATATTAATATTAATTATATTAATATAATAATTAATATATATATAATATATATTAATATAATTATATCAGAATCAGAATTAGAAATACTTTATTAATCCCAGAGGGGAAATTAAAATTTTCAGCATAATCCCATTCAAGATCAGACAAACATTACAGGAAGACAGAGTGTTCATAAGACCTAACCTCAATGCTGACCTCATTGTAAACTACTGACCGGTGTCCCACCTTCCCTTTACCTCGAAAATCCTCTAAGAAATTGTTACACCGCAGCTAAATGAACACTTAGCATCTAACAACCTCTGTGAACCCTTTTAGTCTGGTTTCAAGGCAAATCACTCTACTGAGACAGCCCTCATAAAAGTGACTAATGATACACGGTCAGTAAGGTTTTTTTTGTGCCCATTGGGTTGAGTTATTTCTTGCCCTGATGTGGATGTCGCTGTGGTTTACGCAGCCTTTTGAGGCATTTGTGATTAAGGGCTTTATAAATAAACTTTGATTGACTGATTGGTTTATATTCTATTCTAATATAATCCTGAAATTTGGCAGGCTATATGTAACGTATACAATTGTAAATTGTACTTTGAGTGCAATAAGAAAAGCCCAATGTGTTCAATGCCTTTTAAATTGAGTTTCAAGCTACTGAAATTGTTCTTTGAGTGCAATAAGAAACTTATGTTTAGTTTATTGTAATATTTTCAGTTAAAATTAAGCCAATAATGCCATTTTTTGTGGTCCCCTTTATTTACAAAAGTATCGAATTTATCGATATACATTTTGGGACTGATACCAAAATATTGGTATTGGGACAACCCTATTCTCAGAGTATATACCCATTTTAGAGCACCCAAACATCTTTTAGGAATTGGGGTTGTGTTTTGGTACCTTTCAAGAAGTTTGACAATGGAAATGTTTGTACTATACTGAACTAAGCTGTACTTTACCGCTTAGACCACAACAGACGTGAGAGTTAAAAGATGGTTACCTTACAAATAAGTCGGGATGTGCAAAGAAGTCAGCATACATTTCTAACAAAGATCTCCTTTCAAGGATAAAAGTAGGCAACACCACCTGTGAATTATGATGGGGACAAACAATCCATAGATGTTAGTAGTGAAATCATGCTGAAACAAAAAGTTCAGAGACAGACCAGTTACCTTGGTGAGATCCATGCCCAAACGGACTTGGGAGAGTAGATGCATAATGACACTTTTGTGCTCCTCCACTGACTCCCCCTCGCCTTCATCGTCACGATCGTCATGGGTATCGAATGGATCTGAGCACAAAAGTTGCTTCTTAGAGTCCCAGACAAAAACACTGGGCATATCATGTCTGCTTTTTACCTGCATCTGTGATGCCATTGGACATGGACGAGTTGAGGGACTCTGTTGTTTCCGGTCTTTTCAACGTTGGTTCTTGATTATTGAGGGGTGAGGCAGCTGGGGCCCCTGGGGGACTGAGGGCATTGAGAGGGGAAAAGTGGGAGAAATAAGGCACAGAGAATAAATAGTCACTTAAGTGGCATAGTCTGCTCCTGTTGCAAATGAAAGACTCACTTCATGCAGTGTTTGGGGGACGTGGTGCTCTGGTAGAACTCGTCTGCGTCGTAGAATTCATCCTCGCTGGACGAATACGAGAAGTCTGGCACTGAGTGCAAGGGAAGGGGGATGTGAGCTGGGGAGGTGACGCCACTGTTGGGGCCTGATGGGCCGCTCCCTGACAGAGGGGCAAGATAAGTGAGCGTTAACAAAGATCAAGTAAACAGGTCATAGAGACTGATGCAGTGGTGTCATGCACTATTACAAGGTCCT
>NC_084757.1:28334539-28414539 GCF_033978785.1 Entelurus aequoreus
TTTTGCGGTGTGTGTGTGTGTGTGTGTTAGCTCATTGTGCGGTGTGTGTGTGTGTGTTAGCTCATTGTGCGGTGTGTGTGTGTGTGTGTAATCATTAGTAATGCAGCAGCCTAGTTTTGAATGGCAGGGTCCCTGCTATCACATGTTGATAAAAATACAACATTTACATAATAAAAATCAACTACAGGCTTCCCAAATGCTGTAATAAATTAAGCATGATGAGTTGACTTGAAACTTTTTAATGTTGCACTTTTTATATGTAGAAGAAAAGTTGTGTCATTTTATTTAATCTGAGCAACAACTTGAGGCAGTTTAATGTTGATTTACGTGGGCAGAATTATTATAGTGTTCCCAATGTTAAAAGGATAAAGCCATTGTTTACAAATTTGGTAAATAAATAACCAAAAAATTAATATTTTGTTGTTTTCTTACTGTACCAAAAATGAACCGAACCGTGACCTCTAAACAGAGGTACGTACCGAACCGAAAATTTTGGGTACCGTTACACCCCTAATATACATATATAGACATACATATATATATACATAAATACACATACATATATATACACATACACATACATTTATAAATATACATATATATATATATATATACATAAATACATATATATACACACATATATACACATACATATATATACATAAACATATATACATACATACATATACATACACACATATATACACATTCATATATATACATAAACATATATACACACATATATACATAAACATATATACACATACATATATATACATAAATATACATATATACACATACATATATATACACATACATATATATATATATACATAAATATTAGGGCTGCGAATCTTTGGGTGTCCCACGATCCGATTCAATATCGATTCTTGGGGTCACGATTCGATTCAAAATCGATTTTTTTCGATTCAACGCGATTCTCGATTCAAAAACGATATTTTTCCGATTCAAAACAATTCTATATTCATTCAATACATAGGATTTCAGCAGGATCTACCCCAGTCTGTTTACATGCAAGCGGAGTAGTAGAAATTTGTAAAAAGCTTTTATAATTGTAAAGGACAATGTTTTATCAACTGATTGCAATAATGTACATTTGTTTTAACTATTAAATGAACCAAAAATATGACTTATTTTATCTCTGTGAAAATATTGGACACAGTGTGTTGTCAAGCTTATGAGATGCGATGCAAGTGTAAGCCACTGTGACACTATTGTTTTGTTTTTTTATAAATGTCTAATGATAATGTCAATGAGGGATTTTTAATCACTGCTATGTTGAAATTGTAACTAATATTGATACTGTTGATAATATTCATTTTTGTTTCACTACTTTTGGTTTGTTCTGTGTCGTGTTTGTGTCTCCTCTCAATTGCTCTGTTTATTGCAGTTCTGAGTGTTGCTGGGTCGGGTTTGGTTTTGGAATTGGATTGCATTGTTATGGTATTGCTGTGTATTGTTTTGTTGGATTGATTAATTAAAAAAATAAACTAAAATCAAAAATAATACAAATGAAAAAATACAAATAAAATAAAATTAAAAATCTATTTTTTTAAAATGAGAATCGATTCTGAATCGCACAACGTGAGAATCGCGATTCGAATTCGAATCGATTTTTTCCCACACCCCTAATATATATACACACACACATACATATATATATATATACATATACATGTATACAGTATATACATAAATATATATATACACATACATACATATTTATACATACATACATGTCAGTGTCAGTTTTTAGTACATTAATACTTCATTAAATTAACTCAGGTTTATCTTCATCCAAAAGAGCCAACAGTGTATTCTGCAAGTATTTATTGTCGATGTAGTATTTATTGTCAATGTAAGCTACAGTATCAAAAGAAAAAAAGCTATTAAGCATGTTTAAACATTTAAAAGATCCTGATCAAGGAAGCAGTAAGGCATGGAAACGAGCGCTACCTGTGGGTAGAGTGGTCTGTGTTGGCATTGTGGTGTTGGCTACTGGAGTGTCCAGAGGGGGCTGGTAGATCCCATCCACTGGGTTGATGGTGCTCTGAAGTGAAAACAACGTAGGCCATTAATGTCATAAAACATGGACAAGCACAGGACATCTGCAATGATTTGTAACTGTACCAATAACTGCTTACCTAAGCTATGTCAATAAAATGAAACTTTATAGACAAGTCAATAAGTCACACTGAAACCTATATTTGTGACACATGTGCCTGCATGCATCCCCCACTGAAACAGTATCTTCTTAGCTTATGTTCCAACTTTTGATCTATTGATAGCAGATCAGCCATAACACCGCCCTTGTCCTGAAAGCGCAGATCAATTTCCTTTAACTCCACGTCTTGGAAAGACCGACATTACCAAAATGTCATGAATAAGATCAATGTGAAACTATCCAAAAGTAGCTATATACAATTACTAATAGTGCATCTTGAACTATGAACAATCCCTCAATCTAAAGAGATAAAATAACTAAAAGCGGTAGAAATGGATGGATGGACGGTTACATGTTGTAATGAAAACCACTTTGGATTCTCTCATTTGCAGTATACAGCCATCATCTTCAACATGGAGTCACTTTAGCAAGTTGACAAAAACACATAAATGTGGATTTTGTAAAATATTTTTGAAATAAAATAAAATGGACCCAAAGAAAAATAAAGCTTTTGCAGTGTCAATACATTAATTGAAGAGTTACTTCACAAAAAATACATTTAGAATTTAAATATCAGGGAAATAATTATTTCCCATGCAATACATATTTATATTCTTACAGTGTGCAGCTACTGTGTTTATGGACCGAACAAATGCATTTGAAAACATTTATCATAATATCTTTAACAAATTAGAACATTTAGGAATCAGAGAGTTGGTCTTGAACTGGGTAAAAAGCTACTTAACTAACAGGAGGCAATATGTGAAGCTATGCAAACACAGGTCTACAGCTCGAAAGCGATCTTGTGGTGTACCTAGGGATCAATACTGGTACCAAAATTGTTAAATCTCTATATTAACATTTGTAAAGTTATAAAGAACTTAAAAGTTGGAATTATTTGCAGACCACACAACTGCTTTTCTTCCAGGAGAGAACATACAGAAGCTAAAACAAATGACAGAATAAATGAAATAAAGAGATGGCTCGACAAAAACAGACCATTACTGATATTTGGTAACAGTAGGAGAAAAAGTCAAACACAAATACAAATGGACAGAGTAGGCATTGACAAGTTGAAATAAATAACATTTACAAGTGTAATAATAGATGATAAAATAAAAAAGTTTTTTTTGCAGAAATATGGGGGAATAACTACAAAAGTACACCTAATTCACTAACTGAACTAAAATCTAAAATTCAATGATTTGGTGTATTTGCAAAGAGCTAGAATTATGCACAATGCAAACTATAACCCGCTACACAGAAATGTACAAGTATTCTTCTCACCAACAGAGAAATACAACTTTAAAGAAAAATTGTATGTAAAACATTGTATGCGCGTACAACACTTAAAACCTTTAGTATACCAATATGTGGAGTCAAATTATGGAATGGATCAGGTAAAAAAGTCAAAATACAGTCATGGCCAAAAATATTGGCACCCCTGCATTTCTGTCAAATAATGCACCACTTCGCCCAGAAAATTGTTGAAATTACAAATGCTTTGGTATTCACATGTTTATTTCTTTTGTCTGCATTGGAACAACACATCAAAAACCCCAAGAAAGCCAAATCTGATATTATTTTACACAGAACTCCAAAAATGGACTGGACAAAATTAATGGCACTTTCAACTTAATATTTGGTAGCACACCCTTTGGAAAAAATAACTGAAATCAATCGCTTCCTGTAACCATCAATGAGCTTCTTATACCTTGCTACTTGAATTTTGGACCACTCTTCTTTTGCAAACTGCTTCAGGTCTCTCAGATTTGAAGGGTGCCTTCTCCCAACTGCTGTTTTTAGCTCTCTCCACAGATGTTCTATAGGATTTAGATCTGTACTCATTGATTGATGGCCACTTCAGAACTCTCCAGCGCTTTGTCTTAAGCCATTTTTGTGTGCTTTTTGAAGTATGCTTCAGGTCGTTGTCCTGCTGGAAAACCCATGACCTCTGATGGAGACCCAGCTTTCTCACACTGGGCCCTACATTATGCCCCCAAATTCTTTGGTAGTCCTCAGATTTCATGATGCCATGCACACAGTCAAGGCATCCGGTACCAGAAGCAGCAAAGCAACCCCAAAACATCAGTGAACCTCCACCATGTATGACTGTAGGGATGGTGTTCTTTTCTTTGAAGGCCTCATTTTGTTTTCTGTAAACAGTGCTTTAGAAAAAAATCTCCACTTTAGTCTCATCTGTCGACAGGTCGTTCTCCCAGAAAGATTTTGGCTTCCTCAGGTAAGTTTTTGCAAACTCCAGTCTGCTTTTTTAATGTCTCTGTGTCAGCAGCGGGGTCCTTCTGGGTCTCCTACCATAGTGTCCCTTTTCATTGAGATGGCGACGGATAGTGCGAGCTGACACTGTTGTATCCTGTGTCTGCAGGTCAGCTTGAATTTGTTTGGAAGTGGATCGAGGTTCTTCATCCACAATTCTAACAACCCTTCATTGCAGTCTTTCATAAATTTTTCTCTTCCGTCCACATCCAGGGAGGTTAGCTACAGTGCCATGGGCTTTAAACTTCTTGATGACATTGCGCACAGTAGACACAGGAACATTTAGATCTCTGGAGATGGACTTGTAGCCTTGAAATTGTCCATGCTTTTCTACAATCTTGGTTCTCAAATCTTCTGAGAGTTATTTGCTCTTCTTTCTTTTCTCCATGCTCAGTGTGGTACACACAACACAATTTAATTTAAACTGGCTGCAAGTGTGATTTCTATATTGCCAGCACCCGTTACTTGCTACAGGTGAGTTTAATTACAAATTAAAGGAGCATCACATGCTTAGAATACAACTATTTCTTACAATTTTGAAAGGGTGCCAATAATTTTGTCCAGTCCATTTTTGGAGTTCTGTGTAAAATAATATCAGATTTGGCTTTTTTGAGTTTTTTTTTGTGTTCTAGTGCAAACAAAATAAATAAAATGTAGGTACAAATAAAATCTTAACAATTTTCTAGGAGAAAAGGTGCATTATCTGACAGAAATGCAGGGGTGCCAATATTTTTGCCTATGACAGTATGTATTAATGAATGAACGTGTGTATTTGTGTATATATGTATAAAAATTGTGTGTATGTGAGTATGTATGTACAATATATTTGTCTCCCAGTGTGTGCAGGAGCAAAAATACGGCCCCTGCCACCCCAACTCAAAACAGCAGATGCGGTGCCCAAGGAACAAGGGACTACCGGCTTCACGCAGCCAGGCCGGTCAGCGACAGGCCTTAAACAGATGCGCCCAGCAGAAGAAACGGCATGGGAGAAGCAAGCAAGAGACCACACCCCACACTGGCAGAGGGCGACTTCAAAACATATGTATAGCTTTATTTATTAATTTAAAACAGCCAAAAGCAGACATCAAGCTGGGATGTCAGTAGTGAAATACATTTGTGTTAAAATACGAGACCTTGACTATCGTAATGTTGAGCAACCTCCGTGCTCTTTGCCCCTCTCTTTACGCCGAGGGAGAGTCATATATCCGGCCATTGCAGATAGCTTGGTGCGTGGAGCTTTTTTTCCAACGTTTGAAAGTAAAACCTGACATCTTTTAATTTTCTTTAGACCGCAATAAGTTAACGTAAAGCTGTGGATGTTGTGGATCGGTGGAAGGAATACTTCGAAGACCTCCTCAATCCTACCAACACGTCTTCCTATGAGGAAGCAGTGCCTGGGGAATCTGTGGTGGGCTCTCCTATTTCTGGGGCTGAGGTTGCCGAGGTAGTTAAAAAGCTCCTCGGTGGCAAGGCCCCGGGGGTGGATGAGATCCGCCCGGAGTTCTTTAAGGCTCTGGATGCTGTGGGGCTGTCTTGGTTGACAAGACTCTGCAGCATTGCGTGGACATCGGGGGCGGTACCTCTGGATTGGCAGAACGGGGTGGTGGTTCCTCTCTTTAAGAAAGGGAACCGGAGGGTGTTTCCAACTATCGCGGGATCACACTCCTCAGCCTTCCCGTAAGCTCTATTCAGGTGTACTGGAGAGGAGGCTAGGCCGGATAGTCGAACCTCGGATTCAGGAGGAACAGAGTGGTTTTCGTCCTGGTCGTAGAACTGTGGACCAGCTCTATACTCTCGGCAGGGTCCTTGAGGGTGCATGGGAGTTTGCCCAACCAGTCTACATGTGCTTTGTGGACTTCGAGAAGGCATTCGACCGTGTCCCTCGGGAAGTCCTGTGGGGAGTGCTCAGAGAGTATGGGGTAACAGACTGTCTGATTGTGGCGGTCCGCTCCCTGTATGATCAGTGTCAGAGCTTGGTCCGCATTGCCGGCAGTTAGTCGGACCCATTTCCAGTGAGGCTGCCCTTTGTCACCAATTCTGTTCAAAACATTTTATGGACAGAATTTCTAGGCGCAGTGAGGGCGTTGAGGGTATCTGGTTTGGTGGCTGCAGGATTAGGTCTCTGCTTTTTGCAGATGATGTGGTCCTGATGGCTTCATCTGGCCAAGATCTTCAGCTCTCACTGGATTGGTTCGCAGCCGAGTGTGAAGCGACTGGGATGGGAATCAGCACCTCCAAGTCCGAGTCCATGGTTCTCGCCCGGAAAAGGGTGGAGTGCCATCTCCGGGTTGGGGAGGAGATCTTGCCCCAAGTGGAGGAGTTCAAGTACAGAGTGAGGGAAGAGTGGATTGTGAGATCGACAGGCGGATCGGTGCGGCGTCTTCAGCAATGCGGACGCTGTATTGATCCATGGTGGTGAAGAAGGAGCTGAGCCGGAAGGCAAAGCTCTCAATTTACTGGTCGATCTATGTTCCCATCCTCACCTATGGTCATGAGCTTTGGGTTATGACCGAAAGGACAGGATCACGGGTACAAGCGGCCGAAATAAGCTTCCTCCGCCGGGTGGCGGGGCTCTCCCTTAGAGATAGGGTGAGAAGCTCTGTCATTTGGGGGGAGCTCAAAGTAAAGCCGCTGCTCCTCCACATCGAGAGGAGCCAGATAAGGTGGTTCGGGCATCTGGTCAGGATGCCAACCTAGGGAGGTGTTTCGGGCACGTCCGACCGGTAGGAGGCCACGGGGGGGACCCAGGACACGTTGGGAAGTCTATCTCTCCCGGCTGGCCTGGGAACGCCTCGGGATCCCCCGGGAGGAGCTGGACGAAGTGGCTGGGGAAACGGAAGTGTGGGCTTCCCTGCTTAGGCTGCTGCCTCCGCGACCCGACCTCGGATAAGCGGAAGAAGATGGATGGAAGTTTACGTAAATACTGTATGTTATATTAATGTGTGGCCGGAATAATTAAAAATATTGTAAAAGTGTGCATCAATGTACCGATATTAGTTATTGCATGTCATTTAAAAATCTTTACTTCTATTAATGATTATTGTGATCTTGTGTTTAACTTTCCTGTTTTTGTTGCTGTGCATAATAATCAAGGAGGAGGACTTGGACAACAGAGCAAAAAGAAATGACACAAAACATGTATATACGAGTATGGATGATCATTTAAAAACAAAGTATTTTTATAACCTATAAAAATGTATTAACTCATGTGTCTAATTGCTTGGATTACCTTACCCTTACTACATTACCTCACATCCGGCTCAGTAAATGAGTGGTTGTCAAGGCAGTGTCTGTTCTCAATGGGCACTCGGCGCCGTTTAGGCTTTCTCAAAGAAAAATGCCCCATGCTCGCATGTTTTTTGGCTGTACAAACCGTTCAAACCACGAAAAGGATAAAGGTTTCTTCAGAGTACCTTGAGAGATAATCAAGAAGGGCAGATGATTTATCGGGGAGAGTCTTGACACCAATTTCCTTGACCCAGCCACACACAAAGAAGTTGTAGGCCTCCAGGCTTTTCCAAGTCTTCTGTTTTGTATATAATGATGTCTGGAGTACCAGATAGTTCGATTTGTCTAGGAACTCCACCTACGGGTAATCCTTGATATCACTCGACCAATCTTTTTTAGATAAAGTATAGCTATATTCCATTAGATAATACATTTTTTTGCTCATATCAGCTTTTTGCAGGAAGATCTAGACCCCTTGTGTACTCAGAAAGTTTGCGAGCTGCTTGCTGCACAACAGCAATCTTGGCCTGGTTGACCACCACTGTTTTTCACTTCCAGGAAGAAGTCACGTGACGGAATACTAGCAATGGGTTCTGCTGTTGTGTAATTGGGACCTGCAAAAGTCCCTAAAATGTGGCGTAAGTCCGCCATTGTAGTACGTGATGTGATGACACCGTAGTCAATAAGCTTATTTTTTTCTATCCTCTTACTGTGGGGCATTCATCCTCCACTGTCGCCATTTGTAATACAAAGTAGCGTACAACTTATATCTGTCAGTAGACTCGCAGGCAGAAGACACTGTCGAAGTGGAGCAGCAGAAATAAGACCGCCCACAAAACAGAACATCCTGAAGAGATTGTCAGAAAGGGACTTGAAGATGGTCTGTAAAACATTACATTTGAGACCAAACAGCCTCCATTACATGTTATTGTTGTGAATGTAGAAAAAAAATCATATTTTTGACCCCTTTAATGCACCTTATAATCCGATGAGCCTTTTTTATGAATATAGACCTGAATAGACCCACTCATTGGAACACACACGCAGCACTAAGTCTCGTGATGCCTTCAAACAACCACACTACAACATCCTGTAATGCACATGAATTATGCCCCTCACACAAGTCACAGAAGGAGGAGTAACAAACGCGCTACAATAAGCAAAATAACTGAATTGCAAAGATGCAACATATAAGCTGAAAAACCTTTTTTTTCTTTGTTTTTGTTTTAACCCTATTGCATCAGACATATCGAAATATCATAGTTATCCTGAACCATATGTCACATCGTCTCGCATTGTGAGGTACCCTGAGATTCCCAGCCCGAGATACAACATTGTTTAATATTACATCGAAAGACAATCAATTGACAATCAAAAAGGGGTCAAGCTTTTAACACTCTAAGGCAGCTTTCTGTCTTACAAGAAAGAAACCAGAGATACACCAATAATAGATAAACACAGGATTTTTTTGCACATTAAAGGCACAGAGGCCCAAAAAAGGTCTATTTAGCACACAGCTTATACCATAAAATGTGCAGATAGACAGACAACATTCACACTCACACACGAGCGCCAATTTAGCGTTGCCAATCAACCTATCCCCAGGTGCATGTCTTTGGAGTAAGCCAGAGAGAACCCACGCAGTCACGGGGGGAACATGCTCCACACAGAAAGACCCCAAGCATCGAACCCAGGACCTTCTTCAATCAATCAATGTTTATTTATATAGCCCTAAATCACAAGTGTCTCAAAGGGCTGTACAAGCCACAACGACATCCTCGGTACAGAGCCCACATACGGGCAAGGAAAACTCACCCCAGTGGGACGTCAATGTGAATGACTATGAGAAAACATGGAGAGGACCGCATATGTGGGTAACCCCCCCCCCCCCCTCTAGGGGAGACCGAAAGCAATGGATGTCGAGTGGGTCTGACATAATATTGTGAAAGTCCAACACATCAGCGAAAGTCCAGTCCATAGTGGGGCCAGCAGGACCCATCCCGAGCGGAGACGGGTCAGCAGCGTAGAGATGTCCCCATCCGATGGACAGGCTAGCGGGTTGGGAGCAGAGTAGAAAAGAAAAGAAAAGAAACGGCAGATCAACTGGTCTAAAAAGGGAGTCTATTTAAAGGCTAGAGTATACAAATTAGTTTTAAGATGAGACTTAAATGCTTCTACTGAGGTAGCATCTCTAACTTATACCGGGAGGGCATTCCATAGTAATGGAGCCCGAATAGAAAACGCTCTATAGCCCGCAGACTTTTTTTTTGGCTCTGGGAATCACTAATAAGCCGGAGTTCTTTGAACGCAGATTTCTCGCCGGGACATATGGTACAATACAATCGGCAAGATAGGCAGGAGCTTGACCGTGTAGTATTTTATACGTAAGTAGTAAAACCTTAAAGTCGCATCTTAGGTGCACAGGAAGCCAGTGCAAGTGAGCCAGTATAGGCGTAATATGATCAAACTTTCTTGGTTTTGTCAAAAGTCTAGCAGCCGCATTTTGTACCATCTGTAATCTTTTAATGCTAGACATAGGGAGGCCCGAAAATAAAACGTTACAGTAATCGAGACGAGATGTAATGAACGCATGGATAATGATCTCAGCATCGCTTGTGGACAAAATGGAACGAATTTTAGCGATATTACGGAGATGAAAGAAGGCCGTTTTAGTAACACTCTTAATGTGTGACTCAAACGAGAGAGTTGGGTCGAAGATAGTACCCAAATTCTTTACCGAGTTGCCTTGTTTAATTGTTTGGTTGTCAAATGTTAAGGTGGTATTATTAAATAGATGTCGGTGTTGAGCAGGACCGATAATCAGCATTTCCGTTTTCTTAGCGTTGAGTTGCAAAAAGTTAGCGGACATCCATTGTTTAATTTCATTAAGACACGCCTCCAGCTGACTACAATCCGGCGTGTTGGTCAGCTTTAGGGGCATGTGGAGTTGAGTGTCATCAGCATAACAGTGAAAGCTAACACCGTATTTGCGTATGATGTCACCTAGCGGCAGCATGCTTTAGTTTCTTCTGTAAACCATGGGGTACGCCTTTTAGGGGCCCTTTTTAGCTTTAGCGGTGCTACACTATCAATGGTGTCGCGCAGGGCGTTGTTAAAGTTGTTAGTGAGGTTATCAATAGAGCCCACATAATTTGGGAATGGTGCCATTACCGAAGGCAGTAGGTCAGTAAGAGTCGTCGTTGTGGCAGCATTAATGTTGCGGCTGCTATAGTAGTTATTATTATTATTATTAGTTTGTTGACAATGAGTCAGAACTTCGAATTTTATAAGGTAATGATCGGACATTACTTTAGTGTACGGGAGTATCGTAACTTTAGAGGTGGTGACACCCCTGACAAGCACTAGATCTATCGTATTACCTTTGCGATGCGTGGGTTCATTTATTATTTGTGTAAGACCACAACTATCAATTATAGTCTGGAGCGCCACGCATGGAGGGCTCATCTTATTTGTTATATAATATTGTTCTGGCTACTTAAGAGCCATATTATTTTTATTGGAGTGTTTAAATATGTTTATCATCTACCGTTTTGATTTGTAAAAGTTATTTTAAGGATAAAGGAAAAAAATTGTGTGTTGGGCACTTCCTGTTATATTGGTTCGAGTACGGATTGATCCATTTTTTGTATAAGTGAGCACAGCCTATAGATTCAATGTGCACAATTAAATATCTTAGTTGCTCAGACAATAATGTGTTTCTATAAGTTGAGATTGGGGAATATCATCTTTTAATAGAGAAAGACCTTAATGTTTCTTGTTTTCATGTTAGCAGCTTAAGCTAGCTAGTGCTAGCTTGATTCTCCAGTAAATGAGCAGTGTCACTTTATCAAAGTGTTAATAATCACGATTTTACGATCATTTTAATTTAAATTGGCAATACTGACCGTAGGAAGTTTTACCGCGGTTTATCATTATACCGTTTATCGTTAAATACCTATGTGCAGACTATGAGATACTGGGAATCTATCATCAAGATCCACACGAGAAGTACACATCAATGCACTAACTCTGTCAAATTTTGCTTTTTTTTAAATTTCTTTTACGAAGCTCAGATATTTGAGAATACACTCGTGAAGCCATGAGTTTTGGTTAAAAGTTTCTTGGTGATATTCAAGGATGCTTCAAAATCCAACTGCAGAAAGGCTTGCCCCAAGCGTTAACTCAATATGAATGTGGAAGTATTGGACCTCTTGTTCTCAAATCATATAAGGACAGTCACAGTTCCCAAATTCACACATTAAAATAGTTTCACATCCTGGTCCTTTTGTTACAACTTTGGAAAATAAGAGCAGTTACATTAAACACTATCAGTAGATGGAACATGCAAAAGGATGTTTGGCATCTGCATAGGCAGTAAAGTGCTGGCTGGATGGCTCCACAGCTTTTAACGCAGGATAGGTCAATAGGCAGGCAGTGTGTATGGAAACTACATATATGGTGCATTCATTGACTCCAATTAGATAGGTGAAGTGAAGTGCAACATTCTCATGCAAGCACATATACAGTCGTGGTCAAAAGTTTTCATACACATAATGTCATGGCTGTCATTTCTACAACTCTTATTTTTTTGTGATAGAGTGATTGGAGCACATACTTGTTTGTCAAAAAAAACATTCATAAAGTTTGGTTGTTTTATTAATTTATTATGGGTCTACTGAAAATGTGACCAAATCTGCTGTATCAAAAGTATACATACAGCAACATACATTATCAATTTTGGTGATGTAGAAAAGTTACAATCAAATCAAATTAGCTTCATGGCATGGCCTCTTAACTTCAAGTGAGTGATTGTGATTGACGACACCTGTTGACTTCTCTGAGCCCATTTAAATAGGGCTTATGTGATGCAGTCATTTGACTCTGTTACAAACGCGACAATGGGAAAGTCAAAGGAACTCAGCACAGATCTGAAAAAACGAATGATTGACGTGAACAAGTCAGGAAAGTCACTTCAAAGCAGCTTAAGGTCCCAAGAGCAACTGTGCAGACAATTGTTCGTAAGTATAAAGTGCATGGCACAGTTTTGTCACTGCCACGATCAGGAAGAAAACGCAAGCTATCACCTGCTGCTGAGAGAAAATTGGTCAGGATGATCAAGAGTCAACCGAGAACCACCAAAAAGCAGGTCTGCAATTAATTGGAAGCTGCTGAAACACAGGTATCAGTGTCCACAGTCAAGCGTGTTTTGCATCGCCATGGACTGAGAGGCTACCATGCAAGAAGGAAGCCCTTGCTCCAGAAGCGACACCTTAAGGCTCGTCTAAAGTTTGCTGCTGATCACATGGACAAAGATAAGACCTTCTGAATGAAAATGTCTATGGTCAGATGAAACAAAAATTGAGCTGTTTGGCCACAATACCCAGCAATATGTTTGGAGGAGAAAAAGTGAGGCCTTTAATCCCAGGAACACAATTCCTACCGTCAAGCATGGTGGTGGTAGTATTATGCTCTGGGCCTGTTTTAGCTGCCAATGGAACTGGTGCTTTACAGAGAGTAAATGGGACAATGAAAAAGGATTACCTCCAAATTCTTCAGGACAACCTAAAATCATCAGCTTGGAGGTTGGGTCTTGGGCGCAGTTGGGTGTTCCAACAGGACAATGACCCCAAACACACGTCAAAAGTGGTAAAGGAATGGCTAAATCAGGCTAGAATTAAGGTTTTAGAATGGCTTTCCCAAAGTCCTGACTTAAACCCCATTGAAAACATGTGCACAATGCTGAAGAAACAAGTCCATGTCAGAAAACAACAAATTTAGCTAAACTGCACCAATTTTGTCAAGAGGAGTGGTCAAAAATTCAACCGGAAGCTTGTGGATGGCTACCAAAAGCGCCTTATTGCACTGACACTTGCCAAGGGACATCTAGCCAAATATTAACATTGCTGTATGTATACTTTTGACCCAGCAGATTTGGTCACATTTTCAGTAGACCTATAATAAATTAATAACAAAACCAAACTTCATGAATGTTTTTGTGACAAATAAGTATGTGCTCCAATCACTCTATCAGAAAAAATACGAGTGGTAGAAATTATTGGAAACTCAAGACAGCCATGACATTATGTTCTTTACAAGTGTATGTCAACTTTTGACCACGACTGTATATGAACACACAATGCACATTATTATCACATACATTTTAACACATACAGACATATTGATAAAGAATAGTTCCCAACCACTGCTAAAAGACTACAATCAAATAAAATCAGGAAGTTGTTTTAAAAGATCAAGAGGAAATTGTGGCAGATGTGAGAAAAAGTTTGAGATGGACAAAAATCTCCGTATCAGATTGCATGCACTAACAGAGATCCAATTGTATCCGCTTTCCTACAGTGTGAAGTGAATCAAGTGGGAAAAGGAAAGTTAGCGGTTTCTTTGATTTTAATCCTTGCCATGTGACAGAGAATGTTAAACTTACTATAAGTCCGTTTGCGTGTTGCTGTTCGTTACTTTGGTCCTTGAAATTTTAAGAAGACAATGTTAGACTATTTGCTTAGGTATGATCATGATTACATATTTACCAACTTGCCACAGGAAGTAATCATTTCATCACATTACTAAATCCATAGCTTTCATCACAAGAACAGATTGGACAGAACCGTTGTAATAGTTGATCTTGTTTTACATATTTTCAAAAGAAGAAATTTACATGTGATGAAATGATAACTGGGCTATATCCTCATTGGCCACTGACCCAAGTAGCAGACATAAGCTGGGAACTACCCAGGAATAAAAACACAGATAACACAGTCAACACAGATATGATGATCCACACAAAAAGCATGCGAACAAAGATAATACACATACCTTGGCAATTTGCAGCAGAACAATACAGTGCTTGATGGACTCTACCATACTCTGTGGAGACCAACACAGAAATGAAATAAATCAGCAGGAAGGGACTTCAAAACTTAAAAGCAGGAAGGAAGGTGTGTCAAGTTCCAACTTACACAAGTAGTCTCTTTCAAATGTTCTATTTTCTGAAAACAAAAGGAAAATGCAGTAAAATTCAAGATATAGAAATATAGTCAGAATACACATTTGCTTACAATAAATGTGTTTAATCTCCACTGTTATTTATGGTAGGAGTGTTCCTTTGACCTTGGAAATGTGGGGAGGCTGTATATTGTGTTACAAAGACAGCTACTGAAAAACAAACTTTTATATGCCCAAATATTCCAATGAAAACAAATTACAATTAGGTCAAACAAAACAAAATATTACTTTTACAAATACTGTAGATTTAATTAAAGTGGTCAACTGTATGCTGAGTTTGTCTTAAAACATGTTATGCCTTTACTTTATTAATGACTTGAAAAACTAATTGCTTAAACCTGTCTTTATAAAATGAACATGCCCGTCACCCTGACAGCTATAATCTCTAAATTCTTGAGGGGATAGACCGCTTCTTATAATGCTCAGTGGCCAGAAAAGAAATATCTTAAGTACAAGGACATTGCACAGTACTGCTGGTACTTACTCTGCGTGATTCATCCTCTTTGCAATCTTTGATCTTGTCATCAAATAGCTGTGAGAAATGATAGAAAACACAATGAGAAAAAGGCTGCATTGACTGATTGAATTTGAATGCTATTCATTGTGCTAGTGAAAAATACTGTGCAAGATGTTCTAATAATATTGTTCTAATAAGGATTCTGCAACACCAATATTTAATTTTAAAGTATAATAGAAAAATAAATGCTGCTTGTATGCTGTATTAGATGCTGTTAAACCATACCCAATTATATTTCTAACCTGCAAAGTATGTTAAAATACCGTCTAAACATCCAAATTTCAAACGGCCATTTTGAATATTCCGCTCCAAAAGACTGCGGCAATTTTCGTAGATTTGAGATCTGAGGACGTCATGGTGGGAACTGCCCTGAAACAGCAGACAAACTATACTGCAAATACGTAAACATGGGGACGAGATGTGCTGTTTGTCATTCACAATCCCTATGTAAGACAAGAACACATGTTTACTTTTTTATGCATTCTGAATCGTTAAATAAACGTTCGCAAATGAGAGCTTTCCACCCAAAAATCCCTCTAAACAAACCATCCAAAAATACTCCATTTACATCTCGTAATCTGAATATTAGTGATATTGTTATTCTAAGCACAAACTCAGACAAACTATTTTAGTGGAAACTTTATCGCACCCCACTAGCTTATGCTGCTGTATTGTTGACACAAATAGTGAGCCGGCCGGTGTCCTGCAGCTGCTTCTGCTTCGCCTCTGAACTAAATTGGTAAAAGTTAATTCTAAATGATAAATAATGCCTCTCACCTGGATAGAAGAGGAATGGCCGAGAGGCTGGTCAATTTTGCCATCCAACTTAGTTCAAGATCTTAGGAAAAAGACGCTTTCTTGCGGTACTTGTTTTTTTTAATCTTCGAGATTATTGACGTATTATTATTGCTTGCTTGCGCAAGCACGCACGCACACACTATAAGACGATACTTTTACCTAAACTTTGAACCCTGCGGCTTATAAAACAAAGCGGCTAATTTATGGATTTTTCTTTTCTCCGCTAACGGCGATGACAAAAATGTGAATAGATGTAAATTATATCAATATAGCACTTTTCTCTACAAACTCAAAGCACTTTACATAGTAAAACCCATTATCTACATCTTTAAGCTACAATTAAACCAGTGTGGGTGGCACTGGGAGCAAGTATCTTGCCCAACGACACAACGGCAGTGACTCGCATGGCGCATACGGGGATCAAACTTGAAACCCTCAGTTGCTGGCACGGCGCTCCCAATAATTTTATTAAATAAAAAACAGGCAAAAACACTTAGAGGGTGTTTTATTGTTTGTAGTATGGCGCCATCTTTTGAACAAATTCCCTCACTGCAGGTGCTGCAGTGTCCTTCCATTTATTGGTAGTGTTTTTTACTTTTGTATTTCAACTGGCGTGCTGTTCAGTCTTTTAGCCGTCCATAGCGTTTCTAATCGTATGGATTCTTTAATTCATCAATCCAAGCAACATTTGTAAGTTTTACAGTATAACTAAAACGGTTTATACTTACTAAACCGTCCCATGTGTGGTGTCTATAGGAGTGTTTCTCATGCATATTTGTACGTGCAATCGTAATGTAGCGGCGCTAGCGTCGTTAGCATTACCTAATATGCAAAAAACGTTTACGAGTGTCTGTTAGTATTATTACCTTACGACGACATTATTTTTGTATTGTTGCAGTTCAACAAATTCCTAAGTAAATTCACCAAGACGTTACTGTGGACTTATGTAGTCCGTTAACCAATTGGAGAGCCAGCTTTTGCAGCTGATGGGTCCATGTCGGTGACTTATGTTTTGTTTGGTGAGCCATTTTACTGCCATTTACTACTGCAAGAACACATCATTAGTAGGGTAAAACTAACCTGTCTCATGACAGTCTAAACCCAGCTCACGTTTCCTATTAGTGGGTGAACAATCCAACGCTTGGTGAGTTCTGCTTTACAATGATAGGAAGAGTCAACATCGAAGGATCAAAACGGTATGGAAACGATGACAAACGAAATCCTGGTGAGTGTAGTTTTCTTCAGGTTTTAGCTTTGTCTGGGTCTGTAAATAGACTCCATCACCCAGAATCCTCTGTGCAGTGCGGAAACGGCAAGTGAAGTGTGTTCGTACTCGTCGTCGATAAAACGGAAATATTTTGGACATTAAATCTGTCCATAACTGGTTGAGTTATGTTGCTGACAAACAGACAAACAATCCCAGGACAAAACATAACCTCTTTGGCGGATGTAAGAAATTCTGTGTTCTGGCAAAGCGAAGCGGGCCACTTTCGTTTCGAGCGTTTCCATAGGGCCAACCGTTGTGGCACACAGCACGGCGTGAACACACACAAAAAGTTCAATGGTGGGGGGGGGGGGGGGGGGGGGGGAGGGATAGGAATGAACTAAAAAGCTACTTGATCCTCAGTCCATCCATCTATTTTTTTACTTTTGTCTGTCGATGTCTCCGAGGGGCTCTAGCACTCGGGTGGAAGGTAGGGCTGGACAAGTTGCCACAATCAAACAGTCACATGGAAAAGATATGTGAAGCCAGTTACAACTTGGTCACTTTATTATAATTTCCACAGGGCACACCCGGACATCCACCATGCTATTAACGCTCATAGCACATGCTGGCGCTAAACTCTCCTAACTTGCCCGCCATAGCTTGCCAACCCTCCCGATTTTTCCAGGACACTCCCGAAATTTCAGTGCCTCTCCCGAAAATCTCCCGGGGCAACTATTCTCCCGAATTTCTCCCGATTTTCACCCGGACAACAATATTAAGGGCGTGCCGTGATGGCAACTGCCTTTAGCAACTGCCTTTAGCCTACAACCTGTCGTCGCGTCCGCTTTTTCACCATACAAACAGCGTGCCGGCCCAGTCACATGTTGTATGCGGCTTCTGCAGACACACGCAAGTGACTGCAAGACATACTTGATCAACAGCCATACAGGTCACACTGAGGGTGTTCATATAAACAACTTTAACACTGTTACAAATATGCGCCACACTGTGAACCCACACCAAACAAGAATGACAAACACATTTTGGGAGAACATCCGCACCGTAACACAACATAAACACAACAGAACAAATACCCAGAATCCCTTGCAGCCCTAACTCTTCCGGGCTACAATATACACCCCCGCTACCACCAAACCCCCCCCCCCCCCCCCCCCCCCATCTCCCGAATTCGGAAGTCTCAAGGTTGGCAAGTATGTTGCCCGCTCACTTGCTCACGTCAATCACCCCTCATACTGCCATTCTTAAAGGAGCACACACACACACACACATACACATGCTACTTTCACAACAGCTGCTTTAAAACACGCCTCACCAAATGTGGCGATAAGTATTACCCTCTTTGCTTCAAACTTAGAGGCCTACTGAAACCCACTACTACCGACCACGCAGTCTGATAGTTTATATATCAATGATGAAATCTTAACATTGCAACACATGCCAATACGGCTGGGTCAACTTATAAAGTGCAATTTTAAATTTCCCGCTACACTTCCGGTTGAAAATGTCTATGTATGATGACGTATGCGCCAATCGTTGAAACGGAAGTATGCGGACACATTGAATCCAATACAAAAAAACTCTGTTTTCATCTCAAAATTCCACAGTATTCTGGACATCTGTGTTGGTGAATCTTTTGCAATTTGTTTAATGAACAATGAAGACGGCAAAGAAGAAAGTTGTAGGTGAAAGAAGAAAGTTGTAGGTGGGATCGGTGTATTAGCGGCGGACTACAGCAACACAACCAGGAGCACTTTGAGATGGATAGCAGACGCGCTAGCCGCCGAACTCACCTTAACTTCCTCCGTCTCCGGGCCGCCGACCGCATCTGTGATCGGGTGAAGTCCTTCGTCGCACCGTCGATCGCTGGAACGCAGGTGAGCACGGGTGTTGATGAGCAGATGAGGGCTGGCTGGCGTAGGTGGATAGCTAATGTTTTTAGCATAGCTCTGTGAGGTCCGGTTGCTAAGTTAGCTTCAAAGACGTCGTTAGCAACAGCATTGTTAAGCTTCGCCAAGCTGGAAAGCATTAACCGTGTATTTACAGGTCCATGGTTTAATAGTATTGTTGATTTTTTTGACAAGAACAAGAAAGTTTGATCATATTACGCCTATACTGGCTCACCTGCACTGGCTTCCTGTGCACTTAAGATGCGACTTTAAGGTTTTACTACTTACGTATAAAATACTACACGGTCTAGCTCCATCCTATCTTGCTGACTGTATTGTACCATATGTCCCGGCAAGAAATCTGCGTTCAAAGAACTCCGGCTTATTAGTGATTCCCAGAGCCCAAAAAAAGTCTGCGGGCTATAGAGCGTTTTCTGTTCGGCTCCAGTACTATGGAATGCCCTCCCGGTAAAAGTTAGAGATGCTACCTCAGTAGAAGCATTAAAGTCCCATCTTAAAACTCATTTGTATACTCTAGCCTTTAAATAGACCCCCCTTTTTTAGACCAGTTGATCTGCTGTTTTCTTTTCTCCTTTGCCCCCTCGCTGGGTTATTCCGGTTCCGGTGACCATAGATGAGGTGCTGGCTGTCCAGAGTTGGGACCCGGGTTGGACCGCACGCCTGTGCATCGGTTGGGGACGTCTCTGCGCTACTGACATGTCTCCGCTCGGGATGGTCTCCTGCTGGCCCCACTATGGACTAGACTCTCACTGTTATGTGGATCCATTAGGGACTGTACTTAGAAGGGGGGTTACCCACATATGCGGTCCTCTCCAAGGTTTCTCATAGTCATTCACATCAACGTCCCTTGTGTGGGCTCTGTGCCGAGGATGTCGTTGTGGCTTGTGCAGCCCTTTGAGACTTTTGTGATTTAGGGCTATATAAATAAACATTGATTGATTGATTGATTGATTTTCTGTCTTTCCTTCCAGTCAGGGGTTTATTTCTTTTGTTTCTATATGCAGTTAAGCACAATGCTATCACGTTAGCTCCGTAGCTAAAGTGTTTCGCTGATGTATTGTAGTGGAGATAAAAGTCACTGTGAATGTCCATTTCGCGTTCTCGACTCTCATTTTCAAGAGGATATAGTATCCGAGGTGGTTTAAAATACAAATCCGTGATCCACAATAGAAAAAGGAGAGAGTGTGGAATCCAATGAGCCAGCTTGTACCTAAGTTACGGTCAGAGCGAAAAAATATATGTCTTGCACTGCACTCTAGTCCTTCACTCTAACGTTCCTCATCCACGAATCTTTCATCTTCGCTCAAATTAATGGGGTAATCGTCGCTTTCTCGGTCCGAATCGCTCTAGCTGCATTGAAAACAATGGGGAAATGTGAGGAGCCTTTCAACCTTTGACGTCACGCTACTTCCGGTACAGGCAAGGCTTTTTTATCAGCGACCAAAAGTTGCAACTTTATCGTCGATGTTCTGTACTAAATCCTTTCAGCAAAAATATGGCAATATCGCGAAATGATCAAGTATGACACATAGAATGGATCTGCTATCCCCGTTTAAATAAAAAAAAACATTTCAGTAGGCCTTTAGGTCAACATTTAAATAAGAAGCATTCAGATCTGCACAAGGAGTTAAAGAGTGACAGGTAATAATGTAGTTGTCACACCTGTCCTGCTGTTCAGCTCGCATGCAGACCGTAGTCGAGGAGCACAGGGCAGACGTTCCTTCCAGGGCGGATGTTTTCGTCGGGGCTAACACTCTTGATTTTACCCAATGGGTCTGTTAAGCTCCGATTTTAGGTCAGAATTCGAGGCCGTCGATTTGTGACACTCTGGTTGCTTTATTATTAGTTTTGCAGGACACAACCGGACCCGTCCATCACTGTACTGCACAGTGCACGAGCTCCCTCTCTCTCTTTACTCGCCCGCTCACTCACTGACGTCACTCAGCCAACACGTTGCCATTCTCACAAACACACATGCTACTCTAAGTCAACCAGCTCCCCTGTTGTGCAAATGTAGATACATAACATGTAGATCAGGGGTCACCAACGCGGTGCCCGCGGGCACCAGGTCGCCCGTAAGGACCAGATGAGTCGCCCGCGGGCCTGTTCCAAAAAAAAATAAATAAATAAAAAATTATAAAAAAAAAAATAAATAAATTTTTTTTTTTTTTTTTTTTTTTTTAAATTAAATCTACATAGAAAAAACACAAGATACACTTTCAATCAGTGCATCAACCCAAACAACCTCCCCCATGCACACTCATCCACACCCACTCACACAAAATGGGTTATTTCTTTCTGCTACCAATATTCTGGTTCCCACAACATAGACAACACATCTGCAAGGGACACAGTCCCTGAAGCACACATGATTGTATAGGCTGCTGGTCCACTAACATTTTCATTAATTACTATTTTTTATGTAATTATTTTTATATTGTTTTACTTTCTATTTTATCCAAGAAAATGTTTTTGATTTATTTATCTTATTTTATTTTATTTAAAAAAAAAAAGGCCTTATCTTCAACAGACCAGGTTGTCAATGAAATTAGATTTGTTTAAAGGGTTTTTTAAACCAGGCCCAGTCCAGATAATGTCCAAGTCGGACTCAGCAACACACACCTTCATTCATGTACACAGAAAAAAATTAGGGAACACAACAGATTGCATATAATTTATAAACAAAATTAAATTTTCAAAATAAGCATTTATGTACAGTCCAGATTATGTCCAGGTCACTCAAATTAGGGAACACAACAACAGATATCATATAATCTATAAGCATAATTATACTTTCAAAATAAGCCTTTGAGGACTTCTCATCTTTTTTTTAATGTTTTTTGGCATCATTATCGTTTTCAACCATGTAACTTTCTAAAGTTAGAAAATACTGAATAAATGTTTTAAAGAAAGTAATACTAAGTGAATATCTGTTTTTGGCCTTAAAAATAAACATTTTACCGAGTACTATAATTAAATTGACTAAATCATGATTGTCAATGAACTCTCCTAAAATAACAGAAACCACATTAAGCTTCATAAACAAACCAATCCTTAAACACATTTTTTCAACTTCCACCCAAAACAAAGACACAATATGACAATACCAAAACAAATGCAGGGTGGATTCAGGCTCCTGACAACAAAATCGGCAATCATCTGACTCTGTCATATTCCATAATTTTAACATTTTCCCTGTGGGTAAGAAGTTATAAATCATTTTAATTTGAAAATAACGATTTTGCACATCGATAGTGGTTTTATAGATTAGTTTGAATATGGCATCCCATGGCAACGGGCAGTCAAAAAAGTCCTCCCATTTTCCATTTGTGTTGTATGAGGCAGCCTTCAAAGATTTCTTTATTAAATAAAAATTATATATTTTTCTATTTGTTTTAGTTCCTTTTTGCCAACTAGAATTTCTTATTAGAGGTTTACAAACTAATAATTTAGTAGTTCCATAATTAATTATTTGTTTCCATCTTTTCCCAATTACTCCAGTTAGTTGATAAAATGAAAAGCTTGAGCAAGCATCACCATACATAGCTCTAAATTCATCATACTTCATAATTTTACCATTCTCATTGATAATATCATTGACAAAAATGATTCCTCTTTCAAACATATTTTTCCAAAAGAAAGGCTTTCCATCTATTACAATATTAGAGTTCATCCATATTAACTGCTGCAAAATATCGTCTCTTTTTTCTGGCACATAAAATTGAAAACACCACTATGAGTGGATTGTTTCCTTTATGAACCCCGCCATGTTTCCCAGCAGACTCTCTGGGAGGGGATCACTTGTAAAAAAGGATACAATTTCTTTTGATACAGTACATGTTTTTTGTCCAACAGGACATTTGTGTACCACTCAATGTTTAAATACATCTTTGGAACAATTGATGCTTTTAAAGACAGACACATAGCTTCAAGGTTGAGAAGTTTCCGGCCCCCATATTCATACTCTTTGTACAAAACCTTTTTCTTTTAATCTTTTCTGGTTTGCCGTTCCAGACAAAATCGAAGACCCTCCGCTCATAAATCTTAAAAAAGTTTTGTGATGGAGCTGGTAATGACAAAAACAAATAAATAAATTGAGGAATAATTAACGAGTTGGCAATAGACATTTTACCATACAAGGTTAGGGATTTCCCTTTCCATAATTGCATAATTTTGTCCATCTTTCTTAGTCGATTATCATAATTTACTGAGCCTAGATCTTCCAGATTTTCTGGGACAACAACACCAAGTATGTTAACTGGTCCATCTGTCCACAAAACAGGCACTTTGCATTCCATTCGAAAGGACGTTCCCTTTAGATTTCCGATCCTTAACATTTTACATTTATCATAATTAAGCTTAAGGCCAGATTGCTGTGAAAATATGTCCAAAAGATTAAGAAGGTTCCGCAAACAATGAGGAAAAATCTTATCTTTGTGAATCAGCCTTTTCTGACATGAACTTCATCAAGAACAAACACAGAACACGCCTCACTGATGCACATCTGCAAGACTCACTCAGAGTTGCAGTGTCAAGTTACACACCAGAGTACAACACACTAGTTAACAGCATGCAATGCCAGGCTTCCCACTAACTGACAAAGAAACAGATAACAGATTTGGTGTCCAGTTCAAAGTGTGACATGATTTAAAAATTTGAGAGTTTACTTTTGTATTTTACATGAGTTATTATTTGTACAAACATGGTGCAAAGTAATTCATGATTTGTTAAAAAAATGTTAGTGGCTAGCTAGTTAAAATGGGATATTGTGATTTCACAAGACTGTCTTAGAAGTGATCATTTGAAAATGTTCAATTTGAAAAATGTGCACTTAGAGAAAATATAAAAATAAAGTGTTGCATATTGATATTTATCTGTTTCTATATATATTTATTGTGAGAAATCATTAAGATGATCAGTGTTTCCACAAAGATAAATATAATTAATTATTAATAATAACAGAGTTAAAGGTAAATTGAGCAAATTGGCTACTTCTGGCAATTTATTTAAGTGTGTATCTAACTGGTAGCCCTTCGCAGTAATCAGTACCGAAGAAGTAGCCCTTGGTTTCAAAAAGGTTGGTGACCCATGTAGATACATAATATGTAGATACGTTGACATGCACACAGCTGCTTGGCTTGATGCCAAATATTAGCGCAGTTAAAACTGCCCATCGAGCGTCAACTAATGCAAGTGAAATGACTACATTTTGTAACAAATTCCTACAATTTGTGATTTGTCTTAAATAAATGTGTTTTACCTGCTGAATGGCTTATCTGTGTACATTTATCCATAGTTTTGTTTTTAGTACTTACTAATAATTTTATTTTTCTTAAAGCACTGACCAGGAGTGGCAACCTATAAATCCTGAATAATTGAATATAATGTCAGTAAAACTTTGTATTATATTCTAACCTAATCCCTGATTATTTGATATGTAATACGGAAAATTGTAAATTGTTCTTTGAGTGCAACAAGAAAAGTCCAAGGTTTAATGCCTTTTAATTTATAGTTTAACCTTGTAAAATTGTTCTCTGACTGTGAGTGTTTAATCTAGTGTAAGATTTTCTGTTAAAATAAAGCCAATTATTGACATTTTTTTAAGTTCCCTTTATTTGAAAAAGTATCAAAAAGTATCGATATACATTTTGGTACTAAATGATTGGTATTGGGACAATCCCAGCAGCGACAAACATTATCATCGGCGCATATCAAGTTTCAAATACCATCTTAAAGCGAAAGACGTACTCGAGGATGGCGCGGATAGTATGAATGCTACATCGACAACAAGCAGAGAACGCTACGCTTGTAGTTTACCTGCGTCAATGTAGTCAACAAAAGTGATACAGTTAAACATATGCCTTTGCTAAACGGACAGCCACTTAATATCTGTGAAGACCAAGTGCTGCATGAAGATGTCATTCATATCACCACAGCTGACATGTCGTACAATACTTTGGAGAGGCACAATTACAGCAAGGATACACCAACTGTACCACACAAACAAAAGCATCGAGTTGCAACTACTGGCTGAATGTGAATTTATTTTGCTTCTTGGAGAACATTGGACATCTGTAAGTGATCTCAACGAGCTGGGGTCACATTGTACCAAAAACAGATCAGCATTATCATCTGAAGAGGTAAACAAGGTTGTTTGTTTAAACAACTGGTTAAACTAAAGAAGAGTAAATATAGATTTAAATACATTAAGTTGTTTATGAGTGCGTTTTCTACATTATCAATTAGTAACTGTACCTTGTTGGCAATATACATATGTGCAAAATTCTGTGTGTTCAGACAATGACATTTTTGTGGAAGAGAGGTTTCTTACCCACTGACAGTTTCGGCTGACACTTCAATGTAATCTAGAAAACTTGTAAGAAAGTGTACTTTATTTGTCGCCACAGAGGCGAGGATTAGTGATTTAGAAGTAGCTAAAACACTGTCGACTGCGAATGGACGTTCGCAGCTAGCTAGCTAGCCATGTCTTAAAGCACCTCTTCCGGTGGGCGTTTCAGTATTAAAACTTCACCTTTATCATTAGTTTTTAAGCCAAAATGCGTCCGTTCTCTCTTTTATGTCTACAGACATTGTCTGTTTGTAAGTACTCCGTGATTGTGAGCTACCAAACATGCTCGTCTGCTTGTAAACCAGCAATGACACGACGTGACGACGACGGGGGAGTGGTGGACCGTTTTTTTTCCCAGAGGCGGTATAGTACCGAATATGATTCATTAGTATCGCAGTACTATACTAATACTGGTATACCGTACAAACCTAATATACATATATTTATTAATATTCATATACAATGAGACAATTAACTGGTGAAAATTAACAAGTTAACTCATGTGATTAATCACAAACAATTATCAAGATAAAAAATTATAATAAAATATAATCATGTTCACATTTAGATTAATTATGCAATTTATCTTGACCGTACAAGCACTTTTATCCTAACCACTATACGGTCAGTGATCAGTTCAACGCACACGTCAGTACACAAATGAGTGAGGAGGCTCCGACTGGCGTGCTCCTCCAAAATACAGGCGGAAAAAACTTTAGATAAAACGGTTACCAAGTTTTGTGCGAATAAATGACATGTAAAACATTTAGAAACATTACTGTATGACATTCTGACAATAAAATTGCATTTGTGCACTGATATTAGGGTCTTTTCTTAAGCTAACTTTAATTAAGCAAGCGAGTAATTACCTGTAAATAATTCTGATTATTTGTAATTCCAAAATGTGATTAAAAAAATATTCATTTGACAGCACTACTATATAGATATGCAACCCTTTTGCTGTATTTTTCCCTTTGTCCTCGTCTTTTTTGTTTATTGCAATTCATAATTGTACTGTACCGCCAGCAAATGAAAAAGGAACTGCAGATAATCGGTACGGCTCTACACTGAACCGAAGTTTCTAACTGAAAATGTTGATTACAATACATATACCGTTAAACCTCTGATATGTATACAAATTAGGGCTATCAAACGTATCAAATATTTAAATCACAATTAATCACATTTTGTTCATAGTTAACTCACAATTAATTGCAGATGTATATAATTTTTCATCTTTAATAAGTTTACCTTAGACAGATAACTTTCAAGTTTTAACACCATGAAAGGACAATTAATTTGCTTTAAATAAATGTGTTTTAAGCATTATGCCATTTCAACAGCTCAACACAAAAACGACAAACATGATTTAATGACAATTTCTAAAAAATTGCCTACTATGTGTTTTGTATTTTGTAGAAATACAGAATTTATATTCCTGCTTTAGGAGCACTTACACTCGGAGGAGGAGTACACTTCCTTGTTCAGATAACAGTTTCACGCATAAATAACACAAAATGTTGATTGTTAGGATCATGCTTTCATTGTCAAAGATGTTTTTGTAATATCCATCCATCCATTTTCTACCACTAGTCCCTTGTGGGGTCACAAGGTGCTGGAGCCTATCCCAACTGTAATCTGTGATATTTCTACCTGAATAAATGCTTATGATATTTTGTACACTACATGTTGTACAAGATAACGGTTTTCATATCTCTGCATGGCAATGTTTTAATAAAATGTAATATTCAGCCTGCTAATCATTTTGTAAATGAAGACTCAACCAGAACATGTTATAAAATTGACACAATATTTGAGCCAGCCAGGATTTTTTTTTCAAAAGTATTAAACTACAAATGAAAGTGAAGCAAAAAATGTACATTAACATTACAAATTACAGCACGAGGAACCGGGCTGATTATGATAACTATTGCAAGTTATAATGCAAAGCTAACATATTTTTCTTACACAGTAGGCTTTTTACCTGGAGCAGACATAGAGAATTATGATGTCGCTGTTATCACCAAATGTTAACGCCATTTCTTCCCCGTGTTGTTGGCTGCAGTCGAGTCGCTAAAGGTGCCAAATGCAGGAGTTGCAGCTGTACATCTAACTTGGCTGCACTCTTCCGCCATGAGAAAAATCCTGTGTTTAACTAGGTGCTTCCTCAGATTGGAAGTATTCCCGTCACTTGCCTAGATTTGTACGTCAAAAATATTGCAACCAGCGTAATCTGCATTGGCATCGCATTTGGAAAAGATGAGCCACATTTTAGAGCGTCTTCTATTTGGGTTTTTGTCATTAAACATTGATGGGTTGCAAGATTACTAAGAGTATGTCCGCTTCAAAATAGCCGGTTTTCTCTCAAGTGCTAGCAAGTACTCGCTACTCACAAGGACTAATTAAAACAGACGTGACGTCACGGGCAACCCAGGCACCGAAACATGGCACCGCTGGATCTTTCGGTCCGTGCCACAAAAGTACCGCGGTGCCCACCCACAGTGACAAAGCATGATCGTAATGTAAGAAATGTTCATTTTGTAAATACAGTTAAACCAGATGTATAGCGTAGCGCTTTTATTTTGAAGCCTTAAAAGTGTGTGATTGGTTTGACAAAGTGTCTTGACATGTTTTGATGTCGGATCGACAGTTTGCAATACAAAAGTCTACTTTAGACCTCCTGCCGACCGTCTTTTGTTTCTGTTAAACTTTTATGTCATCTTACTGACTAAACCAGTCACAGTAACAATCTAAATGTTATGTTATCACTGCACCTTAACCGTAATCTGAACACAGAAGTGAAGCACCACCCACAGGTGTTTGCTGCAGTGATGCCAAAGCGAAAACGAGTCCTTTCTTGTCGGGAAAACAATTTGCCATGGCTTTAAACCTGGTATTTCCATAAGGTAGACGACTTCCCTTATTCCATTTCTGCTCGCTTGTGGCTCATGAATAACAAGTGAACTGCAGCCAAGTTCCCGCCTGCTACGGCGCTGCCCGAGGGTCAAAATGGATGCGTGTGCGCTAATCGGCCGTTAAAAAAATGTGGCCCATTATTGAAATTTATAGTTAAGGCGTTATCGCGTTAACTTTGACAGTCCTAATATAAATACACATTAAACACCCATAATTGTATTTTAGTTGTGAAAAATATTGTATGATAGTATAATGATTGCCTCAAAATGTAAATGTATTACTCAATAAGACACCTAGAATGTACATGAATAAAACATTTGGGATTTGCATTATGAACTACAAAACATTGAATATCAAGAGTATGTGAATATCCCTACTTGTTTACTTTCCATACAACCTCTTTGACATGTTTTGCAATCAAGCAAAAACCAGTGAAACATGAAAACCAGGTAAGAAAATTAAGGCAATAAATGTTCACAAAAGCTGTTCTACCTTTAACTGGTCAATCAGAATCTGTAGGTAGGCGTCAGCTTCTGCAAGTTTTCTGTCGAAGTCTTGGACACTGGGGACAAATCCTGTCTCGGCCTCCTGAGATTGGAACAACAAATGAAAAAGTTAATAGTGCAGCCGTAATAAAAGTAAGTCAACCGCCAAGCTAAAAAATACCAGAGTAATGTTTGCAATTTGTGTCATGGTCACAAAGTCTTTGTAAACACACATCATGGAAGCCAGTAACATCAACACAGTTTAGGAGAATTTTCCAGCAAATGGTCAACATATGAGCACTATTGTTTACAGCCTTTCCTATACAACTGGCTAACAGGTCTGTCAGTCTGCCTGGGATTTGTGTATTCAGACTTCAACAAAATGAATGAAGGCAACCATAACTGGAGAGCAAATGACTGCATGCACAAAATTGTAGCTTGATTAAAAACAGACTCAATGCAGGCACACAGAAATTAAGCTTGGGGCAATCTAATTCCACAATAGCTGTTAAAAACGCAATTAGTCGACAAGTGGCAGAAAAGATTAAGCATCTGGCTGGGCTCACCCAGATGGCCAGAACAAACAAGTAGACAAAAGCAATAACAGTGGAGAAAAAGCTGATTTATGTATTCACAAGACAAGACTTCCCCACAAAAAAGAAAGAAAATTAAACCAGAGACAACTTTAGCATCAAGGTGGACAGTCCACAAGGATGAACAACACACAAGAGTCTGTGGACAGGCCACTTAAAACACAGCACCTCTCAACATGGAATCCAATCAAGTTTTGACCAAACCTTGTGGGCTGATATGCCTGTTCTGATTTTGCTCTGGTGCTCAGTCCTACTGTATTGTGGACCTGAAGGGCCTTTTCCTCTTGCTCGAGACCGTCTCATTGGAATGTGAAGAAAGGCCATGAAGAACCAAAACGTTGCCACCAGCACGTGATCTAATTGTAAAAAAAATACACTGGCTTTATAGAGAACAAAGTCTCTGCGAGCTCAACCTCTATCAAGCTTCAGTCAATTGGCCAAACTTCTTTAAAAAGGAGCAAAGGTATGTTCACGGTCAGCATGACTGTAGGACTCCTAAGCAAAAATAAACTACATTCTGGCCAAATTAACACAACTACAATCATCTATCAAATTGCAGTTTAGTATTGGACTGTATGTGAATCACACAGTAGTTTTGATTTGACACTTAATCAGCTGAAAACTACTGAGCTGCTGTCTTTCCACAATAAGAAACATTGCATGTTTTGCTGAGGCAACCAAAAATGTCACATGCTTCTGTCTTCACTGTTCCATGATATAATCCCTCCCAATAATTTTCACGAGAGATGATGCATCCCTGTGTGTTTAGAGACGCTTACAAAGTGACACAAACCCTTATAACTAAAGCAGTCTGGACAAACAACACCGCCCCCGCCCCCTTCTCCTTCTTATTTGCCTTTCCATGCTGAGTGACCCACTTTAAGAGAGGAAAAAGCTTCTGTGCCAGGTAATAAAGTTACTGTAGTGCAGTGTGTGTTTGTCTTACTCACGTCGTGCCTTGCTTGAATAGACATGCTGAGCTAAGATATGCACATCTTGTCCATCAGGCCAGTTAAACTTGATGCACGTTCTTTCCTCTGCCTCTCGTGCTCTTTCATTTTAAGCAGACAAAACACACAAGTCTGGTGACGCTACCGTCCTTCCTCGCTCCTTCGCCTCACAGGAACAACAAACCCTGCTCTCTACCGCAGTGCAACACTATTAAGTGCAACAACCTTTAGACCTAGTTAGCCATACAGCCACGGTTGATCTTGTCTTATCGGTTATCAGCAGGGCGTTTAGTACAAGGCAGACAGAGCAGAGTTAATCCAGGACCCTGCCCTGGCAGGAAAGACACACTTCCTCTCACGCAGGCAGAAGAGAAAACACACAAAAGCAGCAAATGCTGACTGGGGCAAGCATCAACGCCTGCTCCCATTGGCTGAGGCCAGATGGCGGGGCACCACTTTGGTTGAGCCATAAGCATCAGTAAGCAGCTCTCAGATTGGGAGGAGTGGGTCACATGATGCAGATGACAGCAACGTGTTAGCTGTGTGTTTTTGTTTGTGCGCGTGCAGGCTGAATACACGTAGCACATCACAAGGGTTTGCCATAAAGGGAAGTGAAGAGGGAGGAAAGAGAAGTGGACAGCAAATAAAGTTAAACAAAGGAAAACAAGAGGATACCAGCACCACATTTAATGATTGTATTTCTTTTTAATTTTATTTTTTTATATTTTGATAAATCAACATAAAAAACACAAGATACACTTAAAACCAGTGCACCAACCCAAAAAACCTCCCTCCCCCATCCACACTCATTCACACAAAAGGGGCAGTCTCTTTCCGTTATTAAAACTTCTGGTTCCTACAATTTAGAACAATACAGTCTGCAAGGGATACAGTCCTTGAAGCACACATGATTGTGTGTGCTGCTGGTCCACTAACATTTTCGTTAATTACTATTTTTTATGTAATTGTTTTTATATTGTTTTACTTTCTTTTTTATTCAAGAAAAAGTTTTTTCTTTATTTATCTTATTTTTATTAAAAGGACCTTATCTTCACCAGACCAGGTTGTCAATGAAATCAGATTATTCAAAAAGGGTTCTTAAAACCAGGTCCAGTTCAGATTATGTCCAGGTCGGGCTCAGCAACACACACCTTCACCTATGTACACTGAAAACCAGGGAACACAACAGATTGCATACAATCCACAAACAAAATTACATTTTCAAAATAGGCACCCATGTACAGTCTAGATCACGTCCAAATCGAACTCAGCAACACACACCTTCATTTATGCACACTTAAATTAGGGAACACAACAACAGATCGCATATCATATATAAACAAAATTACATTTTCAAAATAAGCCTTTGAGGACTTCCCATCTTTTTTTATGTTTTTTTACTAAGTTAATATCTGTTTTTGGCCTTACAGAAACCACATCAAGCTTCATAAACAAACCAATCTTTGAACACATTTTTTCAACTTTCACCCAAAACGAAGACACAATATGACAATACCAAAAAAAATGCAGGGTGGATTCAGACTCCTGACAACAAAATCAGCAATCATCTGACTCTGTCATATTCCATAGTTTTAACATTTTTCCCGTGGGTAAGAAGTTATAAATAATTTTAATTTGAAAATAACGATTTTGCACATCGATAGTAGTTTTGTAGATTAATTTGAATATGGCATCCCACGGCAATGGGCAGTCAAAAAAGTCCTCCCATTTTCCATATGTGTTATATGGGGCAGCCTTCAAAGATTTCTTTATTAAATAAAAATTATATATTTTTATATTTATTTTAGTTCCTTTTTGCCAACTAGAATTTCTTATTAGAGGTTTACAAACTAATAATTTAGTAGTTCCATAATTATTTTTTTCTTTCCATCTTTTCCCAATTACTCCAGTTAGTTGATTAAATGAAAAGCTTGAACAAGCATCACCATGCATAGTTCTAAATGTATCATAGTTCATAATCTTACCATTCTCATGGATAATGTCATTGACAAAAATGATTCCTCTTTCAAACATATTTTTCCAAAAGAAAGGCTTTCCATATATTACAATATTAGAGTTCATCCATATTATCTGCTGCAAAATATCATCTCTTTTTTCTGTCACATAAACTTGAAAACACCACCATGAGTGGATTGTTTCCTTTATGAACTCCGCCATGTTTCCCAGCAGACTCTCTACATAAGGAAAATGGGAGAGGATCACTTGTAAAAACGGATACAATTTATTTTGATACAGTACATGTTTTTTGTCCAACAGGACACTTGTGTGCCACTCAGTGTTTAAATACATCTTTGGAACAATTGATGCTTTTAAAGACAGACACATAGCTTCAAGTAGGGCTTGGCGATATATCGATATACTCGATATATCGCGGGTTTGTGTCTGTGCGATATAGAAAATGACTATATCGTGATATTCGAGTATACGTTCTCACGCAGTTGCTTTTAGCTGCAGGCATTACACTACAGGCTCTTCTCACTCTTTCTAGTCTCTCCTTCTCACAGAGACTTAAACAAGCGCACCTTCTTACATACGTCATATACGTATACGCCCTCGCTGAGCAGAGAGGTAGGAGCATGGCTAAAGTTAGCTGTGGTGCGAGTGGTAATACGAGAGAAAGAAGGTGCGAATGTGGTAACAAATGAAGGAAGAATTAATTCCTAAGAAAAACAGCAGGGGGTCCATCATCTGGCGGTGGTTTGGCTTCAAGTGGGAATATGTCGAACAGACAACCGTAATTTGTCAAGTATGGGGCGAAAGCGTTGCTACAAAAAGTAGCATTACTGCTAATATGTAGCATCATTTGAAAAGTCACCCGCTCGAGAATGAAGAGTGCTTACTCCGCACGTCAACATCTCTGTTCGGTGCCACACCAACAAAATGCAGAGGCAACCATTTCCACATCAACACCGTATGAAAAAAATAGTCCACGACATATGGAGATAACGTCCGCCGGAACCGACCACATAGTGAAGGACATACACTATTTGATTTCCTATTATGCAGCTAATTTTTATTTGACAGTTATTGAAATATCTTGTGTGACATCATGCACAGAAGTGCACTTTATTTGTTTTAAACTATTGTAGTGGCGTTCTGTACAAAAAGTGCACTTTAATTAAGTGTTGTTTTGATTTGTCATCTTGAGGACATCATGCACAAAAGTGCACTAATAGCTTGTTTTAAAATGTCTCTGACAATCTTGCACGTTCTGAAATGACATGAATGTTTGTGCCACTGCTTAATAACTGTTTAATAAATACAGTTTTGGTCAATTGACTTAGTTGTGATTTCCCTCTCCGCATGAAAGTTTGAAATGAGCATATATTAATGCAGTATGAACAAGAATGTTTTAATGTACACACATAGAATTATCATACTGCTGTGATTATATGCATCAAGTGTTCATTCAAGGCTAAGACAAAATATTGCGATATATATCGTGTATCGCGATATGGCTTAAAAATATTGAGATATTAAAAGAAGGCCATATCGCCCAGCCCTAGCTTCAAGGTTAAGAAGTTTCAGGCCCCCATATTCATAGTCATTGTACAAAACCTTTCTTTTAATCTTTTCTGGTTTGCCGTCCCAGGCAAAATCGAAGACCCTCCGCTCATAAACCTTAAAAAAGTTTTGTGATGGAGCTGGTAATGACAAAAACAAATAAATAAATTGAGGAATAATTAACGAGTTGACAATAGATATTTTACCATACAAGGTTAAGGATTTCTCTTTACATAATTGCATAATTTTATCCATCTTTCTTAGTCGATTATCATAATTTACTGAGCCTAGATCTTCCAGATTCTCTGGGACAACAACACCAAGTGTGTTAACTCGTCCATCTGTCCACAAAACAGGCACTTTGCATTCAATTCGAAAGGATGTTCCCTTTAGATTTCCGATCCTTAATATTTTACATTTATCATAATTAAGCTTAAACCCAGATTGCTGTGAAAATATGTCCAAAAGATTAAGAAGGTTTCGCAAACAATGAGGATTGGGGCTTATAAAGAAGCTTGTATCGTCTATATACATTGTTATTTTACTTTCAATATTATTATTACTGAGCCTTTCAATATTCTATATTCATAATTTCAATATTTTATATTTATAATATTTATAATATTGGAGTTAGTAAACTTTACAAGCATA
The DNA here is from genome assembly GCF_033978785.1 of Entelurus aequoreus. Taxonomy (NCBI): domain Eukaryota; kingdom Metazoa; phylum Chordata; class Actinopteri; order Syngnathiformes; family Syngnathidae; genus Entelurus; species Entelurus aequoreus. The sequence continues at coordinate 28,369,169 of NC_084757.1, forward strand.
GGTCTAGCATCCTCCTTGCGTTTGCCAATCCTGTGTGCTCGTTACATCTGGATCCTCTTGACTTCTTCCTCCGGGATGCCGAGTTGCTCCTTCAAAAAGGCTCTGACGAGGTTCTCTGCGATGCTGTATGTTTCTCCTCCATCTTCGCTAATCCCCATGATCAGCAGGTTGTTCACATGCTCCTGCAGCGGAATTCCAACAAATCCGCCTTTAATTTCTCGTTCTCCGTTGTCAGTCTTGTAGTTTTGAGTTTCAGGCTTGTTAACTCAACTTTTAGCGTTGTCTGTTCCTTTTTTATCTCCACCATTTCAGCGTGATTGTACTCGACAGATTTTTTCAGCTCTGAGACGTCAGTTTTTAGTTCATCCAAAATGTCCAGTTTTCCAAGTTTTTCCAACCATAGCTTGCAACATTTTTCGATCGTCCGGAGTAAACGTTGCATTTTCGTCCAAATCACTAGAGGACAATTGATTGCTTGATTGATTGATTGAGACTTTTATTAGTAGGTTGCACAGTGAAGTACATATTCCGTACAATTGACCACTAAATGGTAACACCCGAATAAGTTTTTCAACTTGTTTAAGTCGGGGTCCACTTAAATTGATTCATGATACAGATATATACTATCATATATACTATCATCATAATACAGTCATCACACAAGATAATCACATTGAATTATTTACATTATTTACAATCAGGGGTGTGGAGGGGGGGGGGGGTATGGACATCAAGTAGTGGACATAGAGAGAGAGAGAGAGATCAGAAGGCATAAGAAAAAGAAAAAGTATCTGCATTTGATTGTTTACATTTGATTATTAGCAATCCGGGGAGGGTGTTAGTTTAAGGTTGTAGCTGCCTGGAGGTGAACTTTTATTGCGGTTTTGAAGGAGGATAGAGATGCCCTTTCTTTTATACCTGTTGGGAGCGCATTCCACATTGATGTGGCATAGAAAGAGAATGAGTTAAGACCTTTGTTAGTTCGGAATCTGGGTTTAACGTGGTTAGTGGAGCACCCCCTGGTGTTGTGGTTATGGCGGTCATTTACGTTAAGGAAGTAGTTTGACATGTACTTCGGACGTGTTTAGATTCCTTTGATCCGCGTTGCAGGGGAACAATGGGTCACTTGGCGTTCGAGACACCTTATCTTCAGCCAAATCACCCTCGTGAGGAGTATATATCTCACCTATTGCAGAGAGGTGGATATATACTGTATAACGAAAACGACTTCAAATCTTGTGTCACTGGCGCTTTTATGCCATTTATAACATTACATACTGGGACTTGTGTAGAGACGGTCTCAGCTCACGTTGCTCACGGCGGCCATCTTCAGACTCCTCGCTGATTGTATTTCTTAATAGTATGGTCATAAGATACAAGCACATTCTACACCAACAACACACATTTAAGATAATAATTTGTTGAGGAAAAATAAGGCCAGTATGAGCTACAATGTTGAGATGACCACAGAAAAGCCTATGTCCTTTCTTAAAAAATTGATAGAGCAGGCAAATGTAAGAAAAAATAGAATTTTTTTTTAGCAACCCCTTAAGATATAAATTAAAATTGATCCAGCAGCTTTTGAGTCTCACTGTTCTTTGGACCTTACCTTGTTGTTTGCCATAATCCAACTGTTGATGATGTATAAAATAGGAGTAGTCGCTCTTCATTGTTCAAGTGTAAAAGCAAATAGTGTACTCGAACAGACTAGGTAAAACTGCAAGTGGTAGTCATTATAATATATAAATAAACTTACAGATGACATCACGCTCATTCGGGTCACACGTAGATCCGAACAAACTTAAATTGTAAAATGTTGCAAAACCACATCTATTAAAGTAAACAGACAACTAGAGTTCATGTATATTGTTTGCAAATGGTAAACTACAATGCAAACATCGAGACAGAAGTTTGCATAAATAGGCATTAAACATAATGAAGACCTACAACTAAACAGGCTTTTTTCCAACAGTTCGATGGATGGATGACACTTAACAGTATGCACATAAAGACGCATTTTATGCAAACTTGTGTTGTTTCTTACCCGGAGCTGGAGGGTGTGGCGCAGGATGGTTCCCTCTAAGGCATGGATCCACTTCTCTCGCTCATCTGCATCCCGAGCTGAGGCCGCAAGCATACAAACACGCCCAGTGAGCCATGTTTCTTACACATAAAGATACAATATGTGATGATCACAAAAACATCTTTAAAAAACAAGAAAAGACAGACTCTAAAAGATACTGGACCTAAAGTTAAAAGCATCTCATTGTAAAAAGCGGCTTACTTTAAAACAGAAAACTTATAAAACGAAGGTTGTGAATTATATTGGCTCACATGTATATGCTGCTGTTGTAAATTTTCCGATAGGGCCACGTGGGGTTGGTTTGTGAAATAGAGCAGGACAAAGCTGCACCCTGAGTATACACAACACCCGCATGAACAAACTGCCTGTGACATTGAACACTGAGCCAATACAAGACACGTGCCTCACACATGTAGTGCCAGGGGCATAGAGAGATACAATTATTCACAACATCAATCGAGCACTCTTTTTGTTTTTTGGATCGCTTGGACCCATAATGCCAGGTCATTAGTGTTTCCCACAGAAAGCCTGCATACTGTACTTACGGGGTGTGGCCAGGGGGTACTAATATCACATCATATAATTTTCATAATCGATGATGCATATACTGTATATTTTCTTTAAAAATGAACAAATACTCTGCAACATATATTTAAAAAACACATCTGTTAGTAGTATCATATGTTTTCATATATTATATAATTTTGCTCTATTTTGTAATTGTTGCTGCTTATTTTATGACTACAATATAACACAGGCTGCACTTTGTACACCCCATGTTTATTGACATATATTATTCTGCCCTGCCTGGATGTAGGATTTTTTTAAATTACCAGTAGAGATGAAAAAAACTATTTGAGGTTATTTATTAATACAATAGTGACCACAGTTACTGTAAAACTAAGCACACAGATTAAGTGCACGTTATAATGTTGAGTCAGCAATAGTTGATCAACAATAGTTATAACCTGAAATAAAGAAATGCATGATGTAGATAAAGTTTAGCACATTGACTTTGGCTACAACAATAGTTATTTTTTACACTATATCCATCCATCCACTTTCTACCGCGTGTCCCTTTGGGAGTCGCGGAGGGTGCTGGAGCCTATCTCAGCTGCATTCGGGCGGAAGGCGGTGTATACCCTGGACAAGTCACCACCTCATCGCAGGGCCAACACAGATAGACAGACAACATTCACACTCACATTCACTATATATACTATATATATACATATACATAACCCAAAACCAGTGAAGTTGGCCTGTTGTATAAATCGTAAATAAAAACAGATTACAATGATTTGCAAATCATTTTCAACTTATATTCAATTGAATACACTGCAAAGACAAGATATTTAATGTTCGAACTAAGAAACTTAATTTTTTTTTGTAAATAATCATTAACTTAGAATTTAATGGCAGCAACACAAAAAAAGTTGGCACAGGGACATTTTTATCACTGTATTTAATTCCTTTCCTTTCAACAACACTCAGTAAACGTTTGGGAACTGAGGAGACCAATTTGTGAATCTTTTCAGGTGGAATTCTTTCCCATTCTTGCTTTATGTACAGCTAAGTTGTTCAACAGTCCACGGTCTCCGTTGTCATATTTTACGCTTCATATTGCGCCACACATTTTCAACGGGAGACAGGTCTGGACTACAGGCAGGCCAGTGTAGTACCCGCAGTCTTTTATTACAGATGTGTAAGTTACCCATGCCTTGGGCACTAACACACCCCTATACCTACTCAGTGGCCTAGTGGTTAGAGTGTCCGCCCTGAGATCGGTAGGTTGTGAGTTCAAACCCCGGCCGAGTCATACCAAAGACTATAAAAAAAATGGGACCCATTACCTCCCTGCTTGGCACTCAGCATCAAGGGTTGGAATTGGGGGTTAAATCACCAAAATGATTCCCGGGCGCGGCACCGCTGCTGCCCACTGCTCCCCTCACCTCCCAGGGGGTGAACAAGGGGATGGGTCAAATGCAGAGGACAAATTTCACCACACTTAGTGTGTGTGTGACAATCATTGGTACTTTAACTTAACTTTAACTTAACTATACCATCACAGATGCTGGCTTTTGAACTTTGCGCCTATAACAGCCCAGATGGTTCTTTTCCTCTTTGGTCTGGAGGACACAACGTCCACAGTTTCAAAAAAATTTGAAATGTGGACTCGTCAGACCACAGAACACTTTTTCACTTTGCATCAGTCCATCTTAGATGAGCTCGGACCCAGCGAAGCGTTTCTGGGTGTTGTTGATAAATGGCTTTCGCTTTGCATAGTAGAGTTTTAACTTGCACTTACAGATGTAGCGACGAACTGTAGTTATTGACAGCGGTTTTCTGAAGTGTTCCTGAGCCCTTTACACACTGGTGTCGGTTTTTGATGCAGTACCGCCTGAGGAAATCGAAGGTCACGGGCATTCAATGTTGTTTTTTGGCCTTGCCGCTTACGTGCAGTGATTTCTCCAGATTCTCTGAACCTTTTGATATTACGGACCATAGATGGTGAAATCCCTAAATTCCTTGCAATAACACGTTGAGCAATGTTGTTCTTAAACTGTTTGACAATTTGCTCACGCATTTGTTCACAAAGTGGTGACCCTCCCCCCCATCCTTGTTTGTGAATGACTGAGCATTTCATGGAAGCTGCTTTTATACCCAATCATGGCACCCACCTGTTCCCAATTAGCCTGTTCACCTGTGGGATGTTCTAAATAAGTGTTTGATGAGCATTCCTCAACTTTCTCAGTCTTTTTTGCCACTTGTGCCAGCCTTTTTGAAACATGTTGCAGGCATCAAATTCCAAATGAGCTAATATTGGCAAAAAATAAAGTTTGCCAGTTCGAACGTTAAGTATCTTGTCTTTGCAGTCTATTCAATTTAGGTTGAAAAAGATTTGCAAATCAATGTATTCTGTTTTTATTTACGATTTACACAGATTATATATATATATATTTATAAATATAAATTAACAAAAATATGTTTATTTTAAATATTTTCCTTAAAATATGCTCTGAGGCTTTAAAATGTATTATTCGATTACTCGGTTAATCAAACAAACCAGATAAATAAATAATAAATGATAAGTGGGTTATACTTGTATAGCGCTTTTCTACCTTCAAGGTACTCAAAGCGCTTTGACAGTATTTCCACATTCACCCATTCACACACACATTCACACACTGATGGCGGGAGCTGCCATGCAAGGCGCTAACCAGCAGCCATCAGGAGCAAGGATGAAGTGTCTTGCCCAAGGACACAACGGACGTGACTAGGATGGTAGAAGGTGGGGATTGAACCCCAGTAACCAGCAACCCTCCGATTGCTGGCACGGCCACTCTACCAACTTCGCCACAACTTGATTACTAAAATAATCAAGAGCTGCAGTACGATTGTGTCCATTAGGGCTCAATGGCTTGTTGGCTCATGAGTAATTCACTAACCCTCCATCCATCCATTTTCTACCGCTTGTCCTTCTCGGGGAAGTGCTGGAGCCTATCCCAGCTACACTCGCAAGACAAAATCCCGAAAAGACAGTGGAAAGAGGATCAAGAAAAAAACCTGAGGAGGGGTTGATCCTCTTGTTGCAAACAGTGGACAAATAGGACAGGAAGAAGGATAGTGACGGTCAATAAGAGGTAAATCAGAGCAGAGGAAAGGAGAATGCTAAAAGGCTCTCAGGTAACAGATGCAATGCCTGTAGAGAGAGCCTAATTAATAATTGATGCTCCTCTAAATAAAAAGCACAGTAGAAACAGAAACACAATCTAAGCTTGCATAGCAGCTGAATAATAACCGTAATTCCGTATGTCATATATCAGCATAGGGCTGGGCGACATGGACCAAAACTGATACCACCGTATATTTGGTCCGAAAGGCTGCATTTTTTTTAAAAAAACGTGCAAAGTGCTTCAAGGGGAACTGCACTTTTCTTTGGAATTTTGCCTATTCTTGACAACCATTATGAAAGAAATGATGGATGGGTTTAAAAAAAAAAAAAAAGCTTTCTAAATAATAAATAAATGCGATCAAAAGACCACTTACAATAGAGCCTATGGGAGCCGCTCTATTCTGCCTATAAAGCCCTTAAAAACATCCAAACACCTCTATCAAGGTTTTATGTACATGCTGTAAGTATATACAGTATGTAATGTAGTAACGAAAACATTTATAACAACATTTATATTTACGTATTTTGATCATTTTTAGCATACACGGCGCATTGATTTAAAAAACGCAATGTTCGCTTTTTTTTTTTAACATTACGGATCACTGCAGACTTTATGAGAGACAATTAACATAATAAAACATAAATTACTGTATACGGTCTGCTGTCATCAGGATGTCGACTGCTAGGATGTTCATATATTCCCATTTAAAGGGAGGCGGAGCAAAGCGTCTTTTTGTGTCCCTCTCGCCATTTCCGAGTCCAATTAGGCTGTCAAAGTGTACCAACTTGTTGGAATACATCCACAGCCTTCTTCTATTCAGGTGAGAGGCAGGATTTATGATTTACAATAAACTTCCAGGGAGCAGGGAAGCGAGGAAACAGCAGACCACTCGATGTAAACATTACACACAAGCTTGTGATCACGGCGCTGCTATAAATAGTTTGTCTGTGTTAGCGCTTATAATAACAATATTACTAATACTTGGTGAATATGCAAGTATTGTTGGCACTTTTTGGATGTTCTTTTTATTGGATTTTCTGGGCGGAACAGAGGACCGCCCATTGGCTATACTTTAAGCGGAATTTTATTTACAAGTTAGATAGCATTAAAAAAAAATCCATTAGCCATGTCTTTCATAAAGATTGAGAACGATAAGCAAAATTGTAAAAAAGTGCAGTTCCCCTTTCCCCTATAAAGGTTGCCCAAGTGTTTTATGGCTAGATAACCAGTGTTGAGAGTACTGTGATTAATTGTGTTCTAAGTAGTAATGGAGCCAGAACACTGCCAGTAAGATTTGGTATCAAACAAAATAATTGACATTGTAAAAAAAAAGTTGTATTGGCACCGAAACAAGTTTTGGCAACAAATAAATGCAAACGTTGAAAAAATACAATATTTTTGGTGGATGTTTTCGATGCCAATATTCCTATTTTTGTACACTTTTATTGTTTTTGTGTGTTTCAAAGGTTTTTATGATCGCTTCTCTTTTTAACGATCTTGTTACCTTTTTTTCGGTTTAGCTTCTTTCTTTTACGGTATCAAATTAATGGCAGCGTTTTAGCACGAGGGGCGGGTGCCTGTGGGCGGGGCTTATATAAAGTTTACACAGAAGCAGTTTTACTGGACTGTAAAACCACCGTAGAAGAAGAAAGGAGGACTGATGGCGTCTAAATCAAGTGTAAAAGTCATGATATACTTGTGTTAACCTCGCCTTACTTTGAGGATGTAGTGTAAACGGTACATAAATTGATGTATTTTCAAACCATCCATGTTTGTCTCTACATAGTCGTGATATTTGGTGAATCTCTGTATGGAACAATACTTTTTTACATTTCCACGCGGAGAGAAAAGAGAAACTTTAAAATGTAGCTGTATTTATTCATTTAAAACATTTAACACCAGACATTTAAAGCTTGGAGTGACAAAAGTAACCAATTTCTGTGAAAATACAAGACTTCGACTATTATAATGTTGAGCATCCTCTTGTTTCAATCAGAGGGAGCCGATCATATCCAGGTTGTGGAGACAACTTCATGCCCAAACTTTTTTCAGTATTTGGAATTAAAACCTTACATCTGATCTATCTTTTTCTTTCTATGTTTACACCTAAATAGGTGGACTCATGTCTTATTGTTTTGTATTGTACTGTCAAGTATTATTTTGACTTGTATAAACAATGTGCTGAAACTACCGCTATTGTGATTAATGTCCTGCCTTAATTGCAAATAATACCAAATAGGGGAGTACATTCAGATATCCTAAATGATATTCTACATAGTATTTACATATACATCTGAAAGTAAAAACTACAACATATTTTTAAAACATCAACTACTATAATGTAAAACTGAGGGATTATTTAAAATTAATTAAAAAAAATAGGCTGGACTTTTAGAGGAGATCTTTCTATTAACTATTACATGAAAACATTTAAAAATAATATCTGAGTAGTACTTTGTGATGTTGCTGTATGTAATTCAACAAGAAAGACAGACAATTTCTGCCTTTGTGGGACATCTGGAATTTCTTCATAGGCGTGAACTACAACTACAACAACTACAGAACATCATCCAGTGAGCAAATATGATGGTTGCCTGCCATGTTACATTTTATTTAAAAAATGTAACAATCATAATAAATCCTCTATACTCTGTATCATAACTAATACATATGAGTAATTGCTTTAAAGTTATTTGATTTGCTTTGTAAAGAGAATGAGAACATAGTAATAAATTAAACATTTAATAAATAACATAAATATATACAGTGTTGGATCCACTGTGGACTGGACTTTCACAATGTTATGTCAGACCCACTCGACATCCATTGCTTTCGGTCTCCCCTAGAGGGGGGGGGGGTTACCCACATATGCGGTCCTCTCCAAGGTTTCTCATAGTCATTCACCGACGTCCCACTGGGGTGAGTTTTTCCTTGCCCGTATGTGGGCTCTGTACCGAGGATGTCGTTGTGGCTTGTACAGCCCTTTGAGACACTTGTGATTTAGGGCTATATAAATTAACATTGATTGATTGATTGATAAATATATCCTTATATCCTTAGTACTGAAATCAACTGCAAATTTAAAACCAATTGTGAAACAAAGTTGACCAGAGTGCTTTAAGGAGCCAAAGAGTAATAAAGTAGGTCACTGTAGCATGTTTACAAATACAAGATTTCTCTCTTAGGAGGAGAGGAATCTGCCGACAGCAAAACATACAAGTCTACTCAAGATAAATGTAAAAAACAACTTTTGCTTAATAATTTAATATTTTGAAGATTTTTTAAACTTAATTTAGACGCCCTCTGTCCTCCTTTCTTCTTCTACGATGTTTTACTTGCATGCCCAAGTCCAGTAAAACTGCTTCTGGGTAAACGTGTTATAAGCCCCGCCCAAAGGCGCCCGCCCCTCACGCTAAAACACTGCAATTATTTTCATATCGTTAAAAAAAAGAAACCAAAAGAATGAAACAAAATCGTAAAAAAGAGAAGCGATCATAAAAACCTTTGAAACACACAAAAACAATAAAAGTGTACAAAAAAATTATGAACAACAGCATCGAAAACATCCACCAAAAATATTGTATTTTTTTAAAGTTTGTATTTATTTGTTGCCAAAACTTGTTTCGGTGCCAATACAACTTTTTCTACAATGTAAAAAAAAAATTAATAATTAGCGAGCTGTTACAATGTCAAAGCAGTTTTCGTTCATTTTGTTCATTAACGTCAGGTTCATAGCCTCAAACTTGTGCGTGGGAAATGAAGGAGCTTCTACTCGCTCACTGCATTAAAACCCGCTGGCTGTTAAGTTTAAAACTATTTTTCAGCCACAGAGGCGCTATATTACAGTAGCTTAGTTCTTACAGGCTTTCAAGCAAAGGTGTCGCTAAACATTTGACACACACGAGCGAGCAGCATAGAGGAACTATCACTAGCTGCTTATGCTAAGTCCATTACAACTTGTGAACAACAAACAGATGAGATTAGTGATTGAGTCGCCACAAGAAGAGATACACATTCTCAAGGAAATTTTGGTGTATGTGTAAATAAAGCTGGAGTCACTCAACAATAGCCAAATGAAGTCGCTGACCAAAGCATTGCATCACTCGGGAGTCGAAAAGTCGGTGCGGGGGTGCCATAACAAAAAGTCAGCTGTCGCAAGCTACGGCGAAAAAGCTAAGTACTTTCATTCTATCGGTGTGCTTCTAAATGTTTTACAGCTTTCCTTATTCCTTCTAAAACATATTTTGTAGTCTTATCAAACTTACAAAGCACCCATTTTCTGTCTCACCACCTCTCTCTGAGCTAGCAAGCTGCTAAGCTAACGAAGCTAAGCTAGTCACGATCCAAAGCAACTACGCTCTGAAGGCATCTGCTCCCTCACGCCTCTGCGGCTCTTCGCCTACAGCTTCGAAAACAGCAAGAACTCGACTCGGTGAAAGGAACAACGTGAGTATGGCTCCCTGCTCTTCGTGCTCCGTTCTCATGGATAGGTTGTCCCTACTAGAGGACCGTGTCCGCCAGTTAGAGCAGAGTCATTCCGTAACTTTAGACGCCGCGGACACGTTTGCTAGCGTGAGCAGTAGCGAGCTGACTAGCCCAGCGTGTACCAGCTCTAAGCGGCCTACAAGCTACGGTGAACCGGTTGAGACACATATTAGATTTAGCCCTTTAGCTAGTTCTACACCAGTCTACTGGACACCGCACTTTAGTCACAGGGGACTCCATCACCCGGAACATACATCTTAGTAAACGAGCCATAATTAAGCATATTCCCGGGACCAGAGCACCTGATATTGAACCTAGTCTTAGGGAGCTGACTCGCAACAGGCCTAGTAAACACATACGACAGGCTAATCACACCACTAGCTACGCAAACATAGTTTTACACGTCGACTCCAATGACACGACGATGAAAAAGTCTGAGATTACAAAGAGGAACATAGCTCAAACTTGTAATCTCGCTAGAAAAATGTCTCGGCATCGAGTACTTGTCTCTGGCCCCCTGCCTGTGAGAGGCAATGATGCAGATTAGTCTCGCTTAACAAGTGGCTGGCTCGTTTTTGTAGAGGACAGAGACTAATGTTTATTAATAATTGGCCCTCTTCTGGGGCAACACAGGCTTGCTGAGGAGGGACGGCCTTCCACCTGATCGGGAAAGCGCTATCACGCTTTCCAAAAATTAAGATTAGCTAGTGGTTAGAGTGTCCGCCCTGAGATCGGTAGGTTGGAGTTCAAATCCCAGCCGAGTCATACCAAAGACTATAAAAATGGGACCCATAACCTCCCTGCTTGGCACTCAGCAACACGGGTTGGAGTTGGGGGTTAAGTCACCAAAATGATTCCCGGGCGCGGCGCCGCTGCTGCCCACTGCTCCCCAAGGGGATGGGTCAAATGCAGAGGACAAATTTCACCACATCTAGTGTGTGTGTGACAATCATTGGTATCTTTAATCTTAAGAACCCAATCGTATCAATCAAAGTTAATCAAAATTTATTTATGTAGCGCTTAATCACAAGTGTCTCAAAGGGCTGCACAAGCTACAACGACATCCTCGGCTCAGATCCCACATCAGGGCAAGATGTGGGCTCACAATGTAATCTCAAAGATGTGGGATATCAATTCCTAGATGTGATCGAAATTATTTACGGCGCACTACACAAAATTAACGTAACGTTATCAGTAACAGTACAACGGATACCAATAAAACGTGCCTCAAAACAGCCCACAACCTATAGTATGGGCTTTTTAAACATCAGATTATTGTCTCCCAAAACGTTATTAGTTATTGAGGTCATTAGAGATTTGGCTAAAATCAGATCATCTAAGTAATAAATATAAATCATTTGAGGTCATTACTATGAGGTCTGTCACACTGCTACCTCTCTATCTAGCTGTTAACTATCGGCCCCCTGGGCCCTATTCAGACTTTATCAGTGACTTTTCAGACTTTTGTCGCTGATCTAGTGACGCACGCAGATAATATAATTATAATGCAGGATTTTTATTACCATATGAATACCCCGTCAGACCCTCCGTGCGTGGCGCTCCAGAATATAATTAATAGCTGTGGTCCTACACAAAAATTGCAACGCATTGCAAAGGTAATACGATAGACCTAGTCCTTGTCCAGGGTGTCACCACCTCCAAAGTTATGGTACGCCCGTACACTAAAGCAATGTCTGATAATTACCATATAAAATATGAAGTTCTGACTCATTGTCAATAAACTACCAATAACCAATGCTTTAGCAGCCGCAACATTAATGCTGTCAAAACTACGACTCTTGCTGGCCTACTGCCTTTGGTAATGGCACCATTCCCAAATTATGTGGGCTCTATCGATAATCTCACTAAAAACTTTAACGATGCCCAGAAGAAACCAGAGCTCTTAAACTATCATGTAGTTAGCAGGAACGCAAATGGCGTGCGACTAAACTTGAGGTTTTCCCTCAAGCATGGAGTGATAGTTTAATAACTTATAAACACACGCTTACCTTAGCTAAAACTAAATACTCCTATCTCATCCGCCTCGATAAAAACAATCCTAAATATATTGTTCGATACAGTAGCATCGCTAACCCACCAACGGGCTCCCTCCACCTACTTGGCTGATGATTTTATGAAATTCTTTACTCAGAAAATGTAATTCATTAGAAAGGACATTAAAGATAATGCGTCCCAGCTCCAACTGGGTTCTATTAACACAGATACCTTTGTACAACGGATATTACCCTCCAAAATAATCTCTTTCATTTTGATGACTTGTAAATGGGACAAAACAAACATTTAATAAACCCTCTTCCTGGGAAACTTATCAAGGAGCTGTTTGCAATATCAGGACCATCAGGGTTAAATATTATTAACTTATCACGTTCCTCTGGCACTGTTCCCCTAACATTCAAAAAAGGAGTTATTCATCCTGTGCTCAAAAGACCTAACCTCAATCCTGACCTTATGGTAAACTACCGGCCGGTGTCCCATCTATCCTTTATCTAAAAAATCCTTGAAAAAATTGTTGCACAGCAGCTAAATGAACACTTAGTGTCTAACAATCTCTGTGAACCCTTTCAGTCCTGTTTCAGGGCAAATCACTCTACGGAGACAGCCTTTCGCAAAAATGACAAATGTGCTATTGCTAACTATGAATGCTGATGCCTGCTACTTGAACTTAGTGCTGTTAGATCATAACATTCTATTAGAACGTATCATAACACGTATTGGTATGTCAGACAGCCTTTTCGTGGTTTAACTTCTATCTTACTGACAGGATGCAGTGCGTCTCCCATAACAATGTAACCTCGGCTTATGTTAAGGTAACGTGCGGAGTTCCACAGAGTTTGGTTCTTGGTCCTGCACTCTTCAGCATCTACATGCTGCCGCTAGGTGACATCATACGCAAATACAGTGATAGCTTTCATTGTTATGCCGATGACACCTAACTTTACATGCCCCTAAAGCTGACCAACACGCCTGATTGTAGTCACCTGGAGGCATGTCTAAATGAAATTAAACAATGGATGTCCATCAACTTTTTGCATTTTAACGCTAAGAAAACGGAAATGCCGATTATCGGCCCTGCTAGACCGGCACCTTTTTAATAATACCACCTTAACATTTGACAAAAAACCCTTCCAACGCTTCTTATTGTTCCCATTGGGTTAAGTAAATTATTTGCCCTGATGTGGCATCTGAGCAGAGGATGTCGTTGTGGCTTGTGCAGCCCTTTGAGACATTTGTGATTAAGAGCTATACAAGTAAACTTTGATTGATTGATATTCATTTAAAAAGTTTTGTTTTGGTGCTTCATTGTGTGTCAGAGAAACCTACATAAACATGCAAGGGGCGAGGTTGAGCCAAAAAGAATGCTCTGTAGAGAAGAGCAAACGACAAGGCACATCAAATGATACCGGTATGGCGGTGTTGTCTCAAATATATACCGATTTCTAAAATATACTGGTAATACCGGTATACCGCTTAGCCCTATATCAGCAAAACACAATACTCAGAGGCTGTGTATCATCATGTGTGGGTCATTTAAAAATATGAGCAAAACCAGGCTTTAAAAGTGCCAACTACAGTGCATCTTTCATCCAAAATCACTTAACAGAAACGGAAATCTCCTCTGCACAAGATTCTGTGTTCTATCGCCAAGGTCTCATGCTATGCACATATTAGGCCCCTTTTCCACCGGCAGAACTTTTATAGGAACTTTCCTATTTACCCGGGTAAATAAAGTTCCCCCTCTGCTTCCACCAAAAACTCTCCGGGTAGATTTAGTTCTTCAGGAACTTTTCTTAGTTTCTTCTAGCGAGGTGGGACTTTTGGAAGTTTCCAGGAACCTTATCGGGGACAGTCTGTGCTGTCGAACGCTGATTGGGTGAACACAGCTTGGGACGTTCCTAAAACTTTTTTTCTGAACACAACAACCACCACTATTAGAGAGTATGCTGGACAACTTGTTCATTTCTTATTTCTTGTGTTTTTCTATTACAACAAAATTGACAATGGAGAGAAAAAAAACCCAAAAGGAACTTTCGACTTGCAGGAACTTTTGTGGGGCATCTGTGTGCTGAAAACCGCAGATCAGTGGAACTATCTTGCAGTGTTTTTACTCAGCCGTAGTCTTTAAACTATATGCAGTTTAATGTTGGTTATTATTTTTAACAAACTTAATTTCAAGATGTGGACGGAATCTTTTTAAAGTATTTACAAAGGAATATAAAGTATTCAGCCGGACTCGAAGCGACAACCTCAGTTGCTTAATACTCACACTTCCTTAGAGAAATGTAAAATAAAGGAGGCAGTACACGAGAGGAACGAAGGTAAATTACATGAAATATTAACTATTTACTTAATTAGATGCTGTAAACATAGTGACACACTATTTGTGTAGTTACAAGCCTCAACCTGAGTGCACCGAATGCTAATGCTAACAGGACAATGCTAAATCCGATGCATTTGTGTTGTCGGCGTGAGATAAACACTGACATTTATTATTTATATTTTGTTATTTACAGCTGAAATGGACTATAAGGACTTGCTTGACCCTCATGAATTCATCATTTACTGAGAGGATGACTTTCTGACTGTTGGACAAGGCAAACAAAAGCCTGACTTGATTTTTTAAATCATAGTGTTTTGTATATTATTTTTTTGCATTTATTTTACTTACATTTTAGTAAAATAATTAGTACCTAATATTGTCTGTTTATTTGCATAGTATCAATGTAGAACTATACTAAACCACTACTCCATACGTGGTCAGACTGATTTATATAAAATACCCTCAATTGTGAAATGCAATAGAAAACACAAACCACACTAAACTTACAGGTAGGCGGAAATTCCTGTTTAGCATTTCTGCCTGCCGCACCTCCTCCAGTGTCCATCGGCCTTTCTGCACTTGGCGGAAAACTCTGCATATTTGTCCTTCTTCCTCTAGAATGCAGCCTCAATCCCTTCCTGTTCTTACAGGTTTGGTATACTAAGTCTACAAACAAGTTAAGCTTGGCATCAATGTCCCCTTTCCACGATACCTCCAGTGTCCTTGTTAGGCATGTGTCCAATTTGTTCCATGCCTTTGTTTCGTTTCTTGGCCATTTGATCTTGATCTTTCTAGTTTGCTTGTTGGTCTCTACTTGCGGCTCTGTTCTGTGTGAGATGGTGGGGACTGGGTCTTGGCGCTTGCATAGGGGCTTCTTCTTCCCCAGGGGGCCTTCTTCTTCCCCAGGGGGCCTTCTTCATCTGTGCCTTTTGTGCATTCAGCAACATTGGTTCCTTCGGCTCTTTGCAAGGTTTCTGATGGCCTTTCTGACTACACTTTGATTTCCTCTGGTGGATTCTCAACCCCCTAAACGTGGTCACTTTTTCTCATTCACATGCACACTTTCGGAGGATCTTTTCCTCGTTTACTGGAGTTCCGGTGAGCTTGTTGTCCATTTCCATCATTGTTACCTTGTGATCCATTCTATTAGGCCCATCATTCATGTTTTTTCCTTGAATTATTCGTAGTTGCTTTAGGTGTCATTATTTTCGAAGTACTTGTGGGGTTGGGAAATTTGACACACCCGGTGTGGTCTTCCCGTGCTAACATCCAGTCTTTACTGGTCTACCGGAACCTATAGTTCCAGGAACTAAAGGTTCAAGGAATTTAAAGTTGCTGGACTTTTGATGGAAAAGGGCCTACTTAAGTGTTACTTTTCTGCTTACTCCTCCAACAGAGGATTAGGAGCATTCCAAATATCTTAGGCCCTTTTCCACCGCAGGAACTTTCCCGCTGTGCTTCAACCAAAAAGTACCCGAGTAGATTTAGCTTCAGGCTAGGTGGAAGGTTTGGCCGAACTCTGATTGGTTGAACACAGTTGGGGGCTTTCCTAAAACATATTTTTCGGACAAAGCTCCGCCCTTTACAGAATTCTAGACAACTTGTTTATTTCTTATTTCTTGTGTATTTCTATTACACCAAACTTGACAATGGCAAGTTAGAAGAACAAAAGGAACTTTCGACTTGCAGGAAGTTTCGTGGGCCATTTTTGTGCTAAAGAACGCTGATCACGCACTGTTTTTATTCAGTCGTAGTCTTTAAACTATATGCAGTTTATTGTTGTTTATTATTTTTACAAACTTCATTTCGATACACAAAGCTACGAGAAGTGGACGGACTCTTTTATTATCACTATTATCAAACTTATTTACAAAGGAGTATGAAGCCGGAATTGAAGCAACAATCTCAAGTGATTACTTCTCAAGGTCAAGGTCAAGGTCTCTTTAATGGTACCCGGAGGTAAAATAGTTATGCAGACATTTGTAATTCAGCGTCAAGGCAGAATGAAACAAGTAAACACAATTCATACAAAACATAAAAACCACAATCAATCACCAGTATACAAGGCATACTGTAGAACAATAAAATATATTACCCAATAAACCAATAGAATCATTGTGAAATAAAGGCAGTACACGAGTGGAACGAAGGTAAATGACATCAAGTATTAACCATTTACTTTATTACATGTTGTCAAAGTACTCCCTGAAATGCTATTTGTGGTTATTGGCATCAACCCGAGTGAACGGAATGGTAATGCTAACAAGCTAACGCTAAAGCCGATGTCTTCGTATTGTCGGCGTGAGATAAACACTGACATTTATCCATCCATCCATTTTCTACCGCTTATTCCCTTTAGGGTCGCGGGGGCGCTGGAGCCTATCTCAGCTACAATCGGGCGGAAGGCGGGGCACACCCTGGACAAGTCGCCACCTCATCGCAGGGCCAACACAGATAGACAGACAACATTCACACTCACATTCAAACACTAGGGCCAATTTAGTGTTGCCAATCAACCTATCCCCAGGTGCATGTCTTTGGAGGTGGGAGGAAGCCGGAGTACCCGGAGGGAACCCACGCAGTCACGGGGAGAACATGCAAACTCCAAACAGAAAGATCCCGAGCCCGGGATTGAACCCCAGACTACTCAGTACCTTCGTATTGTGAGGCAGACGCACTAACCCCTCTGCCACTCTTCATATATTGTTATTTACAGCTGAAATGGACCAAAAAGAATCGGCTGACCCTCATGAATTCATCATTTATGGAGAGGACAACTTTCCGACTGTTGGACACTGAGGACAAAAGCCTGACTTTTTATGAACAATTCGGTACATTTTATTTTTTAAATCATATAATTTCGTAAATTCATGCTTTGTATTTCATTTACTTACTTTTTTGTGAAAGAACTGTGGCCTAGAAGTGTCTGTTTATTTACATGGTTATCAGTGTAGAAATATACTACACCGCTCCGCTCCTCCATACGTCATCAGCTCGATCTGTATAAACTACCCTTAACTGTGAAATGTGGTGAAAACACGAACCACACACTTCTACAGCAACCTTTAGTTCCAGGAACCCAGAGCATATGAATAATTCCCTTTTCTAGTTTCCATTCAAATTAATTGTTCATTCTTTTTACAAAAGGATTCTCTCTGTAAATGTAAGTCTAAAAACTAGTTTAGACTGAATCAACTATTTACATGGTTATCAGTGTAGAAATATACTACACCGCTCCGCTCCTCCATACGTCATCAGCTCGATCTGTATAAACTACCATTAACTGTGAAATGTGGTGGAAACACGAACCACACACTTCTACAGCAACCTTTAGTTCCAGGAACCCAGAGCATATGAATAATTCCCTTTTCTAGTTTCCATTCAAATTAATTGTTCATTCTTTTTACAAAAGGATTCTCTCTGTAAATGTAAGTCTAAAAACTAGTTTAGACTGAATCAACAGCATCTGCTGGTTACTGCAAAAAGTGAAGTACATTTATGCAACTTTTTCTAGGAAATACATTTCACACAATTTTCAGAAATCTTAAGGATCAATGAAATTATTACTGTGTTGAAACAAAAATAAGATCTACAAAAAGTCTGAAAAACACCAGTCTTCCTATATTCTGATTTCAGAGCTTTATACTTGCAAACCAGCAGGTGGCACTAAACAACTGCTCAAGAGAATAAGAGCTTTTCTTCCTGCAGCCACCACACCAATGTGACCCATAGGTTGGGCAAGTTAGCAAATAGAAACGATATGATGCTGATTTTAAACTAATGGTGATCAATGAAGCAGAGTCATTTAACTGTTGATCAGCTAAGAAATATAACTTCCTTTTATATTGTATTCTAATAGTTTCACATGCCAATCAGAATTCCAGACTATGATAAGAGTCAGATGTCACACCCTTACTTTAGCATGGTCACACTATCACACTGTACCGGCAGGCTGAAATGCAAGACAACACGCCATCACACCTGATTCAACAATCTAGCTCACAGAACTTTACAATATTCTTGAGAGGGTTTCTACAGGTATTAGCAAATCAAATGTAACGCTTTTTAATGCCACTTGAAAAAAATGTAATGCTTATGTGCGACCGCATATCAATCAATCAATCAATGTTTATTTATATAGCCCTAAATCACAAGTGTCTCATGGTATTATATACAGTCAAAAGCTTACATTTGTCTGTATACACATAATTGTACCGTAAATATTTGACAATAATAATCTTGAATCGTTAAAAAGTTTACATTAACTGTTACTATCTAGGAAATTAGAATTAGCTCGCAAGACTGTTTCATATGAGAATGTATTTTATTTATTTTTCAGTAGTAGCATTCGTCGTTCTCACTTTGTGCACGGCCGTAGACAACAGCCAATTAAAAGTTTATGCCCGTCAATCATCACATGTGTCTTCAATCAACATTATTGATAGGGAATTGCACTTAATGACTTAATCCTTCTAAATAAACATCAAATTCTGAATTAGATTATCAATATCAGTGATTCTCAAACTGTGGTACGCATACAACTAGTAGTGGTACGCAGGCTCTGTCCTAGTAGTAATAAAAAATCACTTAAAGTACAGTGTTTTTACTATGTTCTAACACAGCGTTACTGTTCAAACAGTGTCCAATGTTACAGTGGCCAAAAATACTAAATGTACTTGGGTAAATAAAACCTCTGCCTTGTTTTTAATGAATACTTAGGCCTACCACGCCACTGTATTTTATTGTTGGTTATTATGGTGGTACAGCCAAGTGTTTTCTAAAGTGGTACTGGGTGAAAAAAGTTTAATAACCAATGATCAATAAACAGAGAAGTTTATTTTTTATTTTATCTCTTTGAAACATGCTGTAAAAATACATATTCTCTGAAAATATGACCTATCATAGCTGAAGGATACGATTTTTTAATCGGAATACCATTTAAAAAAATAGTTAAAAGGTTTTACAGAATAATAAATTAACATCATACTAGGAATGCAAATGATGTATGTCTTTGCAAATGTATGATTGAAAAAAACATTTTAGAAAAATAAATGTCATGAAATGATATTTGGAAAATTGCCAATAAGCCCTTAGGATGCATTTTTTGATAAAAACAGGGCTATATAAATCTATCCATCCATCCATTTTCTACCGCTTATCCATTATTACTATTATCATTGTTATTCTTATTTAAAAAAGGCTGAGTCAATAAAACATTTAGAATAGATTGTATTTTACACCCTCGACATTGTTTAAAATGTCTACAGTAAATAACAAGTTATGTATAAAGTGCCAGGCAGCCGAAGAAACTATCATTCATTTACTCTGGGAATGTCATAAAATAAGAGTTGTGGTCTGTTGTGAGAATTGTTTTTTTGTCCATCAGAAGCCACCGTAGGTCACGTAAGGTGCGTGCGTCTCGTGAGTTCCTAATATTAGCTAAGTTAGCTCATGCAACTGGAGACGGCTGAATAAAGGAGGTGTGTATGAAACAAGGTCAGCTTCCTCATCAACATGACATCATGGTGTCACAGTTACTAGGACTACACGTCTACAGTCACCAAAGAATGTCAAAGTAGGACTACACGCCTACAGTCACCAAAAAATGGCAAAGTTTGCGCCTTGGAGCCACTTGATTTTGCCATATTGAGGCAGCTCTTTTCACGCTTTCAAACCTTGCAAGACATTTTGTTTCCAGTTTTAAAGCCAGACACAACGAAAAGAAACACAAAGACAGAGGTAGCAATTTATCGATGGCTACAACTTCTTAAATTCATTTTCATTTATCGTTTTATTTAATGACGTATTGACTATTGGCCAAGTTCTACAATTGTATACATTTTAATGCCTCTGGACCTTACATTTTTAATGCCATTAAAGGCTTTAATTTTCGCAAAATCCATTTAATGACTTTTAATGCTTTTTAATTCCCCGCAGAAACCCAGCTTGAGTGGCAATAAAAAAAACAATAAGCCGAAGTAAACAAAACAAAACAAAATACTCTGCCTACATTGTAAAACCCAGACCACCAGTAATCAATGCCACTTCTCCTCATCTCAAGACTTGACATGCATGTGGTACCAGCCAGGGACGGTTTTCTCCTTACCCTTCCGTTTGGAGAACCACAGAATACAGCTTCGGAACACAGACATGGGAGAGGGCATGGAGGTGGTGAAAGGGCCAGGATGCCCATGGACTGTGGCAGATGACCCTTGAGGATGAGTTGAGGGTGGATGGAAGCTGGCAATGAAATGTGAGGGCTTTTTTGGCAGTGAGGGGGGAAAAATTTGCACAAATGGGAAGATGGAAGAACAGAGATGACAGACAATTGAGGTGAGCTCAAAACCTGGTGAGGTGGTTCTCTGTCCCCTCCAAAATAGGGAAAGGTTGGCGCGACTAAGAAATGCAGGGCAGGGAGACAATCCTGTCCCAATTGATGGACTGACTGGTTACAGTACCAGCAGTGGCAGGGTTGTAGTGTAGGAAGGCAGCAGCCGAAAGAGACCTGAGCTCAGCTTCCAGCTCAGCAGTATTCCATTATTATTCCCAGAGGGGCAGCTGCAGAGACACACAAGCTGCAATCTTCTCACTAAGCCGCAGTCAAGAGTGCTGAGGAAAACAAATTCCTTCCTTGTTTGCTGTTCCGGGAATCTATCTAACGGCCTGCGGAGCAAATTTCATTGTTAAACTCCAACTTCGCAAAGCTCGGTGACGTTTCGTTAAAAAGGTACAATTTGCACACAGCCCACTTTGACTGATGTGCATGTTTCCTGGCATAGACTAGGCTGATCCGAGTCTTTAAAAGGCGGGGAGGATACGAATGGGTGGGTGGGGTGTGTGTGTGGGGGGAGGGAAGGAGGTAGAGCAGGAGAGAGCGAATGAACATCAGCAATGGTGGGAAAAGAGACCACAGAGAGCCAAGGAGAGAGAGAGCGAGAGAGCCAAGGCGAGAGAGAGTGAGAGAGCCAGCGAGAGCAAGAGAGCGAGAGAGTGAGAGAGAGAGAGAAAATATACTACTGAACTGAAAGGAGCATGAGCTCACCTTGGAAATGGAAAGTCTTCTGGTCCACAGTGATGGTGAAAGTGCTGTCGTCCTCGTCATCAATGCCGATTACAGCGCCCTGGGCAAAAGGAAGAAACAAAGCAAGAGTGAGAAATTGAGTGGAAAGCAGGCAGTCACAGGTACACGTCTCCACTTTCAGTTACTTTCACCTCTCGTCCTTCCTTCGTAATTTACCTTGGCTTCAAACTCAGAACTTTCAAAAAAGCTGAAATATACATCTCTCTCACGCACACGTACAAAACCTCTGAGCCACATATACAAGCACAGCCTTTTCATGCAAAGCTAGAAGGGGAAGGAGGAGGAAGAGGAGGTGGGATTTGAGAACGCAAAGAAGAAAAGCAAGGAGGGGAGAAGAGTAAGACACACAAGGGACAAGCAGCCAACAGACGAAAGGACTGCAGAAAAACAAGACTACCGGCGAAAGCAAACATAACTGGACGTGTGACTCACAGCTGTTTAATATAGTGGTGTGACGGTACACAAAAATTTTGGTTCGGTACTACCTCGGTTTAGAGGTCACGGTTCAGTTCATTTTCGGTACAGTAAGAAAACAACAAAATATACATTTTTGGGTTATTTATTTACCAAATTTGCAAAATCTTCCACCAAAAATATTTTTCTTACTGGAATATTTGATGAGAAGTAATCCGAACCTGGGATAGGTCAATAATTCATAACAACATTGATTTTGATTTAATATTATGTTTTGAGCAATGACAGTTTGAAAGAAAAACAACCAGCTTTGTTTTATTAGTCAACATTGCAACTTTTTCTAAATTACATTTAACCTTTAAGCTTTTTTATTTCACTTTTGTTATGTTTTTGTTTATTTTAATAGTATTTTTAGAATGTGCCGTGGGCCTTTAAAACATTAGCTGTGGGCCGCAAATGGCCTCCGGGGAACACTTTTGACACCCCTGATATAGACAATAAAAAATTAAATCTGATAACTCTATGGATAAAAAGCAGAGCCTGGCGACGCATGTGCGTTTATCATAACTCTCTCGCTCTCTCTGTCTCTGCCCTTCCCTCACGAATGCTGCTGCGCGCACAATTTGTTTTGTTTTTAACCCCTTCTTAACCCTGAACGTACATTGAAAATACACGCAACCCTAACTCAAAGAGGACGTATGGTCAGTCTATCGTAGCCCATTAGCTGCTAGCATGCCGTGTGTTGTGCCTCGGTGTGCATTGTTTACACAACGAGCGTTACGCTACTTAATATGTCCGTGTGGAAACCCGTTCGGTACACCTCCGAACCGAACCGACACCCCCGTACCGAAACGGTTCAATACAAATACACGTACCGTTACATCCCTAGTTTAATACTGTAATAGTGATTATAAGTCGAAGACTTCCAGACAGGCAGAGTGTCTCATATTATTGAATACACCCTCTTGTGTTTTATTGACCCTTCATGTTACATTACACCTTCTCAAAGGATAATACCAGAAATTAAACGTGGAAATACTTAGTACACTTGAGTACAAAGTACGTCAATATAGATTTACTACCACTGAAAATGACTAAAAATCACGTCATTGTCTAAACAGCTGGCAACACAATTTATATGCAAGATAACAGTGTCTACAGTCAAGTATAAGTGATAGCATAAGTGCTCCGGGTATTGTGGATCTGCGGTTCATTGAGGTAAATATGAGTTCCAGCATGTGTTGTGACATCGTGACGCAGAGCATCATCCCATCTTACGGAAAACTGGGTCCCATGGCAGTTTTGCAACGTGATAACAAGGCCTAACACACATTCAAGGTGACAAGTGTCTTGCTGAGAAAGAGGAATGCGAAGGTGATGGGAGTGGTCAAGTATGTCCCTCGAGACCTCAACCCAATTAGAGGAGCCAAAGTTGTCGAACATCCACAGCTCCATCAGTGCCACAGCATCTCAAACAGATTCAAGTCTGGACTTTGACTGGGCCACTCCAGAACCTTTGCTTAGTTTTGAGTCACTCAAAAGGTAGACTTTGAAACATTGTGTTCATCAGTGGTTTTCCCCTTGGAACTTCGCCAAGCACGCCATTCTGGACCACTGTCTTTTTTATGGTTCAGATCATAAAATTATTATCAATAAAAACACTAGGGATGTCCCGATCCGATATTTGGATCGGATCGGCCGCCGATATTTGCCAAAAAATGCGTATCGGCAAGGCATGGGAAAATGCAGATCCAGATCCAGTTTTAAAAAAAATTCCGGTCCGTCTTTTCCAACGCACCGATTTAAATAACACATTCCACTTTTCTGCTGCTCCCTAATTTCCGTTCCGCATTTTCCAGCACACCTTCAACACATCCACAGGTCTGTGTCCTAACCGTTAAGACGGCCATGTGAATTAAAAGTTACCGGTAAAAATGTCAGCTGTCTCTGTGCGATATAGAAAATGACTATATCGTAAAATTCGAGTATACGTTCTCATGCAGTTGCTTTTAGCTGCTGGCATTACACGACAGGCTCTTCCCACTCCTTCTTGTGTCTGCTTCTCACAGACAGCAAGCGCACCTTCTTACACACGTCACATACTGTTACGTCATATGTCACATACATATATGCTCTCCCTGCAGAGAGGTAGCAGCATGGCTAACGTTAGCTGTGATGCTAGCGTAGCCGTGTGAGCGGTAATAATGAAGGAAGAATTAATCCCCAGGAAAAACAGCAGGGGGTCCATCGTCTGGCGGTGGGTTGGCTTCAAGTGGGAATATGTCGAACAGACAACCGTAATTTGTCAAGTGTGGGGCAAAAGCGTTGCTATAAAAAGTAGCATTACTGCTAATATGTAGCATCATTTGAAAAGTCCCCTGCTAGAGAATCAAGAGTGTTTGAAACTCCGCACGTCAACATCTCCATTCGGTGCCACACGCCCACACCATCAAAATGCCGAGGCAAACATTTCCAGATAAACACCGTATGAAAAAAATAGTGATTTTTTTAGTTGTGATTTCCTTCTCTGCATGAAAGTTTAAAAGTAGCATATATTAATGCAGTATGAATAAGAATGTTTTAAATGTAGACACATAGAATCATCATACTGCTGTGATTATATGCATCAAGTGAGTGTGAATGTTGTCTGTTTATCTGTGTTGGCCCTGCGATGAGGTGGCGACTTGTCCAGGGTGTTCCCCGCCTTCTGCCCGATTGTAGCTCAGATAGGCTCCAGCGCCCCCCGCGACCCCGAAGGGAATAAGCGCTAGAAAATGGATAGATGGATGGAAGTGTTAATTCAAGGCTAAGGCAAAATATCCAGATATATATCGTGTATCGTGATATGGTCTTAAAATATCACAATATTAAAAAAAGGCCATATCGCCCAGCCCTAGTTCAATGATGCCATTTCTGTTTGTCATGTATAATTTTGTCTATTTTGTGTTTATCCTTGAATAAACAGGTACGTTTCTTGTTACCAACCATTGTGTATTATTCAAACTCACCTAATTCAGCTGGCTAGTTGTTATCAAGAGTACTAAAACCCTTTTCAACATGAATCTGACAACTAAGTAGGCTAAATAACTTTAAACTTTAATACATGCTCGGATAGGCCAGTATCGGTATCGGATCGGAAGTGCAAAAACAACATCGGTATCGGATCGGAAGAGCAAAAACCTGGATCGGGACATCCCTAAAAAACACTGAAGGGCACAACGTTTTTGGCCTTGTAAATAATTGTTTACTGAAGGGTTAATACTCTAGTGCTCTGAAGAGTAAACATATCATTGATGATGGTTTAGTTTATGTTTTTAATGTGCAAGACAAAAATTGCATGTGTCACACTTAAGGCTGAAACGACGCGTCGACGTAGTCGACGTCATCGGTTACGTAAATACGTCGACGCCGTTTTTGTGCGTCGACGCGTCGCATAATGACGTCACACTACCGTCATGGCGAAGCGCAAAGCAGACGATCAAAGAAGACGATGCGAGCGGTGCGAGCGAGGGGGGAAAGCATGCCAAAAGTGTGGGAGTATTTCAATAAACGGCCTAATAATGTTGTTGTATGCACACTGTGTCGAGCGTAAATGGCCTATCATAGCAGCACAACGGCTATGAACGAACATTTGAAAAGAAAACCATCAACTAGTCAATCGTCCGCGCGAGCATACGTTGTCATCATTACACAAAAACATGAATGTGTCATTTGTATCTGCTAGGGGTGTAACGGTACGTGTTTTGTATTGAACCGTTTCGGTACGGGGCTTTCGGTTCGGTACGGGGGTGTACC
Organism: Entelurus aequoreus; assembly: GCF_033978785.1. NCBI lineage: Eukaryota > Metazoa > Chordata > Actinopteri > Syngnathiformes > Syngnathidae > Entelurus > Entelurus aequoreus. The sequence goes on from NC_084757.1 coordinate 28,395,043, forward strand.
GAACGAATTTCTAAGCTAAAGCTAAAGTCTTAACAAGCTGCTTTGCTCCGTCTGCCTCTGTCTCAGCACGCAGCATTGTCCCACCCACACAACCATCTGATTGGTACACACGCAGCATTGTCCCACCTACACAACCATCTGATTGGTACACACGAAGCATTATCAGCCAATCAGCAGTGCGTATTCATAGCGCATGTAGTCAGCTCTTCAGCGTGGAGCAGATAGGTGTTTAGCAGGTGAGCATCAGGCAGCGGACTCTCCCCAAATGATAATAAACACCTCCCAGTCAACTACTAGTAACATCACTATGAGCCCGTTGACCTTCTAGAAACTTAAACTGCAGCTCAGCTCGCTCGCAATCCTGGCTTGAGGTGAAGGCTAATTAGCTCTCAGTTCCAGCCACATCGACCCCTTCTGAGCGCCTATTTTCAGCTGCTGGGAATATTGTAAACAAGAAAAGAACCAAAGCATGTAGACATGCTAACATTTCTTCATTACAACTGTTAGACACTCACTGGAATGAGTAGAATTGGTTATTGTGTACTGTGTTGGACTGGATGTTTATTTTGCACATTTTAAAAGCAATATTTAATGTTTACAGTGCTCCAGAATATTTATATTGGCACTTTTTTGTATTGGATGTGTATCTTTATTTTTGCACATTTTAGCAAATAAGCAATACTTTCACTTTTGTTGAAATGTTTACACTGTTGTTACAGAATATTTCGTTTTGCACTTTTTTGTATTGGATGTTTATCTTTATTTTTGCACATTTTAAAGCAAAATAAGCAATACTTTTACTTTTGAAATGCTTATACTATTGCAGAATATTAAGATTTGCACTGGATGTTGACTTTTATATTTGCACATTAAAAAGCAAATAAGCTACTTTTAATTTTTTTAAATGTTAAAAGTTTTAAATGTTTACATTGTTACAGAATATTTAGTCATGTTGTTGTCAATGTTGACTGAGTGGCCATACTTCTTTTTTTTTGTAAATAAAAGCCATGCCTTTTGAAAAAACGGGCCTACATTTATTTTTTCATCTTCATTTTGAATAAAAAAATAATCGGCAAAAGGAAAAAATAATCTATAGATTAATCGAAAAAAATAATCTATAGATTAACCGATCAATCGAAAAAATAATCTATAGATTAATCGATAGAAAAATAATCGTTAGCTGCAGCCTTAGTCACACTTAACGTATTCAAACACAACTTTGCAAGTCTAGCATAAAGACCCCGTAAATTAAGATGTTAAAGACTAGACTGTTGACTCTAATATGGCATGAACAGCATAGTAATTTGTCATCTTCTTATGAGAGAATATATGTGGCCAGACAAAACTACCACTCAGGAGTTAAGGGAGACAGACTTGTTTTGCAACGATGTAACTGTAGTGAATGTGTGCCAAGTTTATGTATATTCTCTGCTCAAAAGGCATGTTGCACATTTGATTAACATTACATGCTGGAATGTATGCAGGTGCACCACATTTCCACAATGCACAGCACTTGACAGAATTATCCTTTTACTTTTAGTATCAAGAAATGATGAAGTGAAATAAATTACTGCCATCTAGTGGTGACAACAATATCTTGAAATCATGGGTGAGTATATCCATTCTGACAGCTGTGTCAAGTCTGAAGATAGAGCCACATTGTTTTCAGAACGCTTTGTGCAAATAGTCTGGGGCTGCATGAGGGAGTAACACAAGCAGCACACATTGACACAGCTCTCCAATTGCATTAGCTTGTAAATGTATCATGTTTTTAATTAAAAACTGAACAGATTAGGGCAATCCATTGCCACAAAACAGAAAGGAATAGAGTGGTACCTTGGTTTTCATAACTAATTCACTCCAAGGGTCCTATTTTTCCCATAGGAAACAAACATCTGATTAATCCTTTCCAGGCACCCAAACATGTTAAAACAAAACACTTTCAATAGAGCAGGCCTGGGCAATTATTTTGACTGGGGGCCATTTTTGACAGAAAAATATGCATCTGGGGGCCAATGTGTGTGCTCAAAATAAAATTAGTTTTTTTTTTTTGGAACACTAACACAAAAACTCACAATATTGTCTGATGGAATGCTAAATAAAAGTTGTTTTAAATAAGTTTTGACACACCACCTAAATTAAAATAAAAATGTACAGTGTTTTATGAAATAAGACGACCTGAATGTACATTAAAATAAAGAATATGGGATTTACAATATTAACTATGAACAACGCAACACTGAATATTAGGAAAAAACATACCCTTTTACTACAAGCCTGCTCAGTGGCCTGGTGGTTAGTGTCCGCCCTGAGATTGGTAGGTTGTGAGTTCAAACCACTGCCGACTATAAAAATGGGACCCATTACCTCTCAGCATCAGCAATTGGGGTTTAAATCACCAAAATGATTCCCAAGCGCGGCCACCGCTGCTGCTCACTGCTCCCCTCACCTCCCAGTGGGGTGGAAATAGGGGATGGGTCAAACGCAGAGAGTAATATTACCACACCTAGTGTGTGTGTGTGACTATCAGTGGTACTTTAACTTTAACTTCCCAGACGACCACCTTGATCAACAAATTTTACACTCGAGCAAAACGCAACAAAAATTCAACAAACACTGCAAAACATGAATGCAAAGGGTAAAAATAAAAACACCATATCTGATAAAAATGTAACTTTTATGGAGAACTTTGCTACCTTGTCTGTCCCTGATTATCACGTCTTGCTCTGGTTGCTCTGTAAACAAATCCCGCCCACTCTGCTTCGTGCCTTGTCTGCCTGGAGATGCTCTAACGAGTTCCCTAAGATTACCGTAATAATCCATATATCACTCAAAAGTGCAGATTCAAACCATTGGAATACTTTCTAAAGTTCAAGACGTTCGGTAGTTTGAAAACAGTACTGCACATTATCGCGGCTACAGTTTCGATGTTAAAGGTTTAAAGAAAAATTTATGGAAACGTTTGGTGGGTCAGATTGAAGAGTTTAATCGGGCCCCGTGTCCGTATGCTGCCCAGCTCTGCTTTAGCGGGTAATTATAGTTTTATATGCAGAAAACTATGCAAAATACATATAAACTAAAAAAAAACACTCTGAGTGCAGACTTCAATCACATCTTATATCCCAATAGTAAAGAATTCTTAGACAAAATCCTTAAGGTGTTATTCTCCAAATGTGTGTCTTTTAAAGAAATGTGTTAGGCAAATTATTTAATTTCTCTCTACTCAGGTGGTCAGGCCAAAACAATGATTGGAGACGCCATTGACACTCCAGCCACACTTTATTGTTGAAGATGCATATGTCTATTTTTATAGTTACTACAAAACAAAAATAAAATACAATTAGTAATTAAATAAACAATGCAAAACATTTGCATTCTATCGAGATCAGACAAATGTTCTTTCTTCTTTAAAATAAAGATGACATCAAGATAGTGCAAAGAATGATTGCGCATGACCGATCTATCAACCTAAAATAAGGCAATAGCAGAGAAACACTGTACTGTCAATTGTAGCTAAAAATTCCCATGTTCCTTGAACACACCATAGGCTTTAAAGAAGTTAAGAGTAACTGCAGATTACAAACAGTCAATGAATGCATCTACAGCAGTGGTCCCCGGCCACCGGGCCACGGCCCGGTACCGGTCCGTGGATCGATTGGTACCGGGCCGCACAAGAAATAATAAAAACAAAATAAATATTTTTTATTTTTTTAAATTTAAAAAAAAAAAACTAAATCAACATAAAAAACACAAGATACATTTACAATTAGTGCACCAACCCAAACCTCCCTCCCCCATTTACACTCATTCACACAAAAGGGTTGTTTCTTTCTGTTATTAATATTTCTGGTTCCTACATTATATATCAATATAGATCAATACAGTTTGCAGGGATACAGTCCGTAAGCACACAAGATTGTATTTTTTTTATGACAAAAAAAAAATACCCAGCAACCAGCCCCCCCCCCCTCCCTCCGGTCTGTGGGACAAATTTACAAGCGTTGACCGGTCCGCAGTGACAAAAAGGTTGGGGACCACTGATCTACAGCACAATTTAAGCAATGGCAAAGACAACAACCTGGGGATAGGCTGAATGGCAACACTAAATTGGCCCTAGTGTGTGAATGTGAGTGTGAATGGTTGTTCTGTGTTGGCCCCGTCACGAGGCGGTGATTCAGAATCAGAATCAGAATCAGCTTTATTGTCATTACGCAGGGTAACGAGATTGAGGCCATTCCATACAGTGCGATAAAACAAGTGTACACTCTATACAGAGGGTGAAATGAATATGTACATGAATATCGACATGAAACAGGGTGGTTGGTGGAATGGGTTATTGCACCGAAGAGAAGGCAGTTATGAGTAGGGATGATGTTTGATAAGGAATTATCGAGTTCGAGCCTATTATCGAATCCTCTTATCGAACCGATTCCTTATCGATTCTCTTATCGAGTCCAGATAGTTTGTTGTATATGGAAAAAAACACACAATATTTGGTTTAACAAAAGCTCACTTTTATTATATAATAAAAAAATAAAATCTAATAAATAAATAAATATTGACTGTTACCCACCTAAAAAAATAAAATAAAATAAATAAATATTGACTGTTGTTACCCAAAGTATATTAAGTGGGATTTTTCAGAGAAACAAATATATACAGTAACACAAAAACAACCTGACTCTGTGATCACTATAGGTGTATAAATAATAATATAGTGTCAAATAAAATCAGTCCCTTGGGCACAAAACTGAAAATAATACAGCTCTCCAAAAAGTGCACTTCTGCTGCTATTTGACATAACTGTTTGTTATGATGCTTTGACATTTTTGCACTTTATTTCTTTATTGAAAGAACATTCTATGAAGAGAAAAGTTCTTTGCAAATGTGGTTACAATGCTAATAAATGAAAAGTTAAAGCTAAAAAAAGAAATACACTTTATTGAGTTAAAATTATTTCTTTATGGGGGAAAAATGTTATGAGCTAGAGAATATAACAACTACACTACCCAGCATGCAACGGGAGTTACGAGCATGCGTGGTAGCCCCGAAAAGTGTTGCATGTTGCCACGCTGTGAAAGTAAACGTCAAGAACTCAGCCAACACGCCTCGTCTGCATTATTTATAATTAGACAGACAACACATCTACAGTGTGATTTTGTTTTGTTACAAGGAAAGAAAAACAAATGTTAAAAAAGGGAGATATGTTGTATATATATGTATGTGCTGCGGTTGTTTTAAGAACGTTGCGACAGCTGCCGTAAAGGAGGTGCGTTGCTATGTTTCCGGTTGGTCGTAAAAGTGTTCGTCATGTGTTTTACCCTGCTAAAATCTCTCAGTAAAGTTATTCGATGGATTATAGCTTTTGTTTTGAACTTTATTACACCTTGGAGCGCTTTTTCCCGTCCATTGTTTTCCTGCTTTCGCTATCTGCGCCTAATGACTGAGCTACATGACGTCATTTATTGTGATGTCCCACGGAGCATTTCTGGTCGGGACGGGATTCGAATAAAGAATCAACTCTTTTCCTTTACTATAGTGGTCTCGATAACGGGTACCGGTTCTCAAAAAGGGATTCGAGTCCGAGGACTCGGTTCTTTTCTTATCAAACAACCGGGAAAACCGGTTTCGAGTATCATCCCTAGTTATGAGGGTCAATGGGGAAGTCTGTTCAGGGTGGTTATGGCCCTGGGGAAGAAGCTGTTTTTTAGCCTGTTCGTCTTAGTTTTAATGCACCTGTAGCGCTTCCCAGAGGGCAGCAGGTGGAACAGGTCAGAGCCAGGGTGGGTGCTGTCCTTGATGATGGCACTGGCTCTGTTGAGGCAGCGGGAGGTGTAGATGTCCATCAGAGAGGGGAGAGGGCGGCCGATGATCTTTTGAGCCGTCTTGACCACTCTTTGCAGCCTCTCCCTGTCTGCTGCAGTGCAGCTGCCGTACCATACTGTAATACAGTAGGTCAGCAGGCTCTCGATGGACGAGCGGTAGAAGGTCAGCAGCAGGTCAGGCTTCAGGTTGTACTTCCCGAGGACTCTCAGGAAGTGTAGCCGCTGCTGAGCCTTCTTGATTGTGCTGTGGTGTTGACTGTCCAGGAAAAGTCGTTAGAGATGTGGAGTCCAAGGTACCTGAAGGTGTGGACCCCCTCCACACGCTCGCCGTTGATGTAGAGGGGGGCAGGGTCGGTGCTGCTCCTCCTGAAGTCGACGATGATCTCTCTGGTCTTGCTGGTGTTGAGAGCGAGGTTGTTCTCCGAAGACCAGGCCGTCAGCTTCAGGACCTCCTCCCTGTAGGCAGCCTCGTCACCCCTGGAGATGAGCCCGACCACTGTGGTATAGTCAGCAAACTTGACAATAAGGTTGTCACTGTGGGCTGGACTGCAGTCATGGGTGTAGAGGCAGTAGAGGAGGGGGCTCAGCACACAGCCCTGTGGGGAGCCGATGCTCAGCGTGCGGGTGGATGAGAGGTGGGGGCCAAGTCTCACATTCTGGGGTCGGTCCGTTAGGAAGTCCCTTATCCAGGCGTTTGTGAGAGGGGGGAGGCCAAGAGTGTCCAGTTTATTGCAGAGTCTGTCCGGGATTATTGTATTGAAGGCAGAACTATAATCCACAGAGAGCATCCGGACGTAGCTCTGCTGCTGCTCCAGGTGGTTCAGAGCAGAGTGGAGAGCAACAGCGATGGCGTCCTGTGTGGATTTGTTCGCCCGGTATGCGAACTGGTGGGGGTCAAAGTCTGGAGGGATATGGTCCTTGATGTGCTGGAGAACCAGTCTCTCGAAGCACTTCATGATTACCGGAGTGAGGGCCACTGGTCGGTAATCGTTCAGGCTGGTGATGGGAGACTTCTTCGGCACCGGGATTATTGTAGATGACTTCAGGCAGGATGGGATGACTGCCTGAGCCAGGGAGAGGTTGAAGATCCTGGTGAGGGGGGGAGCGAGCTGGTGGGCGCACACCCTGAGCACCTTTCCAGGTACTCCGTCTGGTCCGGCAGCCTTCCTGGGGTTCACAGCCAGGAGCACTCGTCTGACACTGTGCTCCTGTACAGTGAGTGGAGTGGTGCCGGAGCCCGGTACCACTCCACTCACTGTACAGGAGCACAGGGCTGGAGCAGATGAGTGTAGCTGGGGGGTATCGAAACGGGCAAAGAAACAGTTAAGTTCCTCTGCCAGTGTCGCACTCTGATCCGCAGTTGTCACATTGCAGCCTCTGTAGTTCGTGATGTCATGAATGCCCCGCCACACCTCCCGTGAGTTATTGCTGGACAGATGGGACTCTATGCACCTCCTGTGGTCCGCTTTTGCTTTTTTAATCCCTCTCTTCAGGTCGGCTCTAGCAGCACTGTACAGTGCCCTGTCCCCTGACCTGAAGGCTGCGTCGCGGGCCCTGAGGAGTGTGCGGACTTGGCTGGTCATCCAGGGTTTCTTGTTGGGGTAAACCCGGATGGTTTTTTCCACAGTCACATTCCCGATACAGAACTGTATGTAGTCCAGCACCGTTCCTGTGGCTGTCTCCAGCTCCTGTTGTTGGAAGAGGTCCCAATTCGTGTGTTGGAAGCAGTCCTGAAGTTTGGGGAGTGCATCGTCAGGCCAGGTCATAACAGTCTTTGTGATGGGCCTGGCCTGGCGTCTGATAGGGGTGTAGGTAGGAGAGAGCAGGAGGGAAAGATGGTCTGACTGTCCAAGCTGGGGGAGGGGTGTAGCTCTGTACGCGTGCTTCACGTTGGTATCCACGTGGTCAAGGGTGTTCTTGCCCCTTGTAGAACACTTCACATGCTGGTAGAACTTAGGGAGTACAGTCTTTAGATTGGCCTTATTAAAATTTTCATTTCTGATCACTTTCCTATCATTCTCTTCATCGCTCTTCAACTAAAATCTGGGGATCAACACAGCAAACTTCATTCTAAAAGAAAAGTAAAAGTATTATCAAAAAGATACTTAGATTATCTGAAAATCTTAGGCACAAAACATGGGATTCTGTCTATAGCTGTATAACTCCAGTAGAGGCCTATAATGCTTTTATCAATGAAATAACTAATAGCGTTAACACTACGATACCGCAAAAGAATATAAAAAACAATATAGAAGTGCAAAATGCGTGGCTCACTAAGGGCATATTGAAGTAAATCAATAAGAAAAATATTCTTTATAAATGCTACATCAAAAGTCCAACTGAGGAAAATAAATACAAGTACACTAAATATAAATATAAATATTTATAACTAGTGTCATACGAACAAGTAAGCAGAACTATTATAATGATTGTATTCAGGCTTCTTGTGATGAGCAAAAGCAATGCTGTTAAGTATTAAATAATGTGCTCAGCCGGAGTAAAAAATCCAATGTCCTTCCTGACACCAAAATTAAACTAAATTAAAATGACTATCCCAATGATGTTGATCTTGCCACCAGTTTTAATCATTACTTCAGCTCTATAGGTGAAACACTTTCGAAAACCATAACCCCACAAAAGGAAACAGCATACCAACATTACCTCAAAAGTAACTATTTAAACTCTTTTTTTTTCTTACACCTACTAATAAATCAAAAGTTATTACAATTATTATGAACCTGAAAAGTTCCCATACTGGTGGTGTGGATGATGTGTGTGGTAAAATTGTCAAATTCATTGTACAAGAAATCATGGATTTGCTTGTATATTGTATACATTTCTCTCTGCTCCATGGAGTGGTACCTAAAATTATTAAGATTGCAAAAAGTACACCAATTCACAAAGCTGGTGATAAAAACAACTTGTAAAATTATCGACCTATATCGATTCTACCGACATTCTCAAAAGGTACTAGAGAGGGTTGTATACAACAGACTAAGCGGATACCTGGATAAACTAAATATACTCAGCCCATCCCAATATGGCTTCAGGAAGAAGAATGCCACCCGTATGGCAATCCTTGATCTAATTGAAAAAATCAATGATGCTGTTGATAATGGTGAGTGTGGAATCTGTGTTTTCCTTGATTTATCAAAAGCGTTTGATTTTGAAATGTTATTGTGTAAATTGCAACATTATGGTGTCAGAGGAGTTGCACTCAGTTGGTTTACGAGTTATTTATTTTAAGGGAGCAATATGTGCAAAAAAATAACAGCAAATCTCCAAGAAAAATTCTAACATGTGGAGTTCCACAAGGCTCCATATTGGGACCACTTACTTGTATATTATACTGTATATAAATGACTTTGTGAACTCATCAATTATTGTTCACAAAGTAATTTTTGCTGATGACACAAATGTATTAATGTCACACAAAAATCCCGTAAGCCTTCAAACTATTGTCAATAGTGAATTAGTTACAGTAGATAAGTAGTTCAAATGTAATAAATTATCCTTAAATATAAATAAAACAAACTATTATATTTCATTCAAATAGAAGCCATAAAAACTTTGATAACATACTGATCAAAATAAATGGTAAAGCAATTGAGAGAGTTGAGAGCACTATTCCTTGGTGTATACATAGATGGATTTATAAATTTCAGAAACCATATTGAATATTTAATGAATTAATTATCTACATATGTCGGTCTACTCTCAAAATTGAGGCACTTTCTTCCTTTTAACGCACTCCTAATTCTGTATCGGACTCTATTTGAACCACATATAAACTATTGCAATGCTGTATGGTGTAACAGGTATCCCAGTTATCTTAAAAACTGGAGATTCTTCGGAAGAAAGTCATATGTGTTATATCATGGGCAAACTTTAATGCTCCCTCAAATTCTCTTTTTTATGGGTACAATCTTCTGAATCTTACTGAGTGCAACAGATTCCACAGTGCTTGTTTTATGTATAACGTAGTATACGGATTAAATTCTAGACTCTGCCAGCTCATTCCAGTGACCACTACTTCTCATAGACATAATACTAGAAGTAAACCTTTATTAAGAGGGAACAATCATCATCTAAAGCAGTGGTTCTCAAACTTTTTTTGTCATCCCCCACTTTGGACAAGGGGGAGTTTTCAAGCCCCACCTGCCCCCTTCGCCCCAACAGAACGCTAATGCCAAGCTTAACATTTTCAAATGTATTGAACATCAAGTTGTATACATTGAAACTCAATAACATAAAATAACACCAAGTTCAATAATAAATAAAATAACTCTGCAGCTGTGGTATAACTTGCATCATGTTCAATAATAAATAAAATAACTTGCATCAAGTTCAATAATAAATAAAACAAAAGTGTTATAACTTGCATCAAGTTCAATAATAAATAAAACAAGTGTTATAACTTGCATCAAGTTCAATAATAAATCAAAAGTGTTATTACTTGCATCAAGTTCAATAATAAATCAAAAAACTTGCATCAAGTTCAATAATAAATCAAATAAAAGTGCCACTTTGCAATCTTTGCAAAAAAAAAAAAAGAGGAGCTATGCATTTGGCAAGACAGGGCAAGTGAACATGAGTTTTACAGTACTCCAGCATTAGTGGCTGCAATGAGCCTGTTTTGCACTGCATAGCTTTTCAAATCGGGGTTGCAGGCTTGACACTGCCACTCTTAGCCTGCTACCCATCCGCGCGAAAGTTTGTTCCGCTTAGCCCCGCCCCCATTAATTACTTACTGTTGCTATGTCTGTCAAACTTTCGCTCCTACCTAGAAATTTAAAGCCTACAGGAAAAGTAATTTACATGTATTTATATAGCGGATTTCACAGACAGAATCACAAAGTGATTTACAGTGTGTATAGAAAATGAAACCATAGTAAAAAAAAAAAAATCTAAGAAAATAATAAAAAATAAAACAATTTAAAGTGAAATTTCTTCCCGTTCTTTGCGCCCCACCTGTCATGTCTCTATTCCCCACCAGTGGGGCACGCCCCACACTTTGAGAAACGCTGATCTAAAGTGTACAAACTTTAGTATAGCCTGTAGAGGCCCGATGATCTGGAATGAGATTGATAGCTTTATAAAAGAATCATCGATCATCAATCACCTCTCATGGCTGAGGAATTCACATTAGTCGCATAATTTTGGTCTTTACCTCTGTATGTATGATGAAATTATCGCAGATCTTCAAGATACAACTTTTAATCATATTTGAATAACAGGATATCGAGACTGATTTGGTGGATTTAAAGGCCTACTGAAACCCACTACTACCGACCACGCAGTCTGATAGTTTATATATTAATGATGAAATCTTAACATTGCAACACATGCCAATACGGCCGGGTTAACTTATAAAGTGCAATTTTAAATTTCCCGGGAAACTTCCGGCTGAAAACGTTTAGGTATGATGACGTTTGCGCGTGACGTCACAGGTTGAAGGAGACATTTTGGAATAGCACGGTCGCCAGCTTAAATCGTCTGTTTTCATCGCTAAATTCCACAGTATTCTGGACATCTGTGTTGGTGAATATTTTGCAATTTGTTCAATTAACAATGGAGACTGCAAAGAAGAAAGCTGTAGGTGGGATCGGTGTATTAGCGGCTGGCTACAGCAATACAACCAGGAGGACTTTGAGTTGGATAGCAGACGCGCTACCGTGAGTACAGCTTTGGCTTCCTAACATTTGATCGCTTGCCCGTCCGTGCGTGGCGCTATGTGCATGTCACGTACGTAACTTTGAGACAATATATGTTTCTTGCCGACTCTGATGGCGGCCGGGGTGTCGTCGAAAGCTACAACGCCCGCCGCCGCGCCGCTGTCCTCACCTTGACTTCCTCCGTCTGTGGGCCGCCGACCGCATCGATGATCGGGTGAAGTCCTTCGTCGCGCCGTCGATCGCTGGAACGCAGGTGAGCACGGGTCGTGCTGAGCAGATGAGGGCTGGCGTAGGTGGAGAGCTGATGTTTTTAGCATAGCTCTGTCGAGGTCCCGTAGCTAAGTTAGCTTCAATGGTGTCGTTAGCAACAGCATTGCTAGGCTTCGCCAGGCGGTACAGCATTAACCGTGTGGTTACAGGTCCAGGGTTTAATAGTAATAATAGTAGTGTTGATCTTCTGTCTATCCTTCCAGTCAGGGGCTTATTTCGTCTGTTTCTATATGCAGTTAAGCACGATGTTATCACGTTAGCTCCGTAGCTAAAGTGCTTCGCCGATGTATTGTCGTGGAGATAAAAGTCACTGTGAATGTCCATTTCTCGTTCTCGACTCTTATTTTCAAGAGGATATAGTATCCGAGGTGATTTAAAATACAAATCCGTGATCCACAATAGAAAAAGGAGAGAGTGTGGAATCCAATGAGCCCTTGTACCTAAGTTACGGTCAGAGCGAAAAAAGATACGTCTGCAATGCACTCTAATCCTTCACTCTCACGTTTCTCATCCACAAATCTTTCATCCTGGCTCAAATTAATGGGGTAATCGTCGCTTTCTTGGTCCAAATCGCTCTCGCTGCTGGTGTAAACAATGTGCAAATGTGAGGAGCCCTTCAACCTGTGACGTCACGCTACTTCCGGTACAGGGAAGGCTTTTTTATCAGCGACCAAAACTTTATTGTCGATGTTCTCTACTAAATCCTTTCAGCAAAAATATGGCAATATCGCAAAATGATCAAGTATGACACATAGAATGGATCTGCTATCCCCGTTTAAATAAGAAAATGTCATTTCAGTAGGCCTTTAAAGATTCCTTATTCATAAATGTCTACCGGTTGGTAGGTTGGTATGAAATTGTGAATGGGTATTTGGTGGGTAGATTTTGAAATGAACTGCATTGTACTGTATTTTGTATATCATATGATGATGTATATTTTAACTGTGGGTCTCTGTCCATAAACTGTGCGCTTTGAGGGATTATCTTTTTGCAGAACGGACTCTGATATTAACAAAAGAAACAATAATGTAATACAAAATCATGTCTGTTTGTAAAAAAAAAAAAAATAAGCTCAGTACCTGGAGTGCCAGGTACCACTTGTCATAATATTATTTTCGTCACATTAAAACTTTCATGATTACGTTGTCAATAACAGATGTTTTAGTTATTTTTAAACAGGTAGCATGGTTTGTTTCGTTCAGTTTTTACACAAGATGTAATTCCTGACAGGCACTTGAGCGCTCCAATGGCGCTGTGTTATAAAACCTGGAATAGAACCTGCGGCGCACCACTACACCATCAGTGAATTACCACATCAGTCCTACACAGGGGAACCAGGCGGGCGCCATCTTTTGAAGAGAGGGCGCCAAATCGCAAAATGCACAGGTACAGTATGTATATTATGTACATTTAGCTAATTTGTTTTTAGCCTTAGCATCATCAGACTCATCCATTTTCTACAGCTTCTCATGACTATTCTTATATGAGCTAAAAGCAACAACAGGTTGCTGTTACTTCTATTACGAGGCCAGGGAGAGTATTACGCAAACGATTACTATAAGCTCAATTGGGTGAATTTCTGGAGTAAACAAAGTAAATAAGCAACATCTGTAAAGCAGAGAAATAAAAAAATGCACGGAAGGTGAAAAAGTCTGTAACCCAAACTTAAACTGTATTTAATGTAAGCTATTGTTTAAAGGAAATAATGGATGCTTTTTACAATGATCTAAATGCATTCAGAACATATTAACAGCCACGACAGGCACATGGAGTGTCTGCAACATCACACGCACATTTGCCGGTGAGAGACAGACTCATCATGTAGATCCAGGTGAGTCTTTATTTGTAACAGACTGTAGTAACAATATTTTTTAAATTATAAAATATACAACGGTAATACAGCTAAATCAATATCAGACTCATTTTTGCCACAATTATTTTTAAATACTCTCAAGACATCCTGGCCTATTCATCTGAAATAGTTGTCTTACTTTGGCAACATTAAAATGAGTGCTAAAATGTATTTTATTACTAATAAAATAATTCTGCAAGATAAAATAATGAATATTAATAATAGTTATAAGCTTGCATGCTCATAACGTAGCTTTCAGCGCTGTGGTGTGGCATTTTTAGCAATGGGTAGGTATAGTTACTATAACTCCATTACTGGAATAGGAAGTAAGATATTATACTGGACATTAGTGCTGGGCGATATATCGATATACGCGATATATCGCGGGTTTGTCTCTGTGCGATATAGAAAATGACTATATCGTGATATTCGAGTATACATTCTCACGCAGTTGCTTTTAGCTGCAGACATTACACTACAGGCTCTCCTCGCTCTTTACTGTGTCTCCTTCTCACAGACAGACAAGCGCACCTTCTTACACAAGTCACATACTGTCACGTCATACGTCACATACATATACACCCTCGCGCAGAAAAGAGGTAGCAGCATGGGTAACATTAGCAGTGATGCTAGCGGAGTGGTGTGAGTGGTAATACGAGAGAGAGAAGGTGCGAATCTGGTAACAAATGAAGGAATAATTAATTCCCCCAAAAAACAGCAGGGGGTCCATCGTCTGGCGGTGGTTTGGCTTCAAGTGGGAATATGTCGAACAGACAACCGTAATTTGTCAAGTGTGGGGCGAAAGTTTTGCTACAAAAAGTAGCATTACTGCTAATATGTAGCATCATTTGAAAAGTCACCCGCTAGAGAATGAAAGAGTGCTTACTCCGCATGTCAACATCTCCGTTCGGTGCCACACGCCCACACCATCAAAATGCCGAGGCAAACATTTCCAGATCGACACCGTATGAAAAAATAGTGATTTTTTTAGTTGTGATTTCCTTCTCTGCATAAAAGTTTTAAAGTAGCATATATTAATGCAGTATGAAGAAGAAGGTTTTAATGTAGACACATAGAATCATCATACTGCTGTGATTATATACATCAAGTGTTCATTCAAGGCTAAGGCAAAATGTCGAGATATATATCGTGTATCGCGATATGGCCTTAAAATATCAAGATATTAAAAAAAGGCCATATCGCCCAGCCCTACTGGACATATATTATGCGTTGCAATCCATCATAGTATACTCATATACAGTGAGGTCCACAAGTATTTGCACACCCTACAATTTTGCAAGTTCTCCCACTTAGAAATTAGGGAGGGGTCTGAAATGTTCATCATAGATGTATTTCCACTGTTAGAGACATAATCTAAAAAGAAAAATCTGGAAAACACGTTGTATGATTTTTTTTTTAATGATTTATTTGTATGATACTGGGGTTCATAAGTATATACACACATGAGAACATCAGTGTTAATATTTAGTGCAGAAGTCTTTGTTTGCAATTACACAGGTCAAACATTTCCTATAGTTCTTCACAAGGTTTGCACACACAGCAACAGGGATTTTGGCCCACTTCTCCACACAAATCTTCTCTAGATCTGTCAGGTTTCGGGGCTGTTGCCGAGCAACACGAAGTTTCCGCTCCCTCCAAAGATTTTCTATTGGACTTAGGTCTGGAGACTGGCTATGCCACTCCAGAACCTTGATATGCTTTGTATGGAGCCACTCCTTGGTTATCCTGGCTGTGTGCGTCAGGTCATTGTCATGTTGGAAGACCCAGCCATGGCCCATCTTTAATTCTCTGACTGAGGGAAGGAGGTCACAATACATGGCCCCGTTCATCCTCTCCTTAATACAGTGCAGTCGTCCTGTCCCCTTTGCTGAAAAGCACCCCTAAAGCATGATGTTTCCACCCCCATGCTTCACTGTAGGGATGGTGTTCTTGGGATAATACTCATCTTTGTTTTTCTTCCAAACCCGACGTGTGGAGTTTATACCAAAAAGTTCTATTTCGGTCTCATCTGACCACATGACTTTCTCCCATGACTCCTCTGGATCTTTCAGATGGTCATTGGCGAACTTCAGACAGCCCTGGACATGGGCTGACTTAAGCAGGGGAACCTACCGTGCGATGCATGATTTTAAACCATTACGCCGTAGTGTT
The DNA here is from genome assembly GCF_033978785.1 of Entelurus aequoreus. Taxonomy (NCBI): domain Eukaryota; kingdom Metazoa; phylum Chordata; class Actinopteri; order Syngnathiformes; family Syngnathidae; genus Entelurus; species Entelurus aequoreus. Next base: position 28,410,837 of record NC_084757.1, read on the forward strand.
CTACTGATAGTAGCCTTGGAAACAGTGGTCCCAGCTCTCTTCAGGTCATTCACCAGCCCCTGCTGTGTAGTTCTGGGCTGATTCCTCACTTTTCTTATCATGAGTGATACCCCACGAGGAGAGATCTTACATGGAGCCCCAGTCCGAGGTAGATTAGCAGTCATGTTTAGCCTCTTCCATTTTCTAACAATTGCTGCAACAGTTGATCTATTCTCACCGAGCTGCTTTCCAATTGTCCCATAGCCTTTTAAAGCTTTGTGGAGCTCTACAATTTTGTCTCTGGTCTCTTTTGACAGCTCTTTGGTCTTGCCCATGGTAGCAGTTGGACCTTGACTGACTGTGGGCTGCACAGGTGACTTTAATGAGCTCAAAGGGGTGGTGGGTGGGTGATTAGTTACGGGCTAAAGGTGGACTTTTTTTTAAAGGTAGACTGACAGCTCTTTGAGAGTAATAATTATTGCTGATTCTCATGGGTGCAAATACTTATGAACCCCAGTAACACACAAATAAATCATTAAAAAATCATACAATGTGATTTCCGGATTTTTCTTTTGAGATTATGTCTCTAACAGTGGAAATACATCTATGATGAACATTTCAGATCTCTCCCTAATTTCTAAGTGGGAGAACTTGCTAAATTGCAGGGTGTGCAAATACTTGTGGACCTCACTGTATGTTATATATTTTGATATATAATTACAGTATATGTTACAGATAATGTAATACTCATTACATTAACAAGACAGAGTGAACACTCAAAACAGAGTCAAAATTGATGGAAATGTTGGTCTTGTAATTTAACTAAAATCATCATTATTAATTAGGGGTGTAACGGTACGTGTATTTGTATTGAACCGTTTCGGTACGGGGGTTTCGGTTCGGCTCGGAGGTGTACCGAATGAGTACACATGCTAGCAGCAACCGGGCTAGGACAACATGTAAAAGCCAGAGCTAGAAGACCCTCCTGCCTCGTTAAGATCTCCCGTTTGGGAACACTTTGGCTGCGCGATACAACAATGGAAGACGGAGGTTTGCAGACATTGTTCAGCTGCTGCTTCTGACAACACGTCAAACATGTGTTGCACCTTTCCTGCTTCCGGCTCCCAGACCGTAGTCGAGGAGCGCAGAGGAGACACTCCTCCAGGGCCGATGTATTCTCGGGGGCAACACCCTTCACTCTACCCGGCAGTGGGTCTCCACAGCTCCGGACTCCAGGGTAAATGACGAGTCCGGCTATTAGTTGCAAATCATGGCTTTATTGAGGTCTTGCACACAGCCAATCCAACAAAACACTAGCCACTCCCCGCACTCACGCTACCGCTCCCTCACCTCGCTCGCCCATACACTCACCTCACATGCTGTCACATATTAAAGGGCCACACATACGCTAAACTCATAACACATGCTAACCCATTTGAAGCGTCACCACCGCATTCAAGCAGCCTCTCCTCGGCGAGTCAGGCAGGGCTAAAGCAGTAACAAATGTTTTTATAGCAGCAGATATAAGTCCATATTGCATTAAAAACTAGATTTTGACCCACTTCTATGGTGGAAGAACAATAAGCCCATATATCCTCTTACTGCCAAGTTAGCCAGGCTGGGGGTGGGGGGGAAGAAAAGTTAATCTGAGGCTGAGTTGACTTGAAACTGTTTAATGTTGTACTTTTTATATGTAGAAGAAAAGTTTTGTCATTTTATTTAATCTGAGCAACAACTTGAGGCAGTTTAATGTTGATTAATGTGGACCCCGACTTAAACAAGTTGAAAAACTTATTGGGGTGTTACCATTTAGTGGTCAATTGTATGTAATATGTACTGTACTGTGCAATCTACTAATAAAAGTCCCAATCAATCAATCAAAAAAAGCACTTTACATGTAGAAAAGTTTTGTTGATAAACCATTCTGAGCCTTATCTTATTTAGTTTTTATTTTATATATGTTGACCACATTAACCCTGGCAATGGACCCTGTGTGTATATGTATGTTATGTCATTGTTTACAAATTTGGTAAATAAATAACCAAAACATTTATATTTTGTTGTTTTCTTACTGTACCGAAAATTAACCGAACCGTGACCTTTAAACCGAGGTACGTACCGAACCAACATTTTTGTGTACCGTTACACCCCTATTATTAATACATCTATACACATACATTTTTTACAGGACAATGAAGCAGTAGCAGCAGACTCAATGTTACAATCTAACAAGCTGAAGACACATCCTTAGCTTCAACGGATGCCTGTGAATCTATCAAAGCTGCCCCCATTGATCCTGCTGACTGGCCACACCATTTGACTGACACACTAAAAACTGAATTACTTAGTAGAGGACCTTATGAGGTATACTCAGACTTCACATTCCCGAAAAGAGATGATAGAAAATCCCCATCACCACTACTTCCACAGACATTTAGTGAACGGAGAGAAAATTAAGTAAAGGTGGTTCATGTATTCCCCCAACTATCCCCCCCATGCCATTTGCATTATTACATTTGTAGGTGTGAAGTTATTGTTTAATTCTCAAGGAAATTATTTAAAAGGTTAATATTTTTTATTCAGATTGCATTTTTGTCTTTACATGTCAAATACATGATTGCTCACTGTGTAATGCTGTATATAGACTTTTCTCTGAGGATGGGGGGCGGTGTACATTTTTGTTGAGGGCCGGGAGGTTTCACTCTCGCCTGGGGCGTTAAATGGTCCTACACTTTTACTATTTCCTCTAGTTAAAGCCAATATATTCCTAATATAAATCCTAATGATACATCAATTAATTGTCTATACCTCTTGTGCCTATTAGGGTGACAAGTGAGCTGGAGTCTATCCCTGCTGGCTGACAAGTGGGTTACACCATGGACTGAGTGCCAGCCAAAACCATTCATACCTCTATGTAATTTGAGTCTCCTATCTAACATGTATGTTTTTTGGGCTGTGGGAAGAAGCTGCAGTACCCATAGAACACCTAAACAAAGAAATACATACAAGAAATGCAAAATTAACAATAGCCACCCTGATAACCTTACCCTGAGTCGTACACATCCTCTTCTGGACCCCCGCATCATTTTGTCCTTTGACTGAAAACCAACAGAATAAAATTAGCACAAACGAGCGAGACAGGGTAAACATAATGCACAACTATTCCATGAGGATGAATTCCTATGACTTGAGGTTGTTGGTGTGTGCACAATGGCAACCACAAACTTAATAAGGATTATTGTTCCTTTCCCACGTGGCATTCTCGTGGTTCCCAGTTTGTCATAGTTATGGGTAAAGGCAAGTAATCGCAACGAAATGTGGAAAAGTATGTCAGTGTGGATATGATGTACTTTGCGCACATGCATAAACAGAGCTGTACTGTATATTTCGGACCATAGGGCGCACCGGTTTATTAAGCGCACTGCCGATGAGCGGGTTTATTCAGGTCTATTTTCATACAAAAGGCACCGGATTATAGGGCGCATTAAAGGCCTACTGAAACCCACTACTACCGACCACGCAGTCTGATAGTTTATATATCAATGATGAAATCTTAACATTGCAACACATGCCAATATGGCCGGGTTAACTTATAAAGTGCAATTTTAAATTTCCCGCTAAACTTCCGGTTGAAAACGTCTATGTATGATGACGTATGCGCGTGACGTCAATCGTTGAAACGGAAGTATGCGGACACATTGAATCCAATTCAAAAAGCTCTGTA
>NC_084757.1:28419539-28489539 GCF_033978785.1 Entelurus aequoreus
CGAGGATGCTGGACATAAAAACGAAGAAATGATATGAGAGTGGCTCTTGCCAAGGCGCATATCTGAACTGGTCTCTCAAAGGCAACAGCAGAAGTCACACTGATTTGCAGGCGTGTAATTTGTTGTGAGTTCATGCACTGTATTAATGTTGTTCTTTGAACAAGGTGATGTTCATGCACCGTTCATTTTGTGCACCAGTAAAAAAAAAAACATATAACTTTGTCTTGAATTTGAACAAAAAAAACTGTTTTGCTGCCAATGGAACTGGTGCTTTACAGAGAGTAAATGGGACAATGAAAAAGGAGGATTACCTCCAAATTCTTCAGGACAACCTAAAATCATCAGCCCGGAGGTTGGGTCTTGGGCGCAGTTGGGTGTTCCAACAGGACAATGACCCCAAACACACGTCAAAAGTGGTAAAAGAATGGCTAAATCAGGCTAGAATTAAAGTTTTGGATTGGCCTTCCCAAAATACCTGACATAAACCCCATTGAGAACATGTGAACAATGCTGAGGAAACAAGTCCATGTCAGAAAACCAACAAATTTAGCTGGACTGCACCAATTTTGTCAAGAGGAGTGGTCAAAAATCCAACCAGAAGCTTGTGGATGGCTACCAAAAGCACCTTATTGCAGTGAAACTTGCCAAGGGACATGTAACCAAATATTAATATTAATTAGTATGTATACTTTTGACCCAGCAGATTAGGTCACATTTTCAGTAGACCCATAATAAATTCATAAAAGAACCAAACTTCATGAATGTTTTTTTTGACAAACTATGTATGTAAACAGGTAGTGTATATTGTTATACTATATGTATATTCTAACAAGTTTATTTTCACGGAATACTTAATTCTTGAATATACAGTCAAATCGTGTCACATATTGGTTCTATAACAACTGATCAATACAATAATCAAAGGGATACAATACTCAATATCTTTATTATTTACAAAATAATCAACTCTGGTGAGCAAAACTTCACATTGAAATATGTGACCTTTTAAATAAAAGACAAATATATAATTTGCAATATTTGCACAATATGAAAGTTAAACAGGTTTTCTTTTTTTTTTTTAAATTCATTTTCTATCATAGCCTGTCTGCCTGTGAGCTCTCAATGCACGTGTACCACTTTGGTATCATGTGTGCCTGTCAGCTGCAGAGCATGTTCATGCATTTATTATCACTCTAATGTGTGTGAAGGGTGACTTATACCCGGTTTATTTCAATCTTTGATAAGGCTTTAATTCAAAGAGATGATCACAACTACTTTGAACTGATTAATTTCAGACAGCACAGCAGCTCAGGATTGAGTTGTAATTAGGATAGGATGGACTTTATTCATCCCACAGTGGGGAAATGTTGTAGTTGCAGTGCAGATACAGAAAGTCCACACGAAATCAGGTGAAAACAAGGTTATGACGTAGCAAAGGAAATATGGCACATGACATGCTGTGTATTCTTGCAAGTTTTCTCACAAAAGGCAGCAAGAATATCTGAAAAAAAGAACATTAATATTTGAGACTTACAGACATTTGTGTAAATGCACCATGTTATATGTATCCAGTGTACATTAGGCTGCGTGTGTGCATACATGTACAATACTTGCAACTTGTGCTCAATAAAACAGAGCAGCTCCGACTTGCATATTGTGACCAAAAATTCAGTGAATAAAGGTAAAAAAAGAAAAGAAAAGAAAAGTTAAATTAAATGGCACCTTAAAAGATGAGATATTCACTGATGATGAATTGAATAATACATTCAAAAAGTAGATATTCAGATGGATAGGCCGCAGTCTAAAACTCTTTACTTTGTGGCTGCACATAAATGATTTGTTATGAAATAAAACAAGTAGTATTTACATATTTTCCCCCCCCGCCAAAATAGCTTTGTGCTTTTAATTAATAAAAAAAAACAATAATTTAAAAATTCAAGTTCATACATAAACATTCTAGAAATATTTTTTCCTTAAATCAAATACATGTACAAATGTGCTGAAGACATACTGCAATTTGTCTGTGAGAGAAGTCCTGTACTGTGTGATTGGGGTGTTTAGGATAGGTTTCATACACTGAAGACATGGAAGGCATGTCCACCATGTACATTTTGAGTCCTGCACCGTCCATAACTAGCAAGGACACTTGATAAAAAAAAGAAACAAAAAAAGCTGTCCTTAATTGGCCTGCTTGTGCAAGTGCTACCCTGTGCTCCTGTTGAGTCTGTTTTTGCTCAGCAAAGATAAAGTGTTGTGCGGGAAAAAAACAAAATGACCCCGTTTGAAATACTGAAATGCTTTTGAGGGACTTGGCAGGTGAGAAATTCATTTAAGGCCAGAAGAGGGGACGGAAACACTCTGCATAAAAGAAAACATACCAGGTTGAAATACAAAATACAAAACCAGTGAAGTCGGCACATTGTGTAAATGGTAAATAAAAACAGAATACAATGATTTGCAAATCCTTTTCAACCTATATTCAATTGAATAGACTGCAAAGACAAGATACTTAATGTTTGAAATGAGAAACTTTAATTTTTGCAAATATTACCTCATTTGGAATTTGATGCCTGCAACATGTTTCAAAAAAGCTGGCATGACATGGGCTCGGAACACTTCAGAAAACCACTGTCAGTAACTACAGTTGGTCGCTATATCTGTAAGTGCAAGTTAAAACTCTATTACGCAAAGCGAAAGCCATTTATCAACAACACCCAGAAACGCAGCCGGCTTTGCTGGGCCTGAGGTCATCTGAGATGGACTGATGCAAAGTGGAAAAGTGTTCTGTGGTCTGACGAGTCCACATTTCAAATTGTTTTCGGAAACTGTCGAACAAAGAGGAAAAGAATCATCCGGATTGCTATAGGCGCAAAGTGGAAAAGCCAACATGTGTGATGGTATGGGGGTGTATTAGTGCCCAAGACATGGGTAACTTACACATCTGTGAAGGCACCATTAATGCTGAAAGGTACATACAGGATTTGGAGCAACATATGTTGCCATCCAAGCAACGTTATCATGCTTATTTCAGCAAGACAATGCCAAGCTACCTTCTGCAGGTGTTACAACAGCTTGGCTTCATAGTAAAAGAGTGCGGGTACTAGACTGGCCTGCCTGTAGTCCAGACCTGTCTCCCATTGAAAATATGTGGCGCATTATGAAGCCTAAAATACCACAAAGGAGACCCCAGACTGTTGAACAACTTAAGCTGTACATCAAGCAAGAATGGGAAAAAATTCCACCTGAAAAGCTTCAAAAATGTGTCTCCTCAGTTCCCAAACGTTTACTGAGTGTTGTTAAAAGGAAAGGCCATGTAACACAGTGGTAAAAATGCCCCTGTGCCAACTTGTTTGCAATGTGTTGCTGCCATTAAATTCTAAGTTAATGATTATTTGCAAAAAAAAAACATGTTTCTCAGTTCAAACATTAAATATCTTGTCTTTGCAGTCTATTCAATTGAATATAAGTTGAAAAGGATTTGCAAATCATTGTATTCTATTTTTATTTACGAATTACACAACGTGCCAACTTCACTGGTTTTGGGTTTTGCAAAATAGGTTTCTGGTCTTCTATTTACGATTAAGTGACCTGTGTTGTGTGTCATGCTTCATTTGGATTTTCCTACGATACAAAAAAAAACCAAAACGATGCATGGATGAAGACGACTACAATATTGCCCATTGGACATTTATTTTAAGCTAAGGATGGGCATAATAATCGATTCATATGTTGGTGGGCTTCATTGTCGATTAATGATTAGATTATAGTCAGATTATAGCTTCTCAGTGGCCTAGCGGTTAGAGTGTCCGCCCTGAGATCGGTAGGTTGTGAGTTCATACCAAAGACTATAAAAATGGGACCCATTACCTCCCTGCTTGGCACTCAGCATCAAGGGTTGGAATTGGAGGTTAAATCAACAAAATGATTCCCGGGCGCGGCCACCGCTGCTGCCCACTGCTCCCCTCACCTCCTAGGGGGTGAACAAGGGGATGGGTCAAGTGCAGAGGACACATTTCACCACACCTAGTGTGTGTGTGTGTGACAATCATTGGTACTTTAACTTTAATAAGCCGTTGAGGCAAAGTTGAGTTCACTCCTTGCTTGCAGCCAACATAGACGGTGTTGATTGAGAATCGGGTCTGGTGTAGTCAGTAGGGCTGCTCACAACTAACAGACACACGTACACAAGCAGAGTGAGCGTTCACTTTCGTAACAATCTGTGCTGGTGACCCACACTTGACATTCATTTCACCACATTAAGTTTGTAATTATGTTTGTAAACAGTACAAATTTCTCTGAGGTACTTAACACACTGTTCTAATTTCATCACCGCATCCTCCCAAAGGTACCGCATTGACCCGAATATGAGTATATTCACCATAAAAAACAACAATCTTGGGATTTATAAATGCAAACCAATAGAACACTGCAGGGCAACTTGGTTTCTCTGAAATCTTTGTCACCCTTTAATATTGGTTGTGTTGACACTTGTGGTTCGGTACGCTGGTCCTGATAATAAAAAAGAAAAAAAAGGGATAGTTGGTGCAGTTTGCATGGCTTCATGGGACCAAAGTCCACACAGTAAAGATTGTATGCATATTATGCGACAAACCTCAACATTTCCAAAGCAAAGTGCTCTCTAATGTGTTGAGAACATAGGATATTTCTATATTCTGTTAAATTTCACAAAGCTTCTAAGAAATGCAAAACCCAAAACCAGTGAAGTTGGCACGTTGTGTAAATGGTAAATAAAAAGAGAATACAATGATTTGCAAATAATTTTCAACCTATATTCAATTGAACAGACTGCAAAGACAATATATTTAAAGTTCGAACTGGTAAACTTTATGGTTTGCAAATATTAGCTCATTTGGAATTTGATGCCAGCAACATGTTTCCAAAAAGCTGGCACAAGTGGCAAAAAAGACTGAGAAAGTTGAGGAATGCTCATCAAACACTTATTTGGAACACCCCACAGGTGAACAGGCTAACTGGGAACAGGTGGGTGCCATGATTGGGTATAAAAGCAGCTTATATGAAATGCTCAGTCATTCACAAACAAGGATGGGGCGAGGGGTCACCACTTTGTGAACAAATGCGTGAGCAAATTGTCGAACGGTTTAAGAACAACATTTCTCAACCAGCTATTGCAAGGAATTTAGGGATTTCACCATCTGCGGTCCGTAATATCATCACAAGGTTCAGAGAATCTGGAGAGATCACTGCACGTAAACGGCAATGCCTGTGACCTTGGATCCCTCAGGCGGTACTGCATCAAAAAGCGACATCAATGTGTGAAGGATATCACCACATGGGCTCAGGAACACTTCAGAAAACCACTGTCAGTAACTACAGTTTGTCGCTACATCTGTAAGTGCAAGTTAAAACTCGACTATGCAAAGCGAAAGCCATTTATCAACAACACCCGGAAACGCCACCGGCTATGCTGGGCCCGAGCTCATCTAAGATGGACTGATGCAAAGTGGAAAAGTGTTCTGTAGTCTGACGAGTCCACATTTGAAATTGTTTTTGGAAACTGTGGACGTCGTGTCCTCCGGACCAAAGAGGAAAAGAACCATCCGGATTGTTATAGGCGCAAAGTTGAAAGCCAGCATCTGTGATGGTATGGGGGTGTATTAGTGCCCAAGGCATGGGTAACTTACACATCTGTGAAGGCACCATTAATGCTGAAAGGTACATACAGGTTTTGGAGCAACATATGTTGCAATCCAAACAACGCTATCATGGACGCCCCTGCTTATTTCAGCAAGACAATGCCAAGCCACGTGTTACAACAGCGTGGCTTCATAGTAAAAGAGTGCGGACTGGCTTGCCTGTAGTCCAGACCTGTCTCCCATTGAAAATGTGTGGTGCATTATGAAGCCTAAAATACCACAACGAAGACCCCGAACTGTTGAACAACTTAAGCTGTACATCAAGCAAGAATGGGAAAGAATTCCACCTGAAAAGCTTCAAAAATTGGTCTCCTCAGTTCCCAAACGTTTAACAAGTGTTGTTAAAAGGAAAGGCCATGTAACACAGTGGTAAAAATGCCCCTGTGCCAACTTTTTTGAAATGGGTTGCTACCATTAAATTCTAAGTTAATGATTATTTGCAAAAAAAAAATTAAGTTCGAACATTAAATATCTTGTCTTTGCAGTCTATTCAATTGAATATAAGTTGAAAATGATTTGCAAATCATTGTATTCTGTTTTTATTTACCATTTACACAACGTGCCAACTTCACTGGTTTTGGGTTTTTGTGCTTTTGAAAAGTCCCTTAACAAGCAGACAGAAACCTCTCTCAAAAAAGGTCTCTAGCAGCTTGCTTGTTGCATTCAAACTCGACCAAAATAAACCGCTTTAGTGGAGCAAACACGCCAGAGTTTATTTTAGCGAACGCACCTGTAGCAAACAACAGAAAAAGATGCTGATTGGAAGATTACAACAACTGTCATATGAATTTGATCAATCATTCTTACACTACCGTTCAAAAGTTTGGGGTCACATTGAAATGTCCTTATTTTTGAAGGAAAAGCACTGTACTTTTCAATGAAGATAACTTTAAACTAGTCTTAACTTTAAAGAAATACACTCTATACATTGCTAATGTGGTAAATGACTATTCTAGCTGCAAATGTCTGGTTTTTGGTGCAATATCTACATAGGTGTATAGAGGCCCATTTCCAGCAACTATCACTCCAGTGTTCTAATGGTACAATGTGTTTGCTCATTGGCTCAGAAGGCTAATTGATGATTAGAAAACCCTTGTGCAATCATGTTCACACATCTGAAAACAGTTTAGCTGGTTACAGAAGCTACAAAACTGACCTTCCTTTGAGCAGATTGAGTTTCTGGAGCATCACATTTGTGGGGTCAATTAAACGCTCAAAATGGCCAGAAAAAGAGAACTTTCATCTGAAACTCGACAGTCTATTCTTGTTCTTAGAAATGAAGGCTATTCCACAAAGTTGTTTGGGTGACCCCAAACTTTTGAACGGTAGTGTATACCAACGGATGGATAAAAGGAATTAAAAATCAATTTGTCACAACACCCTCTTCTTCCACAAACTTGTAAAAGAGGATGTGTGATATTCAGGGTCATCTTATATTCTGGTCAATACGATATTAAAGGAATAAAATAATCTTGCGGCGTTAGTGTCAGCTACCTCTGGACTACATCACTAATCTCTTTAATACAGCTGTGCAGGTTATCTAGATGGACGTTGGACCCCACGCAGCTCGGCCCCCCACCTCCCCCCGAGGACGAGGCCCTCAGCTCCTGCAGGCTGAGCTCCAGCTTCCCCACCACCTCCCGAAAGGCAAACTTGTTCCTCATCTGGGGAATGCAGTCCACGTAACCGGAGCAGTAGTCCAGCAGCTGGTGGCCGGCGTCCAGGACTTGGCTGCTGGAGGGGCTTTCGGGGCTGCAGTGGAGGATGTCGCTCAGGCACTCGGCACACTCCAGCAGGGCCTCGCGGCTCACGCGCTCCGGCTGCGATTTGTCCGACTGCTGCCTGGTTCGCCTCAGCCCCGCTTTGGAGTGTGTGGAGGATGTGGCACTGGGTGCTCCGTTGGACATTTTGGTGGGAGTTGTGTTGGCTTGGAAGGAAGTAGGAGGCACCTGCGGAGGAGGCACTGTCGGTCTACACGCGGTCACTCCTCCCGGCAATCGCCCTGACTTGTGACCTTTTAACGAGTCCCCGTTGACTTGGACTGGCGTGGCTCCTACCTGCTCATCCCCCTCGCTGCTGTAAGAGGGATGCATGCCGCGGAGGGTCGGCGGAGGTGGCGGGGCGCATTTGGGTTTGACGAGCCGCGGCCTGTCCCGGTCCGCCTGGTGCTCGGACAGCAGCTTGAAACGGTTCCCCTGAGAGTCCAATCCGACAAGGTGCGCGTCTCCTAGGCTGTTCTTTAACGTGGGGGATATAAGAACCGGAACTTTGTGGTTGTGAGTTTGTGCACCTGCAGCAGCTGAACTAGAAGTCTTAGAGGGGGACGCCCAGCTTTGCTGCCCGCCCCCGTCGGATTCCCCCACTTCCCCTCCAACCCCTGGGGCCCTCCCCCCTGCAGCAGTTGTCCGGGGTAGCAGCTTGGCTTTGGGCCTTTCCCTGATCTGTGCAGTCCCCTCATCCATCCTCCTGAGCGGAGTTTCTGTGGGCCGTGCGGTCCCGTTCTCTGGCTGGGAGCTTGTGGAGGCAGTCCTCTCCAGAGGAGCTTTAGCACTGCGGTTCCTGGGCAAAGTCAGAGCAATACGCTCCAGGTCTGGCAACCCGGAGGACATTGAGGAGGTAGAATTGGACCTCGGTAACGGTTTCGGCCCCCCCACTATGGTTCCACCATCCCCTGAGCAGACCGCCTTTCCTGTCCTTAGCCCGAGGGTCTTTTTGATAAGTCTGGGGGTAAAAAAGCCGGCAAGTCCTCCCCAGCTGCTACCGCTTGTTACCTGTGAAACAAACCCTCCGCCAGAAGGCTTCTGTCCAAATGCGGCTCCACAGCAGCGTGACTGAGCCTGGGCAGGCTCGCCTTGGGCATGAGAGGGAGAGGCGGAGAAGCCCCCTAAACTGTCAGACTGCGGCAGGGGAGGCGGGGCGCTAAAATCAGCAGTAGGCTCATATTTCTTGTGGGGTTGCGTCTCCATCTCTCGAAAGGAACTGCTCCTTTTGGGAGGCGTCGGAAGGTTCTGTTGGTGCTGGGAGGACGGCGAGGAGGACGAGGACGACGACTTCTTCTTAATGAAGGAGCTGAAGAAGCTAGTCTTGCGGTCTCGTGTGAAAGTCCCCGTATCCAGTGTGTCCTCTAAAAAGCTGCTCGGAGATTTATCACGTGGCTGCTGTTTTCTGGGCAGTGCCGGGGAGCTGCCCGAGCGTCCATTGCCTCCTAACAAAGGCCAGCCTGAAAGGAAGAGAGAGGGATTCATTAAAACAATGAAATACAGCCTTGGTGAGCTCACCAGGAAAGTAGCAGTTTTGATCACATTCCCTTGCAAAAAAAAAAAAGTAGATTTTTTTCATTGTAGACCAGGGGTTTCGAAAGTGTAGCACAATGAGCCAGAGTGGAATGCACAGGAAGCCTCACTGCCCGCTCACTTTGTTCTGTTCAAGGACATAACACAATGAATACACACACATAGTATCTTCTTGGGTTCGGATGATGAGAAGAGGTGCCAGAAACGAGACAAAAGGAGAATGGACGAATGAAACATTTCATTGAGCGGTGGCAGCAAGGTGGACAAACGCGTGTGTGTAAAGGAACCATCGAGAAAGAGCACCAGACTTTGTCTTCTCTCCGGCGCTGGTATTGCTACTGTTTGTCCATTTGTGGAATCATCTTCATTTCGAGTCTCCTCACCTTTTTCACACAAGCGATTAGAACAAAATAACCTGGGAGGAGTTTGCCCTTTAAAAGAAGATCCAAACAATATTGTATTTCTAAACCGTTTTGATTTTAATTTACAGCTAATAAAAAAAAAAAAAACATTTCTATATTCAAATTCAGTATAACATACATTTTTGTTTGACTACTTTTGGGTTGTTTTGTTTTTCCTCAATTGCTCTGTTGATTGCTATTCTGAATGTTGCTGGCGGGTTTGGTTTTGGAATTAGAATTGTATTATTGGGTATTATTTTGTTGGATTTATTAATAATCCATTCATCCATTTTCTACCGCTTGTCCCGTTCGGGAATTTAAAAAAATAAAACATAATAAATAAATTCTGTATAAAATTTGAAAAATTGTCAAAAAGGTAAATATTGTACTGGTTGACGCTTTAATCAAATAATGAACTGCCAAAAAACATCCACATCCTTCATTTAGTATCTTTGTATTAACTGAACTCTGGAATTCAATTCTGCACAATTTTCTAATTTATCGAGATGTGACTGTATAATACTGTCCCCTTCTTTTCGAGGACTATTATGGAGCATATCTTGTGGCGTTCTCACCTCAGACAGTGTACTCTCTCACCATATAAAGTCAAACTGAAATGAATAATGCATAATAGTCATAACTGAAGTTGGCTTAGTGTGTTTGATTACCCCCCGACTCCAAAGCTCCTGCAGCTCCCTTGAAATCTTCTGCCTGTCTCACATTTTGAAAACCCCTGCTATACACTTTTCTTTTTTCTTTTTAATACCGGTCGTGTCTAGTAGCCGCATGGGCAAATAATATTGTTGATTTAGATGTCTGTAATTGCTGTACAGATTCACTTGACAAATGAGAAGTGCAGAATATTTCTTGTTGCATTATTTGTATTTAACTTTATTGAATGTTTGGCTATATTTACTGTTTGGCGCAATCTGACCTGAGTAGGAGGGGATAGAAAGAAAAAAGAAAACAATGTGGGAATTGTGGGGACAAAACAGAGAGGGACAATAACAACAACAAAAAACAGTAACATAACTGCATCCACAGACACAATATACTGTATATACAAACATGATACCAGTATTAATTAAAAAAAAAATGATGGGATAAGTAGAAACTAATAACACATTGTTAACAATGAACATTAATACGGACACTTGCAGCATCCTAAAAAGCAGTTTTTCCACCATGAGCCTGACAGAGTGACAGTACAGGATGAAAAGATACAACCATGCGAGTCATGCACACTTAATTTGGACTTCAGTTGCACTTTTGCAACAATTTTTGAATTTAAACATTCAGTGAACACATGCAAAAATGCCCCGCATACAATTATGTGTGATGCATTTTGTGGATGCTCTGATCAAATGCATTAATTTTTAACCAGCACTTTTTTAAATTTTTATTACAGAAACAGTTTTATTGGAATCAAGAGGTTGTTTACGTGTATTGTAATAGTACAATGAATGCTCTATGTGTTAATAGACAAGGGAGGGAGAGTCAACAAAGTGGTTGGGGACTGACAGCACAGAGTGAGGACAAAGACAGGCATACAGGCAGACTTGTTGACATCACAAAGACACAAGATTAACACTTTATTACCAAAGAAAGAAATAAAGGGCTCAACTGAAATCACAAATATGACCTGTTCTGACTTTGGAATATTTAGTAAAATGCAACAAAATATGATCTTTATTTTACTTTACATCACATTGGTCTTTTTAGTTTGCCATTATACCAGAAATGTATTTTTTATTTTCAGCATTGAGGTTATAGTTAGTAGTTACATTTATCTATCTATTTACAGTAGTTAGCTATCTAAATATTGAGACAAAGGGATATTATTGTTGTATTCTGGAAAAACTAAACTGGAGAATCTCCGTAGCACTGTAACAGCTTCTTCCCTCAGGCCATGAGACTCTTGAACGCATCATAATAATCCCCTCAATTCCCCCCAAAACGAATTAACTCGCTGGACTATAAAGACAGTATAACATACGTCCATAAACATGGATGCATATGCAAAAGTACAATATATTTATCTGTACAGTAATTTTTTTATATCTGCACCTTCTTTTGTAAATGCAAACACTCTGCAAAATATTGCTCTTTTATCCTGCACTATAACGAGCTAATGCAACAACATTTCGTTCTTATCAGTACTGTAAAGTTCAAATTTGAATGACAATAAAGGAAGTCTAAGTCAAAGTCTTAGTGCCTGATCTACAAAAGGTTTGTGTGTCATAACCACGCGCAGACTTAGCCTGTGCAAAGCTGATTTACTAGGCTTGTGCACCTCAAATTGCGTCTGTTAAATGAGCAAAATAGCAAGCGCCATTTATTCAGCCCTTTTGCATTCATGCATATTAAGTTAAAGTTAAAGTTAAAGTACCAATGATTGTCACACACACACTAGGTGTGGTGAAATGTGTCCTCTGCATTTGACCCATCCCCTTGGGGAGCAGTGGGCAGCAGCGGCGCCGCGCCCGGGAATCATTTTGGTGATTTAACCCCCAATTCCAACCCTTGATGCTGAGTGCCAAGCAGGGAGGTAATGGGTCCCATTTTTATAGTCCGCACAACATATGGAGAATATCAGAATGTGCAAAATACTAGAGGATATGCAAATGTTTTCCTTTAGTGCTTTATCAAAGCTAAATGTGTTTGTTATTGTGCACACGTTCATAATAGATCACCTGCAACATGCCCACTAATAGTAAGTTCACTTTTTTAGTTTTCATCCACCATTAAGAGCTTGTTATTTGGGATCTTAGTAGATCAGGCCCTAGGATTTTAAGGCACGCAGCATTCTCTGAATTTAGAATATACCGTATTTTTCCGACTATAATCCTTTCATTTTCTCAAAAATCGACAGTGCGCCTTATTACCCAATGCGCCTAATTTACGGAATAATTCTGGTTGTGCTTACCGACCTCGAAGCAATTTTATTTGGTACATGGTGTAGTGATAAGTGTGACCAGTAGATGATAGTCACACATAAGAGATACGTGTAGACTGCAATATGACGCCAGTAAACAACACCAAAACTTTAAATGTTCCATTGAAAATAAAGAACATTTCACACGGCACTCAAAAATCTGTCAAAATGTTTTAGTATGACTTTGAAGCCGCACCGTTTGATGGATTGTCAGCTCATTACGGCTACCGTGGTCAGAGATACAAGTATTACTATGGTGTTTAAAATGGAACCCATTAGCAGACATATTATCTTGCGTTTTGTTTCACAATATTATGCAAAACCAACTTTTCTTACCTTCTGGTACCTGCTGATGTGTATTTGAGAGCTGCATAAGTCCTGAAAATTTGCGCAAGTCCGCCACTGTAGTCCGTGACGAGGCCGTAGTCGATAAGAATCTTCTTTTTCACTATCTTCTTGTAACGGGACATTCACCCTCTGCTGTTGCCATTTGTACTATAAAGTAGTCTAAAGTTCTAACTTATATCTCGCTATGGAAGCGCTAAAAACTTCCAGTGTAGTGAGTTTACATAATTCACCCACGGAACTTTAGTTATTAGAGAGTTCCGGTCGGACGGTTTTTCACGACACAAATTTTTCGACGTTGTTGTTGCACTAGTGAGCCACGGATGAGGAGATGCTGCTCCGTTGTTGATTTACGTAAAGTCTTAATGTCATTAACACAGTTAGCTCCATCTTTTGACACTTCTTCCACTCCCGTCCTTGCACGCTACATCACTACAACAAAGATGACGGGGAGAAGACGCTGTCGAAGGTGAGCCACGTAAATAAGACCGCCCACAAAACGCATCCTGAAACGACTGTCAGAAAGCGGCTTGAAGATGGTCTGTAAAACATAATCTATGCAACGTTTTGACTAAAGAACCACCATCACATGTTATGTAGACCACAAGGAAGTGTTTTACATTTAGAAAGAAATCATAATATGACCCCTTTAATGCGCCTTTTGTATGAAAAAAGACCTGAATAGACCCGCTCATCGGCAGTTTATAATCCGGTACGCCTTATGGTCCAGAAAATACGGTAATTAACTTTCATGTCAGGCAGATGCACTTCCTTACATTTCTGTATGTTCATTAAACTATATTAGCACTTATAACATTGCATGTGTTTCTATTTTGTCAGTGTTGGGTTGTTTTGTTTGTTAGAAAGAGTTAGCAGAGCCATTTATTCTTTTCTCATGGAAGAAATATAAAGGATGGATGATTTTAATGATTTTACTGAACTGCCAAGAACAGACTGGTTGACTGGAAAAGGACAGACGACTGTATAAGGTGGTCATTCGTGGAGAAAAATGACAGCCCTTCTCCTCAGACGACGGGCTTGACGACGCTGCAGTTGGCTCTTCGAATCAAGGCCGCCTTGGACACTTGTGAGGTTGTAATGCGGTACACGTGATGGCTTGGCGGCGAGGAAGGCATGTCTAGCTGTACCTGAGGGGCCATGAGTGCTGTGGTCTGGCCGCCCGTCTAGCCCACTCTCGATGTTCTCCTTGTTTTCCGTGTGCTTTAGGTGTGTGCGAGATTTGGAAGGCAACAGGGGCGTGTCATGGCTGAACGCGTGAAGGGGACCGCTTTGACCGGAGGAGGCCATCTTGCAGAGCTCCTCTGCAACCTCTGCAAAGAAAAATGAGAAACAAATCAAATTAAAAGGTAGTAACAGGAAAACGGAACTTTTGAAGTCAAACAACCATGAAGCTTAACAACATTGGCGGAAAATATACCTCTAGTCATACACAATCAGTTTCTGCTGTTGCCATTAGTGCTATCACACAAGACCTCCACAAATCCTGTAAAACTTTATGTTCAGATTCAAAGGGTGGCCAACTCCAGCTCACACAGGATATCAAACAGTCACACAAGTTAACATACATGTTTTATTTACTTTTTGAAATGCACAAAATATTGTGCACCAAAGATCAATTCTCAATGTGTTGTCGCTTGTGTTGTCAGATGCCACCTTGGGTTGCAGAACATTAGCTGTAATAATCCACCGTTTGTCAAATGACCGTATTTTTCGGGCTATAAGTCGCAGTTTTTTTCATAGTTTGGCCGGGGGTGCGACTTATACTCAGGAGCGACTTATGTGTGAAATTATTAACACATTACCGTAAAATCCATCCATTTTCTACCGCTTATTCCCTTCGGGGTCGCGGGGGGCGCTGGAGCCTATCTCAGCTACAATCGGGCGGAAGGCGGGGTACACCCTGGACAAGTCGCCACCTCATCGCAGGGCCAACACAGATAGACAGACAACATTCACACTCACATTCACACACTAGGGCCAATTTAGTGTTGCCAATCAACCTATCCCCAGGTGCATGTCTTTGGAGGTGGGAGGAAGCCGGAGTACCTGGAGGGAACCCACGCAGTCACGGGGAGAACATGCAAACTCCACACAGAAAGATCCAGAGGCCGGGATTGAACCCGTACAATATCAAATAATATTATTTAGCTCATTCACGTAAGAGACTAGACGTTTAAGATTTCATGGGATTTAGCGATGAGGAGTGACAGATTGTTTGGTAAACGTATAGCATGTTCTATATGTTATAGTTATTTGAATGACTCTTACCATAATATGTTACGTTAACATACCAGGCACGTTCTCAGTTGGTTATTTATGCCTCATATAACGTACACTTATTCAGCCTGTTGTTCACTATTCTTTATTTATTTTAAATTGCCTTTCAAATGTCTATTCTTGGTGTTGGGTTTTATCAAATAAATTTCCCCCAAAAATGCGACTTATATATGTTTTTTTTTCCTTCTTTATTATGCATTTTCGGCCGGTATACCTTACAACCCGAGTTACTAGCATGCCAAATCATGAGTTTTACTACCATCAATGTTTCATTTGTATACTCTAGCCTTTAAATAGACCCCCCTTTTTTAGACCAGTTGATCTGCTGTTTTCTTTTCTCCTCTGCCCCCTCGCCGGGTTATTCCGGTTCCGGTGACCATAGATGAGGTGCTGGCTGTCCAGAGTTGGGACCCGGGGTGGACCGCTCGCCTGTGCATCGGTTGGGGACGTCTCTGCGCTACTGACCTGTCTCCGCTCGGGATGGTCTCCTGCTGGCCCCACTATGGACTAGACCAGGGGTGGGCATTTAATTTTTACCGGGGGCCGCATGAGCTACCCGAGCACTGCTGGAGGGCCACATCGACAATATTTCAATTAAATTTTGCTCAATATTATTTTTGATATATACCGTAAGATAAATAATAATAATAATAATAATAATAATAGTAATACTTCAACATAGTGTGTGTAACAGCATTCCATGACTAATATATATAAATTAACATGAATAATAAATGACAGTAAAATAAGCACACGTATGACTGAGGAGTCATAGTGTAACTTTGTGTGGTGTTTGAGTTGTCCGACTTTTTGTGTGGCCTTAAACGCACCAGTGGTTTAGTGCTATGCGTGTTGGTGACAGATGACAAGTTGGTTTTGGCTTGGTTTGTACGGCAGAAAATGACTAGTTTTTCGAGATAGAATTGTTTTACTCATGTTTTTGGTGTGGTTATGTCCGAATATAAACAGTTTTGTTCAATAAAGTGATCGATATAATTCCTGTCCTCGAAGCATCTCGATAGACGTTACAATAATTGAACGGTGTTCAATTGAACGGTGTTGACGAACACCGTTAGGGCCGCTTGTTGTCACTGTCACTCAAAGTTGCATTGCAAAATTCCATAGAATAAATATGTTTATTTTGTTTAGAATTCAGATGGGATTTGATTTGGTGCGCGGCATATACTTGCTGCGCGCAGCGGACGCATGAGCAGTGCGCAATTGCGCAGGCACGCACCTTAGGTGAGGGGACGTTGCTTTGCAGTTCATGTGTTGTTGAAAACACGGCCTTCCTCATCAACTTTTCTCTTTTTGGCGTCTCGGGTGTAAACCGTGCATCACTTGTCGCTGCATGTGCACCTTCACTCACAGGTTACACACGGACACACGCCCATAAATAATACTTTTCAAAATAAAAGCAGCACAGTTGTATTGCGCGCAGGACATAGATGTTTTTTCAACTTTATTTTGTAATTGCAGTTGTTCACATTCACTCACAATCACGCATACGTCCACACGGAAGTAATACAAATAACGATTTTCAAAACAAAAGCAGCACCGTTGTATTGCACACTCGACATAGATACTTTTTAAAATTTATTTTGTAATTTATAATTGGCCTCACGCGGGCCGGACAGGGACGCACAAAGGGCCGGATGCGGCCCGCGGGCCGCAGAATGCCCAGGTCTGGACTAGACTCTCACTGTTATGTGGATCCACTAGGGACTGTACTTAGAGGGGGGGCTACCCACATATGCGGTCCTCTCCAAGGTTTCTCATAGTCATTCACATCGACGTCCCTTGTGTGGGCTCTGTGCCGAGGATGTCGTTGTGGCTTGTGCAGCCCTTTGAGACTTTTGTGATTTAGGGCTATATAAATAAACATTGATTGATTGATTGATTGATTGTTTCATTATCCCTATCTTTCGGCTTTTCAGTGAGTGATCTGCATAAATGGTTTTACATTAGATGACCCTTCTCACGCAACTTTGGCACGGAATCGGAACCATGATCCCATGTATCATTACATCACCAGGGATTTTATCATCGCAACAGAACAGTTATTTATATTTGCATTATTTCACGTGTTCAACCTTAGACGTTCTAATGTACCACTGTTCAAAACTATCGACGAGCCTACTCATTTATTCTGTTGCTCTACCTTCTGAGATGCTGGAGTCATGGAACATTGTTTCAAAGGCTTGGTGGATTTCTGCAAAAGATGGTCTGTCCAATGGACTCCACTGCCAGCCTGGTAGGAACACAATCAAGTTTATTCTACATAAAGTAAGGACCGCATTAACATAATAATCCAAAGAATTCTTGTTGTTCTGGAGGGAAATCTACTTACATGCTCTCATAAGCTCATAGACCTTTGGTGGGCATCCCTCGGGTTGTTCCATGCGGTAGCCCTTCTCCAGAAGGTCATAGACCTGAGACAAATCAATGCCTGGATATGGAGACATTCCGTAGGTGGCAATTTCCCACAACAGGACCCCAAAAGCTACAGGACAACACAATATGGTTCAGCAACCATAAGTGCAGTGATAATACTGTTATTGAATCCATGAGATGTGTTACTCACCCCATACGTCAGATTTGATGGAGAAGGTGTTGTAGGCAAGGCTCTCGGGCGCGGTCCACTTGATGGGGAATTTTGCCCCAGCGTGCGCAGTGTAGGTGTCACCAGTCATCAACCTGCTCAGACCAAAGTCTGCCACCTTAACAACATGATTCTCCCCAACCAGGCAGTTTCTTGCGGCTAGATCCCTGAGAAGGGAATGAGATGTTAGAGTAGCTGAAAAATATTCATTATGCCTTCTTATTGGCCATACTTTCACTTTCTTCCTTCCAAGCTTTAGGTATAGTACAGTGTTTCCCATAAACTGCCAAGATACCTGTGGCGGTGGGGGCGTGGCTATGGGCGTGGTCACCATGACATCGAGTAATTTGCATAATTTACTACAATAATATGATTTTCTCTAAAAAGGCTCAAAAAATGTATACTTACTAATTAATAATAACAGTTTTGTTTTAAACGTCCATCCATCCATCCATCCATCTATCCATCCATCCATTTTACAATATAATTACAACACTTTTTGTACATATTTATATACAGATTTGAACAATAAGTTATTCACTGAAATATATTTATTAATTGTGGTTCTTACAAAAAATATATCTTATAAAATATAAAAGCTAAAATGTCTCTTAAACTCTGCCCCTTTAATTAGTGCATACTAAATAATGTAACTTTAGCCTACTACTACAACCATATTATTTACCAGCAACATAAAGTGAAACAGAGGCAGAGGTGTCCTGCCACAGTCAGTAACAAATAAACAGAAAACAGTAGTGGTCAAATACAAATAAGGCAACAAGAGAAGTATCCTACACTTCTCTTTTGTAAAGTAAATCTCAACAGCCTATATGGGCATCTACATCAACTATATGATTTGCCTGAGAAGCTGGACAGGACAAAAAAAATATATATATTTTTTTTATTATTTTATTTTATTTTTATTTTTATTTGTGGCGGACGTAATTCTTTCGTGGCGGGCCGCCACAAATAAATGAATGTGTGGGAAACACTGTAGTATATATCTTCTTAATACTTTATTACTTTGTATATTTCACCTCAGCCAAGGTGTATATATTCCTAACCTGAAAAGCTGAAAGTATGAGACAGTAAGAGTTTTATACTAAATAAAAGCACAAAGAAATGGCACCTGGATTTTTTTTTTAAAATCACTTACCTGTGGATGAAATTCTTTTTTTCCAAGTATTCCATTGCAGAGGAGATCTGTGTGGCCATGTAGAGCAGAACCACAGCATTCACTTCTTCCTTGTCGCAGTCTCTCAAGTAGTCCAGAAGGTTACCATGTGGCATGTACTCGGTCACGATGTAAAACGGAGGCTCCAATGTACACACACCTGTGGGAGAGGCAGCTTTATTATACTTCACTCCTACCAGCGTGGTGATTTTTTTCCCTTTTTTTATTTGTGTGATACAATTTTAGTACTATTTGACTCAAACTAGAATTTATTTAGATGCATGGTTTGGTTTATTAAAAATAAATGATAAACAAATTGTTTAATCAAATATATTTTAGTACAAAACAAAAATCACAATAAAACAACCCTCTGTGTACTATCCCCTAATTAATATTTTTTGTCATCGGCAGGAATTAAACCAACATTTTCTGCTTCAAAAGCGCTTGCTCTTCTAACCCAGTGGTTCTCAGACTTTTTCACCTAGTACCACCTCAGAAAAAACTTGGCTTTCCAAGTACCACCATAACGACCGACATTAGAATAGTAGCAGAGGTTTTATTTGAACAACTATATTTAATATATTTGGCCACTACTCCTCCATGAATCGCCAACTTAATGTGGTGGGGGAGTTTGAGTACCCAAATGATCCAAGGAGCTATGTTGTCAGGGCTACATGCCCCTGGTAGGGTTCCCAAGGCAAACTGGTCCAAGGTGACGGGTCAGACTAAGAGCGATTCAGAAGACTCTTATGAAGAAAGGAAAATCGAGGAACCGCACCTCGCCCGGGCGAGGGACATTGGGGCCCCACTATGGATCGCCAGGCCAAGTGCAGGGGCTTGTCAGCGAGCGCCTGGTGGCCGGGACTTCCTCCACAGAGCCCGAAAGAGAGACGTGGAACCGCCCCCCCCACACACACCCCACCTGCAGGGTGGTCCATGAGAGGGTAGCAGTCGAATGCCTCGGCGACTCGGTCCTTGGTTGACAAGTCCTGTTGTCGGGACGTGGAATGTCACCTCTCTGGCGGGAAGGAGCCTGAGCTTGTGAATGAGGTCGAGAGATACCGTCTAGATATAGTTGGGCTCACCTTAAAGGCCTACTGAAACCCACTACTACCGACCACACAGTCTGATAGTTTATATATCAATGATGAAATCTTAACATTGCAACACATGCACTTATAAAGTGCAATTTAAAATTTCCCCGGGAACTTCCGGTTGAAAACGTCTTGATATGATGACGTTTGCGCGTGACGTCAATGGTTGAATTGGAAGTATCCGGACACCATTGCATCCCAATACAAACAGCTCTGTTTTCATCGCAAAATTCCACAGTGTTCTGGACATCTGTGTTGGTGAATCTTTTGCAATTTGTTTAATGAACAATGGAGACTTCAAAGAAGAAAGCTGTAGGTGGGATCGGTGTATTAGCGGCTGGCTGCAGCAACACAACCAGGAGGACTTTGAGGTGGATAGCAGACGCGCTATCCGACGCTAGCCGCCGACCGCATCGATGATCGGGTGAAGTCCTTTGTCGCGCCGTCGATCGCTGGAACGCAGGTGAGCACGGGTGCTGATGAGCAGATGAGGGCTGGCGTAGGTGGATAGCTAATGTTTTTAGCATAGCTCTGTGAGGTCCCGTAGCTAAGTTAGCTTCAATGGCGTCGTTAGCATTGTTAAGTTTCGCCAGGCTGGAAAGCATTAACCGTGTAGTTACAGGTCCAGTGTTTAATAGTATTGTTGATTTTCTGTCTATCCTTCCAGTCAGGGGCTTATTTATTTTGTTTCTATCAGCAGTTAAGCCCGATGCTATCACGTTAGCTCTGTAGCTAAAGTGTTTCGCCGATGTACTGTCGTGGAGATAAAAGTCACGGTGAATGTCCATTTCGCGTTCTCGACTCTCATTTTCAAGAGGATATAGTATCCGAGGTGGTTTAAAATACAAATCCGTGATCCACAATAGAAAAAGGAGAAAGTGTGGAATCCAATGAACCAGCTTGTACCTAAGTTACGGTCAGAGCGAAAAAAGATATGTCCTGCACTGCACTCTAGTCCTTCACTCTGACGTTCCTCATCCACGAATCTTTCATTCTCGCTCAAATTAATGGGGTAATCGTCGCTTTCTCGGTCCGAATCGCTCTCGCTGCTGGTGTAAACAATGGGGAAATGCGAGGAGCCTTTCAACCAATGACGTCACGCTACTTCCGGTACAGGCAAGGATTTTTTTTATCAGCGACCAAAAGTTGCGAACTTTATCGTCGATGTTCTCTACTAAATCCTTTCAGCAAAAATATGGCAATATCGCGAAATGATCAAGTATGACACATAGAATGGATCTGCTATCCCCGTTTAAATAAAACAATTTCATTTCAGTAGGCCTTTAACGCACAGCATTGGCTCTGGAACCAAACTCCTTAAGGAGATGGACTTTACTATATGTATTCTGGAGTTGCCACGGGGAATAGGCGGCGAGCACGTGTGGGCTTATTATTAGCTCCCCGGCTTGGCGCCTGTGAGTTTACCAGTTCAAACATTAAATATGTTGTCTTTGCAGTGTATTCCATTGAATATAGGTTGAAAAGGATTTGCAAATCATTGTGTTCTGTTTTTATTTACGATTTACACAACATGCCAACTTCACTGGTTTTGGGTTTTGTAGTTATAGTGTGTATATGAAACTTTAACGGAGGCTTTTGGATATCTTTTTTAAGGGCTTTTATAGACAGAATAGAGAAACTACCATAGGCTCCATCGTAAACGAACTATTGATTGCATTTATTTACTATTTACAAAGCATTAAAAAAATAAAAACATGTTCTTTTTTACATCAGGATTGTGAATGATAAGAAAAATTACCAAAATACTGCAGTTCTCCTTTAAAGCCACAGACACATAAAAAGTTCAGTTTCCAGTTGAGCTTACGAAAAGCACTTTTAACCTGTCCAAATTTCAGAATCAACGCTAGGTATTAACCAATATACGATTGTGTGACCTTTAAGACTTACATTTTTAAAAATAGTATAATATGGGACTAATCTATGAGGAATGTGGTTATAGCCCTGTTCCATATGAGACAAATGGTGTTGTACAGTTACGACAAACTATAAAACAGAGACGATACTGACCTAAAAGCTGAACCAAGTTTGGATGTTTGACCTCTTTCATTACAGCAGCCTCTTTCAAAAATTCCTCAACTTCCATGGTATCCTCCTGTTATTAAAGAAATAGAGATAAATACAAACAACAACCGTTAATAATAATAATAATGGGAGATACCACAGACAAGGCAATTTCAATTTGTATGTAATACCACAGTCTAACTGCAGGTGGTGACTTACAACCATGTTTGGCCATTGCCAGATAACAAAAAAGTACATACAACAAACCTTGAGCGTCTTGACTGCCACTGTGAGGTTGTACTTCTTCCACACGCCCACGTACACCTCGCCGTACTGGCCTCCTCCGAGCTTGTGCTTCATAGTGATGTCGGTGCGCTCCATCTCCCACTTGTCATGGATGGGCGATACACCGTACACGGTGGGCTTGTTGCACTTGGGTGCTGGGTAGTGCAGTGTGGTGACCAGGCCGTCCGCTACTGTGGAGTGGTGGTGGACCAGCTCAGCCAGGGTGGCGAAGCGGCTCTCGGAGGTCACATATACCTAGATGAGGTGATTGTTTAACTATTGGATGCCGTAGTTTACAGTGTAATATTAATATAACAACTCATAAATAACGTTTACATAACCTTACCTTGCCATCCGAGGAAGTGTTAATCCGGTAGTGGTAGACTCTACCCTCATAGCGGAGGGAAATGGACAGCTGTCCGGGGCTGCTTTCACTTTCCCGGACAAGAAAGCTGCCATTTATAAGGGACGACAGCAGGTACTCGGCGGCACTGCGCGACACAGGCCCGTGGTACCAGCTATGCTTCTCCAGGCTGTTGACAGGTGTAATGTAGTTGGACGGGACCCAACCCTGGCCGTTCTTAGAGCGAACCTCACTCCACTCTCCATTCTGGTTGTAGCCCAACACGCGTAACTTCTCGCCTAGATAATAGACACAGGAGGGAATATATCAAGACTACATAAACCACAGGTGTCAAACTCAAGGCCTGGGGGCCAGATCTGGCCCGCAAACACCTGGAAATGATGTGTCAATATTTTCTCACTCAATGTAATGGATTTTTTTCATTTTGACAGAAAAAATATATGTACTGCTTGAAATTGCATGCCTTCTAAACTTTAATAGTATCCATTATTGCAACAAATATTACTGTAGCTTATCATTCCAAACATTTTTTGTCTAAATAAAAATAAATACTTAAATATCTGCTTGACTTATGATTTTACAGCAAACTACCCATCAAATGAATGAAAATGACAATACATTTTACGGTGTTCTTTATAACATATTACTGTAAATTGAAAAAACCTACCATTTTTTGGCGTTAAAATTCTGTTGATTGAGCTGCCATATTTTTACTGTAAAAACTCGTTTTTAACGGTGTATTAATGGAAAAACGATACATTTGTTTTTATGGTAGAAAAACTGGCAGCTAACTAACTAACTAACTAACTAACTAACTAACTAACTAACTAACTAACTAACTAACTAACACAAACTATTCTCCCCTCTCCCCTCAGGCAGGAGACTACGGTCCATCCAGACCCAAACCTGCCGCCACCTGAACAGTTTTTTCCCCTCGGCCATCAGGCACATGAACAATAACAAGATTTGATAGCTCAGTTACAGCTCATTTTATTACCTATTCTGTGTTATACGTGTTTTATGTTGCACGATTGCACCAAGAAAAATTCCTAGTTGGTGAACCCGTTCTCAAACAATGGCAATAAAAACTATTCTGATTCTGAGCTAAGTAGCCAGAATAAAAAAGGAACTTTGTACTGTTTTTCCATTAACAATATAATGTTGTAAAAAAACAATGTAAATTTAATAGTACAATTCTGACAACTAAGCCACCAGCCTCGTCCGTAAAAAACAAAACAGTGGTACTGTTTTTATAGTTACCGAAAAATGTTGTAAGAAATAAATAAAAAAACACAATTTTACGGTAACATTTTGTAAATGTAACGTTTTTACAGTAAAATCGACAGTTAAAACAATTTATAAAATTAATAATGAAACCCAGAGGCAAATTCATACATTATTCGCTGTTACAAGCGGCCCTCTGATGGCAGCCATAACAGCGATGTGGCCCTCAATGAAAATGAGTTTGACATCCCTGACATAAACCAATGATTGTACAAAAACATACATTAGATGTTTTAAAAGTATGACGAAGTCAGGAGAGGCACAGTAGCTTAGAAAAATTAAGAACTGAAACAAAGATTAATAAAAAGAGAAGAACAAGATTTTTTTTTTTCTCAAACTGGTTAAATCATTTATTATTTCTTAAACCCACTAAGTTATGTTTAAAATATGTTTAGTTCCTCCGGAAAAAGAGTCAATAGATAGGGGTGAACACAGGAAAAAACTATATATTAAATATGCTCCCAAACATTAGTTTTCCATGGCCCCAAACATGCTATATTCGCTGAGAGGCGGGGGACTGTGCCATACTTTGAAAACCCCTTGCTTGAAGATTTGTCACCTGCAAAAGCAAATGAAAGGTTACAATCGAGCTCTTGATTATTAAAAGTTGTAAAATGTCCTCATCAATTTATTCTGTAAAATGTATTATGATACCACAAATTCACAACAAACCTATTCTGTTTATGCACTGTTCAAACTTGTTAAATTTAATTGCAAGTAAATGCAATATATATATTGCGGTATAGCTCGGTTGGTAGAGCGGCCGTGCCAGCAACTTAAGGGTTGCAGGTTCGATCCCCACATCCGCCATCCTAGTTACTGCCGTTGTGTCCTTGGGCAAGACACTTTACCCACCTGCTCCCAGTGCCACCCACACTGGTTTAAATGTGACTTAGATATTGGGTTTCACTATGTAAAGCGCTTTGAGTCACTAGAGAAAAGCGCTATATAAATATGATTCACTTCACTTCACTTTATTGATGAGATCTGTTGGAAAACTGGGTTGTAATTACAGCATCATTCTATCCTGCGTAATAGAATGTAAAAAGTAAGACGGTCAAAATTATTAATTTTCCTGAACTACAATAAATATACTTTTGAGATGTGATTAATCATAATTAGGGATGTAACGATAAGAACATTCTATATCACCTGACTAAAATGATCACGGTTATTACTATTACGATATTTATTGTATTGTGGTCAAAAAGTATTTATACACACAATGACATTTTTTTATTATTTCAAATAACTAAATAAATACACACACTGTTAGAAAAGCAACATTTGCATGTTTTAAGTTTCTTATGTTTCACTGATAAGTGGCGTTGTGTTGTCCTCTGTTCAGCGGTCCTTGAATGCACCATAAAAACACTTGCGTCATATTTCTCCAAGTATATATCGACCCCTTGAAGAGAACACAGCTTGTAGGTTTAATGTGCACAAATGAATAGCTTAGTTACTCAGACAGAAATGTGCTTATATAAGTTAAGATAGGGGTATGTCTTTGTCTTTAATAAATGGGTTATACTTGTATAGCGCTTTTCTACCTTCAAGGTACTCAAAGCGCTTTGACAGTATTTCCACATTTACCCATTCACACACAGATGGCGGGAGCTGCCATGCAAGGCGCTAACCAGCAGCCATCAGAGGCAAAGGGTGAAGGTCTTGCCCAAGGACACAACGGACGTGACTAGGAAGGTAGAAGGTGGGAATTGAACCCCAGTAACCAGCAACACTCCGATTGCTGGCACAGCCACTCTACCAACTTCGCCACGCCGTCCCTAATAAGAATATTGAAGTCATTAGAAAAGAGATTAAAGACAATGCATCTCAGCTACAACTGGGTTCTATTAACACAAATACGACTGTATATACGACGGATACCGCCCTCCAAAATAGTTTCTCCCTCTTTGATGAAATAACATTGGAGGAATTGTTAAAATGTGTAAATGGGACAAAACAAACAACATGTTTACTTGACCCAATTCCTGGGAAAATTATCAAGGAGCTTTTTGTTTTATTAGGTCCATCAGTGTTAAATATTATAAACTTATCACTTTCCTCTGGTACTGTTCCCCTAGCATTCAAAAAAGCGGTTATTCATCCTCTACTCAAAAGACCTAACCTCGATCCTGACCTCATGGTGAACTACCGGCCGGTGTCCCACCTTCCGTTTATCTCGAAAATCCTTGAAAAAATTGTCGCACAGCAGCTAAATGAACACTTAGCGTCTAACAATCTCTGTGAACCTTTTCAATCCGGTTTCAGGGCAAATCACTCTACGGAGACAGCCCTCGCAAAAATGACTAATGATCTATTGCTAACGATGGATTCTGATGCGTCATCTATGTTGCTGCTTCTTGATCTTAGCGCCGCTTTCGATACTGTTGATCATAATATTTTATTAGAGCGTATCAAAACGCGTATTGGGATGTCAGACTTAGCCTTGTCTTGGTTTAACTCTTATCTTACTGACAGGATGCAGTGTGTCTCCCATAACAATGTGACCTCGGACTATGTTAAGGTAACGTGCGGAGTTCCCCAGGGTTCGGTTCTTGGCCCTGCACTCTTTAGTATTTACATGCTGCCGCTAGGTGACATCATACGCAAATACGGTGTTAGCTTTCACTGTTATGCGGATGACACCCAACTCTACATGCCCCTAAAGCTGACAAACGCTTGTCAGCTGGAGGCGTGTCTTAATGAAATTAAACAATGGATGTCCGCTAACTTTTTGCAACTCAACGCTAAGAAAACGGAAATGCTGATTATCGGTCCTGCTCAACACTGACATCTATTTAATAATACCACCTTAACATTTGACAACCAAACAATTAAACAAGGCGACTCGGTAAAGAATCTGGGTATTATCTTCGACCCAACTCTCTCGTTTGAGTCACACATTAAGAGTGTTACTAAAACGGCCTTCTTTCATCTCCGTAATATCGCTAAAATTCGTTCCATTTTGTCCACAAACGATGCTGAGATCATTATCCATGCGTTCGTTACATCTCGTCTCGATTACTGTAACGTTTTATTTTCGGGCCTCCCTATGTCTAGCATTAAAAGATTACAGATGGTACAAAATTCGGCTGCTAGACTTTTGACAAAAACAAGAAAGTTTGATCATATTACGCCTATACTGGCTCACTTGCACTGGCTTCCTGTGCACCTAAGATGCGACTTTAAGGTTTTACTACTTACGTATAAAATACTACACGGTCAAGCTCCTGCCTATCTTGCCGATTGTATTGTACCATATGTCCCGGCAAGAAATCTGCGTTCAAAGAACTCCGGCTTATTAGTGATTCCCAGAGCCCAAAAAAAGTCTGCGGGCTATAGAGCGTTTTCTATTCGGGCTCCAATATTATGGAAAGCCCTCCCGGTAAAAGTTAGAGATGCTACCTCAGTAGAAGCATTTAAGTCTCATCTTAAAACTCATTTGTATACTCTAGCCTTTAAATAGACTCCCTTTTTAGACCAGTTGATCTGCCGTTTCTTTTCTTTTTTTTTCTACTCTGCTCCGGGGTGGACCGCTAGCCTGTCCATCAGATGGGGACATCTCTACGCTGCTGACCCGTCTCCGCTTGGGATGGTTCCTGCTGGCCCCACTATGGACTGGACTTTCGCTGATGTGTTGGACTTTCACAATATTATGTCAGACCCACTCGACATCCATTGCTTTCGGTCTCCCCTAGAGGGGGGGGGGTTACCCACATATGCGGTCCTCTCCAAGGTTTCTCATAGTCATTCACATTGACGTCCCACTGGGGTGAGTTTTCCTTGCCCGTATGTGGGCTCTGTACCGAGGATGTCGTTGTGGCTTGTACAGCCCTTTGAGACACTTGTGATTTAGGGCTATATAAATAAACATTGATTGATTGATTGAATATTATTAATCGTGTATTTACATGTTCATGGTTTAATAGTATTATTGATCTTCTGTCTATCCATCCAGTCAGGGTTTTTTTTTTTTTAGTTTCTATCTGCATTTGAGACTGGCGCTATCGCGTTGGCTACGTTGCTAGGTTAGCTTCTGTTTTTTTAGCTTCGCCAAGCTGAATATTATTAATCGTGCATTTACATGTTCATGGTTTAATAGTATTATTGATCTTCTGTCTATCAATCCAGTCAGGTTTTTTTTTAATTTAGTTTCTATCTGCATTTGAGACTGCTGCTATAACGTTGGCTACGTAGCTAGGTTAGCTTCTATTTTTTTAGCTTCGCAAAGCTGAATTATTAATCGTGTATTTACATGTTCAGTCACTGTGAATGTCCATTTCGCGTTCTCGACTCTCATTTTCAAGAGGATATAGTATCTGAGATGGTTTAAAATACAAATCTGTGGTACACAATAGAAAAAGGAGAGAGTGTGGAATCCAATGAGCCAGCTTGTACCTAAGTTACGGTCAGAGCGAAAAAAGATACGTCCATCACTGCCTCTCAAGTCCTTCACTGTAACGTTCCTCATCTACGAATCTTTCATCCTCGCTCAAATTAATGGGGTAATCGTCACTTTCTCGGTCCGAATCTCTCTCGCTCCATTGTAAACAACGGGGAAATGTGAGCAGCACTACCGCTTGTGACGTCACGCTACTTCCGGTACAGGCAAGGCTTTTTTTTATCAGCGAGCAAAAGTTGCGAACTTTATCGTCGATTTTCTCTACTAAATCCTTTCAGCAAAAATATGGCAATATCGCGAAATGATCAAGTATGACACATAGAATGGATCTGCTATTCCCGTTTAAATAAAAACATTTCATTTCAGTAGGCCTTTAAGAACTGTTTTCGTTCATTCCCTAATCATGATTCATTGAATAATTACAGTAGATTAATTGCTTGCATTATTTAACTAAACTTTAAAAAAAAACCTGATATTTTGACACAAATGCTGTCTGTCAGAATGGTATACTTGAAGGTGTAATTTATTGGCTCAATTTGGTAACAGTATTATCTGGTCCAATCGGGGTGTACTTAGAAGCAAAATTTGCCAGTGAGCACATCAGTCGGAGTCTACTCACTTATCTTTGCACCGGTATGTGCATTGACCTGATCAGTGACCGTATAACAACCCGTGCCGCCTTTCAGGTAAACATCCGTGGTTAAGGTAAAGGAGCATGTGCAGTCAAAATAAATACAAAGACTCACCTGCTTTGATACATGATTAATGTGTGTGATTAACCGACCTGGTAAAAAGTAATTTAAAAAATACATTCATACGTTCTAAAATCAGCGCTCATTAACTGGCGGACCGTAGTACAATACTGGACCTAAGTGTTGTCCTATACAAACCTGGATGAAAAATTAATTTTTTTGGCTTGTCATTAGGTTGGAAAGTTGGCGGTAGTGTCTTGGTGGCACAACACAAAAAGGAAAGATATGGTCATATTGTGAGTCCTGCTGAACTACACCAAAAAGCTGTGCACCATTAAGAGAGCGAGGTCGGGCAAAGGCAGACATGTAGTGACTTGGAGTCTGTTCTCTGTCAGTCTCTTGACGTCAGAGACATGAGACATTTAAAGAAGAGCGTGACGCTTGATTTTCTCGAAACTGGAGGACGGAGTGTTTCCATAACCCAGCACTGCCTTTCTGTACCTTATTATCTGGCAGATGTAGATTGCCAAAAGTAAACAACCTACAGCAGAGGTCTTTAACAGGGGTCCGTGGAGGTACTGCAGGAGGGTCGTGACATTTTTGGCATTTAACACTGATCCAACAGACTGCAGTGGACATATAAATGGAGGCAGAAGACCTGTGGATGAATTACTACAGTAGTGAATCTTACGAGCAGAAGAAAGTCCACGGCAAAGATAATAAACTGGCAGCGTGTAGCTAAGTTCAGTTAGATTTTTGAGCTACTTGCGTTATTTTGCAGCAGTCCTGAAAAACAACAAAGTGTTACTGTCATATTTAGGATGTTTGAGTTTTGCAGTATATTCTTAAAAAAGCAGCCTTAAGGTGTCTAAATAATTTTTGCAGTGACTCTTAAAATCAGTCTTTGACTGGTGTTTTTTTGCGGGTTGATCCTTAAAAACGGTAGCGAGAGCCTGTCAAAGCTAAAAAATCTTTGAGTTTGGTTTGTGCATCAGATCCTGAATGGTCAACACGGTGCTCCTGTTTTAATGTATGATTTTATTACTGTATTCACAAATAGGCATTTGATAATGTAAACGTTTTGTGTAATGACATAGCTTTGCATTAACATGATATAAAATAAGCTTTCTGAAAATGTGCTCCCTAACCAAGTGGAAGTATAGAAAACAAAAAGACTATAATGCGAAAAAGCTACTAAATGTACTATAAATATACCATTCAACAGCTTTCTCTGCACAAATAAAAACACTAACTGCACCGCTTTGCAATTTCACTGATTAGAAGGACAAAAGGACTTTCGTGCAGCTAATTCCTGTTTGTAGTCAACTCCTTCCTGCAGGGAGTATCCACTGGCTGTGACGGATGAAAAAAAAAATCCATCTTTTCACATATCTGTGTTATCACTATCACTCAGCTATGGACACTTGAGTATGAAAATACTTTTTGTAAAATACAGTACAGGCCAAAAGTTTGGACACACCTTCAAATTAAATGCGTTTCTTTATTTTCATGACTATTTACATTGTAGATTGTCACTGAAGGCATACAAGCTATGAATGAACACATGTCGAGTTATGTACTTAACAAAAAAAGGTGAAATAACTGAAAACATGTTTGTGGATGGGGGTGTGGCCTGCGGGCCTGCCGCGGAACGGGGTGTGCAAGGACCGGCCTCGAAGACAGCGACAGGTGAGTAGATTAGATAATAAGGCTGTGCCTTGTTATCTAATCACCTGTCACCTTTATTAGCAGCAGCCGGAACGAGACAGGGAGTTGGAGTGGGAGCCAGAGAGAGAGAGAGAGAGACACGGACTAAGACAAAGACATTTTGCTGGAAAGCAAAATCCTCTCAGCATTTATGAAAATAAAACAGTGTTGTACCCTGAAATCCGGGCTCTCGTGGCAGTGTGTGGTGGTCCGAGGAACCCACTAGAGGGCAACCTCTACAATGTTTTATATTCTAGTTTCTTCAAAATAGCAACACTTTGCTCTGATTACTGATTTGCACACTCTTGGTAATGAGCTTCAAGAGGTAGTCATCTGAAATGGTTTTCACTTCACGTTTGCCTTATCAGGGTCGATGAGTGGAATTTCTTGCTTTATCAATGGGGTTGGGACCATCAGTTATGTTGTGAATGAGAAGGTGTGTCCAAACTTTTGGCCTGTACTGTAAGTGAGATTAAATAAATTGGAAGCACTGTAAAAACATTCCAATGGTATTACTTTACATGAAACTGCTTTCATCAATAATGACCACCTGCCAATCAATGGCATGGCCTGAAGGAGCGTCTGCTAAGCAAATCGGTACGCAGTTCTGTTGCAAGACATGCTTTTGTTGAAGGTGTGGATATCAACAATAACAAGGCATAACCAAGCAACTGCTTCAAGCATGTTTGATGATGCAGACATGATTCATATTCTGTTCACTTTGGACATGATTCAGCCTGCAATGACGCGCCATGATGCATGTTATATCAGCAGCCATGAGATAATATGCACACTTCACTTAGAGACAAAACAACTCTAGCTAAATAATGATAAAGCTCAGTTTTGATTGAAACTGGCTGTAAGGTGTTTATTTGACAATATGTTTGTTATTGTAGTTTTAGGAGGTTTCAGTAAGGTGGAAGAAAAAACTATCAAAAACAGATCAATCAGTATGATGTGGTGTGGTTTGACAGACACCAATCTACAACCACACATATCCCGATTAGCAGGTTGACTGACCACTTTAACCTGACTAAATAACTTGATAGGCTGGATCCTTAACTTTTTAACGAACATAAACCAGAAAGTCAGGGTCAATGATACTTTGTCTGTCAGGAAAGGCACTTCTACCGGCTCACCACAAGGTTGTGCGTTGTCTCCTCTGTTATTTATTTTGTACACAAACATGTGTCGGGAGTAAATATGACAACAGAACAATAATCAAATATGCTGATGATTCAGTAATTGTTAGTTTGCTAAATGGAGTTGAAAACCGGCATGGCCCCATTATTGATGACTTGTACGCTGGTGTGATGACTCTTACCTCCAGCTCAACTTATCAAAAACAAAATACATGCTGATTGATTTTAGGAAGACACCCAATGTGAACCAGCAAACTGTGATTAAAAACCAGGTAATTGAATATGTGCACAAGTATACATACCTTGGGACTATAATTGATGAACAACTGAAATTTTTGAAGCTAACTGTGATGCAGTGTGTAAAAAGGCTCACCAACGTTTGTACTGTCTGAGAAAACTGCCTCATTTTAATGTTGACAAGACCATCATGATCATGTTTTACCGTGATTTTATAGAATCTGTTTTGTCCTTCCCCCTGGTCTCATGGTTCAGTCACCTAAATTCCCTAAATCAAATGGTCAGGTAATTTAATTGGTGAGTCTTAATTGTCTCCAGCCACCCTCTACAACAACCAGGTAGTGAGGATAGCTTCCTCCATTTAACTGATGTATCTCACTACCTACACATCCATTTTCAGTTTCTACCATCTGGACGGAGGTTTTTAGTCCCAATAGGCAAAATAAAACAGTACAGATGTAGTTTTGTCCCAGCTGCCATCACAGAACTAAATAAGCTGTAGTATCTATTTTTGCCTGTATTTATTTTAGTGCAATTTATTATTTTATTATAAATGATAAATGGGTTATACTTGTATAGCGCTTTTCTACCTTCAAGGTACTCAAAGCGCTTTGACAGTATTTCCACATTCACCCATTCACACACACATTGGCGGGAGCTGCCATGCAAGGCGCTAACCAGCAGCCATCAGGAGCAAGGGTGAAGTGTCTTGCCCAAGGACACAACGGACGTGACTAGGATGGTAGAAGGTGGGGATTGAACCCCAGTAACCAGCAACCCTCCAATTGCTGGCCCGGCCACTCTACCAACTTCGCCACGCGAAGGTGTTTTATTCTGGCTTGTCCCAAATCTTATCTGATTGGGATTTTATATGTTTGATCCTTTTTATGGGGAACTTTAAGTACATGTACTATTTTGTGATCTTGGCAATGTTTGTGATGCTTGACATGTGGTAGTTCGTTGTATTGCATATCTAAGATGTTACTTTCTCTGTATGTTTAAATGGATGTCCTGATCTTGCTGGCTGCAAAACAAGTTTTTTCCTTTGAGTACTAATAAAGTAAGCTAACCTAACAAAAAACCTAGTGACTAAATAACTTTCTTGTAAACACCTTTTGGATTTGATGTCGTTATACCGTGCCGGTTTATTGAAATAATGCAAATGTCATTCTTAATAAATAAAAAATCTAAATGACCTGTTATTCAAGACTGTACATAAGCGGGAAAAAAATGAACATTTTCCACTATTTACCTTTCGTGATGCTGAGAGTATTGTCCCCACTGGCGACAAAGTCATAAAGTGCAACAAACAGGTTGGGGTCGCTCTCAGCTGCCCCCAGCAAGTTCTCCTTGGAGCTCCAGCGTACCGCTTCTGTCAGGGCTGCAGAGTCCAGGCCGAACGGCCTGTGGAGAGCTTCTGGAAAAAGGGAGAAACAAAAAAGGAGAAGATGAGTGATGATACATTTAGCAAGCCAGCATGAGGGCCCACTGCTGAAAAAAGTACATATGAAATGCCTTAAAAACCTCCAGATCGCAACCTAATTAAGCTGATCTACCTGTTTGTCCAGAATGAGGTTTGTGTCCCAAGCCAGTGTGGAGATGTTGGCCACTAAGGGCCGTGCACTCTTCTTCAAAACTGTTTGCCTGCAGACACCTTAAAAGCATTACTTTTACCAATCGACTCTTAAATACACACCTCTAAGATAGGCAATGATCTGAGCTAGAAAAGTTTTTAATGCCTTTTTAAAGAGCACAAAGAGGGAGGGGACCGAGACGTGACGCTACCTGACCAAGGTGCGGTGATACACTAGACAACACACACCCACAGAGACTGACAACCAATTGATGAACGAGCATATGAGTAGCCAAGCTGAACACATTTCTGCAGCTGCTGCCAAAGTCACTGCATGCCTGGACAGCTGCTGTTGAAGTGGGAGAGGATGGTGATGAAATAGAGCCACTGACGATGGAGTGCACGCAATGCAGTGAGCTGCTTTGATTCCAAAGAAATGTCATGTGACCTACAGCATCTGTATTGTAGAAGAGACCCCTCACATTTCAGTAATCACTTTTATAACTGTATACTGCATCTTCTCCAGGGACAATACTGTAATATAGAAAGGAAACGTGTTTGTATGTTAGAGTAGTCAGTATACAGCTTGTATACCAGTATAGCATTGTTGTCCACTGAAAATTACTCAACACAGCCATTATTGTTTGACCCTCTGAGAATATTCAGGACTGAGTTGTCCTTTGAGGTACATTGTTGCTCTATTTATTTTGGGCCATGACTTTGGTTCTGTTACTCAGAATAGAATGTTTTTTCCCCAAGAGTTTTTTGTTTTTTATGTTAAATTTTTATATTCTAATTTCAAATACTTTCATATATCAATGATAGACTCGGAACAAAAATAGTCCTTTGGGAGTTTAGAGTGTATAAAACATGTTTGGATTAATATATTTTTCTACTTTTTTGCTCAAATCTCTCAATTAACTTTAGCACTAAATAAAAATAGCAACATGTGTTTTAATTTCAACTCATGTCCATGTGATCCAATTATGTCAGTGTTGTTTATTTAGAACAATTTGCATAACATGAGTTATCATCCATATAGTAAATGTTAATAGACTGAAGTACTGGTGTAAAGCTCATGCCTAAATATACATAAGATTAGTAATAAAATCCAATTTTGATGCATTGCTATAATTTTTGCTGTGTCAGGGTACAAACTTTATAGCAGTGTAGTGACCTTGGATCCCTCAGGCGGTACTGCATCAAAAACCGACATCAGTGTGTAAAGGATATCACCACATGGGCTCAGGAACACTTAAAAAAACCACTGTCAGTAACTAGAGTTTGTCGCTACATCTGTAAGTGCAAGTTAAAACTCTACTATGCAAAGCAAAAGCCATTTATTAACAACACCCAGAAACGCCGCCGGCTTCACTGGGCCCGAACTCATCCAAGATGGACTGATGCAAAGTGGAAAAGTGTTCTGTGGTCTGATGAGTCCACATTTCAAACTGTTTTTGGAAACTGTGGACGTCGTGTCCGCCAGACCAAAGAGGAAAAGAACCATCTGTGATGGTATGGGGGTGTATTAGTGCCCAAGGCATGGGTAACTTACACATCTGTAAAGGCACCATTAATGCTGAAAGGTACATAAAGGTTTTGGAGCAACATATGTTGCCATCCAAGCAACGTTATCATGGACGCCCCTGCTTATTTCAGCAAGACAATGCCAAGCCACGTGTCTTATCGAATTTCCTACATGTATGTGCACTTCATGTGTACCGTATTTTCCGGAACATAGGGCGCACCGGATTATAAAGCACACTGCCAATAGTATATTCTCGATCTTTTTTCATATATAAAGCGCACCGGATTATAGAGCGCATTAAAGGAATCTTTTTTTTTTTTCTTTTTTAAGATTAAAGATTAAAGTACTAATGATTGTCACACACACACTAGATGTGGTGAAATTTGTCCTCTGCATTTGTCCCATCCCCTTGGGGAGCAGCGCCCTGAGATCGGTAGGTTGGAGTTCAAATCCCAGCCGAGTCATACCAAAGACTATAAAAATGGGACCCATCTAAATTGAAAACACTTCTGTGTGGTCTACATAACATATAATGGTGGTTATTTGGTCAAAATGTTGCATAGATTATGTTTTACAGATCATCTTCAAGCCGCTTTCTGACAGTCGCTTCCAGATGCGCGGTTTTGTGGGCGGTCTTTTTCACGTGGCTCACCTTTGATAGCGTCTTCTCCCCGTTATCTTTGTTGTAGCGGTGTAGCGTGCAAGGATGGGAGTGGAAGAAGTGTCAAAGGATGGAGCTAACTGTTCTAATGACATTCAGACTTAACTTAAATCAATAACGGAGCAGCATCTCCTCGTCCGGAAACAACAACAAGGCCGAAAATGTGTCCCGTGAAAAACCATCCGACTAGAACTCTTTAATAATTAAAGTTCCTTGGGTGAATAATGTAAAGTATGTTTTAGCGCTTTCATGGCAAGTTTACTGACAGATATAAGTAAGAACTTTACACTACTTTATATTAGAAATGGCAACAGCAGAGGTTGAATGTCTCATAACAAGAAGATAGAGAAAAAGAAGAAGCTTATCAACTACGGTGTTGCTACGGACTACAAAGGCGGACGCGCACACTTTTTCAGGATTTATGCAGATCCCAAATACAGATCAGCAGGTACCAGTACGTAAGAAAAGTTGGTTTTGCATAATATTGCAAAATAAAACGCCAGATAATATGTCTTACCTTATACACACACCATTATAATACTCGTATGTTTAATGCGGCGACAATCCATCAAGCGGTGCGGCTTCATAGCTTACCAAAGTCGTACTAAAACATTTTGATAAGATTTTTGAGCGCCGTGTGTAATGTTCTATATTTTCAATGGATCATATAAAATGTTGGTGTTGTTTACTTGAGGCATATTGCAGTCTACACGTATCTCTTATGTTTGACTGCCATCTACTGGTCACACTTATTATTACACCATGTACCAAATAATATTGCTTCGAGGTCAGTAAGCAAAACTAGAATTATTCCGTACATTAGGCGCACCGGGTTATAAGGCGCAATGTCGAGTTTTGAGGAAAAAAAGGATTTTAAGTGCGCCTCATAGTCCGGTAAATACGGTACCGTATTTTTCGGACTATAAGTCGCTCCGGAGTATACGTCACACCGGCCGAAAATGCACAATAAAGAAGGAAAAAAACATATATACGTCGCAGATATATATATGTACAGTATATATATCTGCGGTTACATATATATATACATATACATATAAAGTGCAAAATTTTCACATATAAAGTGCAACATTAAACTGCTTCAAGTTGTTGCTCAGATTAAGTAGCATTTTTGGGGGAAATTTATTTGATAAACTCCAACACCAAGAATAGACATTTGAAAGGCAATTTAAAATAAATAAAGAATAGTGAACAACAGGCTGAATAAGTGTAAGGCATATGACGCATAAATAACCAACTGAGAACGTGCCTGGTATGTTAACGCAACACATCATGGCAAGAGTCATTCAAATAACTATAACATATAGAACATGCTATACGTTTACCAAACAATCTGTCACTCCCGATCGCTAAATCCGATGAAATCTTCCTCCCCTGTGTCGCCTCTGGTATGTCCTTTCTTTCTGCTACGTCCGGCTTGTAATCTGCAGTATAGGATTTCCTTTTCGGTGCCATTTTAGTTCAGCCCTTCTCAGTTTTTATAAGTTACAGCCAATGTTGATGTGATCCATTTTAATAGCTACGGCAGTAGCATATAGCATATAGCAGTTAGCATTCCATGACCCACAATGCACTTCTGCCATAACCCTCCTCCGCCAAATTCTTATTGGTTGACATGTGAGTGACGATTGCTGACGTGTGTGTGACGATGGCTGCCATTTGCTTCGTCTCTTACGCGAATGAGATAAATAATATTATTTGATATTTTACGGTAATGTGTTAATAATTTCACACATAAATCGCTCCGGAATATATGTCGCACCCACGGCCAAACTATGAAAAAAACTGCGATTTATAATCCGAAAAATACGGTATATATAATGCACTTTCCTTACTGTGGTTAGTTTTACAGTGACTTCAGTGCGAAGAATAGCAACAAAACACCTCAAGTTATATATTTTTTCATCTCTAATTCATATTTGGTAAAGTAAATTGCGACATTCAGTAAGGGTGTAACGGTACACAAACATTTCAGTTCGGTACGTACCTCGGTTTAGAGGTCACGGTTCGGTTCATTTTCGGTACAGTAAGAAAACAACAAAATATAAATTTTCTGGTTATTTATTTACCAAAATTTGTAAACAATGGCTTTATCCTTTTAACTTGTTTTAAAATAGCTCTGTGTGTGATGGATGTGAGCCACCACTAGGCTGATCAGTGCAACAGCAGGCAGTCATGAATGCTAAGCATAACAATAACATACATATACACAGGGTCCATTGCCAGGGTTAATGCAGTCAACATATATAAAATAAAAACTAAATAAGATAAGGCTCAGAATTGGTTTCTTAAAGGCCTACTGAAATGATTTTTTTAAATTTAAACGGGGATAGCAGATCCATTCTATGTGTCATACTTGATCATTTCGCGATATTGCCATATTTTTGCTGAGAGGATTTAGTAGAGAACATCGACGATAAAAAAAAGCCTTGCCTGTACCGGAAGTAGCGTGACGTCACAGGCTGAAAGGCTCCTCACATTTCCCCATTGTTTTCAATGCAGCGAGAGCGATTCGGACCGAGAAAGCGACGATTACCCCATTAATTTGAGCGAGGATGAAAGATTCGTGGATGAGGAACGTTGGAGTGAAGGACTAGAGTGCAGTGCAGGACATATCTTTTTTCGCTCTGACCGTAACTTAGGTACAAGCTGGCTCATTGGATTCCACACTCTCCTTTTTCTATTGTGGATCACAGATTTATATTTTAAACCACCTCGGATACTATATCCTCTTGAAAATGAGAG
Source organism: Entelurus aequoreus (assembly GCF_033978785.1). NCBI lineage: Eukaryota > Metazoa > Chordata > Actinopteri > Syngnathiformes > Syngnathidae > Entelurus > Entelurus aequoreus. The sequence goes on from NC_084757.1 coordinate 28,458,020, forward strand.
TCAAGAACGCGAAATGGACATTCACAGTGACTTTTATCTCCACTACAATACATCGGCGAAGCACTTTAGCTACGGAGCTAACGTGATAGCATCGTGCTTAACTGCATATAGAAACAAAAGAAATAAACCCCTGACTGGAAGGATAGACAGAAGATCAACAATACTATTAAACCATGGACCTGTAAATACACGGTTAATGCTTTCCAGCTTGGCGAAGCTTAACAATGCTGTTGCTAACGACGCCATTGAAGCTAACTTAGCAACCGGACCTCACAGAGCTATGCTAAAAACATTAGCTATCCACCTACGCCAGCCCTCATCTGCTCATCAACACCCGTGCTCACCTGCGTTCCAGCGATCGACGGTGCGACGAAGGACTTCACCCGATCACAGATGCGGTCGGCGGCCCGGAGACGGAGGAAGTTAAGGTGAGTTCGGCGGCTAGCGCGTCTGCTATCCATCTCAAAGTCCTCCTGGTTGTGTTGCTGTAGTCCGCCGCTAATACACCGATCCCACCTACAACTTTCTTCTTTGCAGTCTTCATTGTTCATTAAACAAATTGCAAAAGATTCACCAACACAGATGTCCAGAATATTGTGGAATTTTGAGATGAAAACAGAGCTTTTTGTATAGGATTCAATGTGTCCGCATACTTCCGTTTCAACGATTGACGTCACGCGCATACGTCATTATACATAAACGTTTTCAACCGGAAGTTTAGCTGGAAATTTAAAATTGCACTTTATAAGTTAACCCGGCCGTATTGGCATGTGTTGCAATGTTAAGATTTCATCATTGATGTATAAACTATCAGACTGCGTGGTCGGTAGTAGTGGGTTTCAGTAGGCCTTTAACAAAACCTTTCTACATATAAAGTGCAACATTTTCACACATAAAGTGCAACATTAAACTGCTTCAAAATGTTGCTCAGATTAAATCAAATGACAAAACTTTTCTTATACATACAAAAAGTGCCACATTAAATAGTTTCAGGTCAACTCAGCCTCAGATTAACTTTTGTTTTCCCCCCCAGCCTTTAACCCTGGCGACTTTCACTCAATTTTCATGTTTTTTGCCAGAAAAATAAGTTTATCCACATTGTCTGCAGAAAGAGCAGACCTGCTTGCAGTTAAAATGTCTCCAGCTGTGGATAATACCCTTTCGCTGGGCGCGGAGGTAGCAGGTGTGGCGAGGTAGTGCCTGGCTAACTTGACAGTAAGAGGATATATGGGCTCATTGTTCTTCCACCATAGAAGTGGGTCAAAATCTAGTTTTTAATGCAATATGGTCTTAAATCTGCTGCTATAAAAACACCAACGGCATTTGTTATTGCTCGCCGAGGAGAGGCTGCTTGAATGCGGTGTTTGCACGACGCTCGTCTTTCTCTTCGTTGAAGTGATGTTATCCATTGTTGTATCGCACCGCGAAGCCGAAATGTTCCCAAACGGGAGATCTTAACGAGGCAGGAGGGTCTTCCCGCTGTGGCTTTTACATGTTGTCGTAGCCCTGTCGTTGCTAGCATGCCGTGTGTTGTGCCTCGGTGTGCATTGTTTACACAACGTGCTGTGCGCTACTTAATATGTCCGTGTGGAAACTCGTTCGGTGCACTTCCGTTCCGAACCGAACCCCCCCTTACCAAAACGGTTCAATACAAATACACGTACCGTTACACCCTTAACATTCAGGGATGGCAGAATATAGTGTAGCCTGTTTAGTTTAGTTTATTAAGGATCCCCATTAGTATACACCGCAGTGGATACTATTCTTCCTGGGGTCCAGCCTGTTACCTTTCACAATAAGCAGCAACAATTGAATTTGCATTGAACAAAGAGAGCACAGACTGCCAGCCCCCCCGTGACCTGAAACCGAAAGGGACAAGTGGCAGAAAATGGATTGATGGATGGAATACAACTCCTTTGTTGAAAGAAGCCAGGTATGTTTAACTACTTTATGCTTTTGGGCTTTCACTTACCCTTTAATTTTACGGATTTTCACTCTGCTTTTTTTGTTGGGAGATACTTTGCATTGCCTGGTAACCCGTGCTTTTGGTGTCATCATATCCAGTGTTTTGGTCTGTAGGTGTGGTTGGTGTTCACACTTGCCTGGCTCAGGAGGTCAAAAGCACTGTTTGTTATAGACCTGTTGGTCCTAGTCTGTGCTCACACTTGGCCAAGTGAACTTTACAAGCAGAGCAAACGGGCTAGTGTGTTTTAACAGCACCACAAATTACACTTCTATCCATTAAACTACACCAGAGGCTTCCAGTAACAACCTTCAGTCACACTTACTGTATGTTGCAAATCACTCGCCTTAATTGTGATTGGAGTATAATGAGGACGTTTGTGTTTGTGTGATGATCGCTGGCTGTGGTGGAATGTGTGTGTGTTGGATCTGATGACTGCTGTTGGCGTGTTACGAGCGACAATAAAATGAAAAAAGAGCATCTGACTGTGTTTGTCTGAATTGCTGCATTAATGTGTCAATTAGTGCCGGGCGATATGACGATACATATTGTTGGCACGATAGAAAAATGTCTATTGTGCCATTTCTATTTTTATCGTTTCAAGCGGTAGGCTGTATTTTATCCATAGGGCTTGTGCCATCAGATGATTCATAGTAACAACAACAATAATTGCACATTCAGTAAGTGTATTTGGTGTCAAACGGGAAAGAAAACAATATTTTCTTACAAAGAAAAGGATGTGTTGACTCGCATTTCTCTTTCGACATGACGCCGCTTTACGTGCCGTGCCCTCTTTGTGTCCAGCGTCTCCCGCCATTGCGGGTTACCCGGGCTACACACATGAGGGGATCATTGTAAGTAAACATGGAGACAGGACGGGTAGGCGATGCGCTGGCGGGAAAAATAATTTAACCCCCACAATCAGCAGAGACGGAGTCCTAGGACGAACTCCGACCCAAACGAGGGGGTAGCTCGTCAGTCTGGCTTTATTTATCGCTGCCTGCAAACTACTTTTTCCCCCAGAGGATCACACCGGAGCCGCGATAGCCCAAGGTATGTGTGGCAGCTAACGTTAATATTGCTGTGTTTATCCATGTTTCTTATGTCGTTTTGCTAACATACCTCTGAATAGAGTGTAAGGGTGTACCTTTGCATGCAGTATCCCGTTTATTATTAAACTGTCCTGTCAGGCTTTGTGTAGTGTTAGTGTTCATGTGGCTGTGTGTGGCAGTGAACCCTGAAAAATTTGTTTTGTTGCTGTTGTTTGCTATACCAAATGTATTTGTTTATTTCACTTGCAGATAAAGTGAGAAAAAAGGTAAGTGGTCATGTATGTTGTTAAATTTTTCATAGAACTGAAAGCGTACCATAGCTTTATTGTGGTGTATCGTTATTGTGATATAAAATGATCCATAACGTGATATACATTTTTTTCCATATCGCCCAGCATTAGTGTCAATTAATTGTTTTAGCACCCAAATGAGTCTCTTTTTTGGTCTGGCTACAATTGCCATGTTGGCATTAAGAAACAGAGTTTTGGCACCCATCCTTAACAACCAGTTGGGTTTTCATCCATGTTCACTGTCTTTAACATAAAAGTTCCTCCGCCGTAATTTACACTTTCTTCTCACATGTTGTAAAGACGCTTTTTACCGTTTGTTGAGGGAGGAGGCGGTGCTGCGCTTGTTTTTAATGCAGCATGTGGAGAATCGTCTATGTTTACAAATGGGATCCCGTACATGTGTGATTTGAGATCACAAACTTTTAATGATTAATCATGCAGCCTTACTAAATATTGACAATTTAGAAATGCTCACTGTAAAGTGTACTCACATGTGGGAAAAAAAAGACCACAGTACCGTATGGCTTAGCATCATGATTTTCTGAATGGAATGAAAGAGATGTGTTCAGTCATGCCTCAGAGAGCCTACACATGTTGATGAAGACCAACTATAGCTCTAAAAATGCAATGCAGTGTATACTGTACATGTGGGAGAGTCTCGGTTTCAATTACAAAGCCAAATAACACTAAACCCCCTCATCTGATTAATTTATCTGAAAATTTATGGCCAGGTGCTATTGTTCCACTTCAGTCCTGTAGGTGGGGGTAGTGCACATTGCAAAGTGTTGCCAATTGTTTCACATACAAAGGGTTTCCCCTTAATATAAATGATGGTGGGGCACCGCCACAGCAAAATTAAAGACGCCCAACCTTAAAAATATGTTTTTTTTTTAACGTGAAAACTTATGAAAGTAATACAATGTATTGTAGCCTCCAGAAGAAATCAAAAGTCTGACTATTTAAATCTTTTATTGCCAATCCTATGAAAACAACCGACCCAATTCAGAAATATATTCCCATGCGCTTTGGTCTCCGTGCTTCCTCAGACACACAACACTTCCTCATTCTCCGCCAATTCCCTTTCAGGCACGGACGGTGTACTCACGATCATGAGAACAATGAACATCATACCAAACAACATGAACATAAAACTTTATCACCAGCTGGTTGTTACAGTATGAATGGGTATACATATATAGCCTAAAATGATATTGACTAGTGATGCACCTAAAATTTGGCAACTGGAACAGCGGTGCCGAAACCAGATGTTGTGATGACGTAGGCAATATGCACAGGAATGTCTGCAGCAGAGGCAGCATGTCTGCGATGTGGACGCACTTTAATATAGCCGAGATATACCCACTAACAGCAATCTACAAAATGTGCAAATATTAGTAGGAAAGTGGCGGCTTTTGAGGGGAGAAAGTCCAACTGCAGCAGTGCAAAGCGAAGAAAGTGTGACGTCATGCTCGCTGTTCAGAAGTAGAGTCTCTGAACAAGAGTATAGTATTTACCAACAGTGGTGGGCAAGCGACTTGGAAAATGTAGTAAGCTAAGCTACTAGTTACTCTCGATTAAATGTAGCTAAGCTACAGGGGAAGCTTTCCCTGGAGAACTGTAGCAAGCTACACGGCAAAAGTAGCTTGCTACATCAAAGCTACATTTAACGGAATTTATATCTAAGGGCCCACATGTATAATATCAATGTTAGTTTAACTGAGAATGTACAAATGGAACCAATAAGGGTCCGTTACTACTACCTATCCGTCATTTAGCTGGAGACACCCTACAACTACCTCTGCGGGGTCCCCACATCCCACTGTATGTACTTATTTAGTTTGCCTTTTCTTTGGCTCACCCCTGTAATGTTATTAATTTTCTCTACCAACAGTAAAAAAAAAAAGAAAAAAAAAAGGATCTACCTATATCTTGGCAAAATAAAACTAGGGCTGCAACAACTAATCGATTAAATTCGATTATAAAAATAGTTGGCGATTAATTTAGTCATCGATTCGTTGGGTCTATGATATGCGCAGAGGCAATTTTTATTTTTATTTTTTTATAAACCTTTATTTATAAACTCTAACATGTACAAACAGCTGAGAAACAATAATCAAAATAAGTATGGTGCCAGTATTTTGTGAATTAGTGAATTACATTTATATAGCGCTTTTTCTCAAGTGACTCAAAGCGCTTTACATAGTGAAACCCAATATCTAAGTTACATTCAAACCAGTGTGGGTGGCACTGGGAGCAGGTGGGTAAAGTGTCTTGCCCAAGGACACAACGGCAGTGACTAGGATGGCGGAAGCGGGGATCGAACCTGCAACCCTCAAGTTGCTGGCACGGCCGCTCTACCAACCGAGCTATACCGCCCCCAAGTATGCTGTTTTCTTTCAATAAAATACTGGAAAGGATAGAAATGTAGTTTGTCTCTTATATCCGATTATTGATCGATTAATTCAAGAAATAATCGACAGATTAATCGATTATCAAATTAATCGTTAGTTGCAGCCCTAAATAAAACCAATGACTTGTGTGTTGTTTGGGAACAGTTGGTAATGGTTATGTGCAGTAAAACTTTTCATTAACTCAACTGTGTGTGTTCCTAAATTTGTGTTGGACGTCTTCAATAAAGAGAGCAGATATGATTTTGGTTTACAACTAAAACAGGTTTTGGGCATTGTTTTCTCTAAACGCACACCTTTGTCTAAATATGGCCAAGGACACGCATTATTGTAGGTTTCCTGGACGTTGTTTTCATCACTAAAGAAAAATCTAATCTGCGGGAGACAATCCCTTTGCCATTTTCAACTATGTTTTTTTTTTGTTTTTTTTGAGTCGACAGCTTAAAGCGTACGTCTGTCTCCGACTCCCTTGTCGTCATGTGACATGACTGCGTGTCCATTATGATTTTGCTTACTAGTTTCGATGACCCACCTTATCTTGCCTCTGAATGGCCAGTCCGTAACGTTTCGCCCTAATCTTAGCCAATTGTGACTCATCATATGAACACCAACCAATCATCATGGATTTTCTCTGTATCTGTGGTTGTTGTCATTCCTCCAGGGCATTGGATTGTCTCCGTATTTTTTGGGGGCCTGGATTCACAGTCGATTTTTTGTCTTTGTAACTTGTAGCTTTGATGTAAGCTACCTAGCGACATGGGTCTAAAAGTAGCTAAACTACAGGAAAAGCTACTCGTTAAAAAAGTGGGTAAGCTACTGGAAAATGGAGTTAAGATACGTAGCTTAGCTACATGTAGCTTGTTACTGTCCATCACTGTATGCCAACACCAGAAAAAGATGCTAGATTTGTTGCTAGTCTTGTTTGATAAAGAAAAAGCTACTAAAATTCTGTAGACACTTGAAAAATTCTCAACAAAGTACATTGTACAATAAGCATCATTAATTGAAAATAAAGCAAAACAAATATAAATATTGGTACAAATATACGTTAATCCAATCATCCATCCGTCCATGTTTTACCGCTTGTCCCTCTCGTGGTCGCATGGGGGTTGGAGCCTACCCCAGCTGCACTTGGGCGGAAGGCAGGGTACACCCTGGACAAGTCGCCACCTCATGGCAGGGCTAACACAGATAGACAGACAAGCATTCACACTCCATAAACAGAACACCTTGGATTGTCCATAGAGAGTATCATGATTACAATTGACATTTACATAATTTCATTGTTAATCCTGAATGGTTATTCTCCATATATTCTGTTATACACACAACATTATTTAGGCACACATATTACTCAACAAGACTGTAAGAAAGATCTCTGCCTCCACATTACAATAATTATGTTGTACGTCCACAGTGTCAAAACACACAAGAAGCCCACCTTTGTTTTGGACCAGCATGCATTGCAGTGCGGCACAAGCCGTGACCTGGCTGAGCCACAGTTCCCAGTACATCTTCTGCTTCGGTATGGAGCTTTATGAGTCCGATACGCTGTGTGATCTGGAAAGTGATGTAAGCCTTGACAGAAGTGCAATTACCAGTATGCCATCACAATGAGAGTCCCCCCTCACTAGGTTAAGGCGTTAACTACGCAGACTAATCCTTGAGTTGAGAATCCAGTACAATATTCCAATGATAGCAGAGACAGTCATGATTGATGCTTCCGAAACAGAATGGCAAACAGCGGCGAGTGGGTGGGAGGCACCTAGATGTGTGCAAGGATTTGGGGGCGAGGGCAGAGTGTATGATTTGGCAGGAAAGCTGAGAGCTGGGTAATGTACGTATACATGTGTGAATGTGTGTGTGAGCCCTGGACCAGAGCTACAGTCAACAGCAGATGGTCTTGTTCTCCTGGGATTGTGTGTACAACTGCGAGCGACACTGAGCCAACTGGCCGAGCTGCTCCTCTTACATAGCTGCATATCACATCGCTCTCCTTGAAGAATGTTTTTTAATGACATGACACACACGTGAAGGTCCTAATATTAACAATTTCCGGTTATTAGCACGACAATATGACTGATTAGTCCAACTGAACTACCAAATGACATGAAATCATGAAGCTTCATTAACATATCCCCGGTTGCTTTTCCACTTAGCCCCAAACACAGACTTTCAAGGGCTGTAACATTTGATTGAGTGAGCAATTGGTCCCACGTGTTGCAGGGTTTGTGGCTGTCCAACTGACTTGCATGCGTGAGTGTATGCTGTGAAGCATGTCACATGCGCTCTGAGAAAACACTTTGTGTTGAATGGACCAGAAGGGTCTTCGCGAGTCTTCCCCCAACCCTATCTAAGACAGCCGGGATAGAGGTGACCCTAATCCCATGGCACATACTCCTGCCAGGACCCTGCATCTACTCAGCAGCTGTTTGTACGACCAGATATTTTCGCATCGTCGTGTGTTGATCTTTCACTTGGCCAAAGCACCTCGTTGCAAATCAAATTAGTAATAAACTCAGAATACAGTAGAACCTCGATTTATGAACCTAATTGGTTCTTCAACATGGTTTGCCAACCAAAAAAAGTTTGTACAGCGAAGCAGAATCAACGTTACCACTTCCATATTTTAGAAAAGAACTGCACACATTGAAGACACCATAGTGTATATATATATACACTATGTATATGTATATGTATATGCAAAGACAAGATACTTAACGTTTGAACTGGAAAACTTTGTTATTTTTTGCAAATATTAGCTCATTTGGAATTTGATGCCTGCAACATGTTTAAAAAAAAGCTGACACAAGTGACAAAAAAGCCTGAGAAAGTTCAAGAATGCTCATCAAACACTCTTTTGGAACATCCCACAGGTAAACAGGCTAATTGGGAACAGGTGGGTGCCATGATTGGGTATAATACAACTTCCATGAAGTGTTTAGTCATTCACAAACGAGGATGGGGCGAGGGTCACCACTTTGTCAACAAATGCGTGAACAAATTGTCCAACAATTTAAGAACAACATTTCTCAACGAGCTATTGCAAGGAATTTAGGGATTTCACCATCTACGGTCCGTAATATCATCAAAAGGTTCAGAGAATCTGGAGATATCACTGCACGTACGCGATGATACTACGGACCTTTGATTCCTCAGGCGGTACTGCATCAAAAACCGATATCAGTGTGTAAAGGATATCACCACATGGGCTCAGGAATACTTCAGAAAACCACTGTCAGTAACTACAGTTGGTCGCTACATCTGTAAGTGCAAGTTAAAACTCTATTATGCAAAGCAAAAGCCATTTATCAACAACACCCAGAAACGCCGCCGGCTTTGCTGGGCCCGAGCTCATCTAAGATGGACTGATGCAAAGTGGAAAAGTGTTCTGTGGTCTGACAAGTTCATATTTCAAAAAGTTTTTGGAAACTGTGGACATCGTGTCCTCCGGAACAAAGAGGAAAAGAACCATCCGGATTGTTATAAGAGCAAAGTTGAAAAGCCAGCATCTGTGATGGTATGGGGGTGTATTAGTGCCCAAGGAATGGGCAACTTACACATCTGTGAAGGCACCATTAATGCTGAAAGGTACATACAGCTTTTGGAGCAACATATGTTGCCATCCAAGCAACGTTATCATTGACACCCCTGCTTATTTCAGCAAGACAATGCCAAGCCACGTGTTACATCAACGTGGCTTCATAGTAAAAGAGTGCGGGTACGAGACTGGCCTGCCTGTAATCCAGACCTGTCTCCCATTGAAAATGTGTGGCGCATTATGAAGCCTAAAATACCACAACGGAGACTGTTGAACAACTTAAGCTGTACATCAAGCAAGAATGGGAAAGAATTCCACCTGAAAAGCTTCAAAAATTGGTCTCCTCAGTTCCCAAACGTTTACTGAGTGTTGTTAAAAGGAAAGGCCATGTAACACAGTGGTAAAAATGCCCCAGTGCCAACTTTTTTGCAATGTGTTGCTGCCATTAAATTCTAAGTTAATGATTATTTGCACAAAAAAAAAAACAAGTTTCTCAGTTCAAACATTAAATATCTTGTCTTTGCAGTCTATTTAATTGAATATAAGTCGAAAAGGATTTGCAAATCATTGTATTCTGTTTTTATTTACGAATTACACAACATGCCAACTTCACCGGTTTTGTATAACATGAGGGTAATGGCTCAACAATCTTTTTTTATCCAAACAACACAATAACATTACGGCAAGCTTAAATGTCAGTGCACACATACGCACGCACGCACGTCTCGTTGGTGCGCTCCAAAACCAAAAAAAGGAAAACCATTTTACCTTCTTTTTGGGAATATTTGAGGCATTGTTGAACACTCTGGGAGTTTTGGAGTGACAAACAAGCAGTGGCTTCATGCAGTCGCCGCTAGCGTTAGCACAAACTAGCAGTGGAGGCGATCATTCATCGGCTCCAGGTGGCGCCTTCTCCTTGACATATTTTTCGGTCTCATCACAGTTAAAGACTTGCTTACGAAACAAATACCCCTTCACTGATAAAAATCCTCGGATTAAAGGGGCCAAAGTCAGAAGCTAAGTAGCTAAAATGCTAGCTCAGTGATTGTCTAGCAAGGCAAAGCTATACAGCAAGACTGGGGGTGTTTGGATTAAGACTGGGCAATATGGCTGAAAAGATCATATTTTTTTATATTGATTGATATCAGTAATTATTGATATGGGTGATATGGCCGAAAAATATCATATTTTTTTATATTGATTGATATTGATAATTATTGATATGGGCAATATGGATGAAACATATATTTTTTATTTTGATTGATATCGATAATTATTGATATGGGCGATATATGGCTGAGAAATATATTTTTTATATTGATTGATATCGATAATTATTGATACTTTTTATGACTTATTTAAGCCTGCCAATAAATACAGTAAATCAATTTCAAACTTCCCAAGGGTTCTATTTATCAGTGGAGAGGGTGTCTAGTAGCCAAGTAGGATGTAATAAAGTATTTAAAGTAGATTTGAAGGTAGTTGCAGATTTGAGACACAAGATAGAAGTACTGTAAAAGCTATTGAACTACAGAGTAGTTAGGAACCTACTTATTAAACCGACACATTGGAAGTGTCAGGAAGTTGCCACACCGTCTGCATTAAAACCAACAAAAATAAAGACACATTTCTGGTATTTAGTTGATGATATCAACATATCAAAGATTCTCTTCTCGCTCCATGCAAAGAACCCACAGCGAGACAGAAAGACCACGCACACCAACCTTGGTAGTTGGTACTGTTACGTGATTGGCTGTTAGCCTGTCGCTCCCATTGCTCAGTGAATACAGTTAATTGATTGGCTGTTGGCAAAATGAATGAATGAAGCGTTCGTACACCGAGACATGGTCCCCATGTTTGGCGCGATGTAAACGTTTGTAAAACGAAAAGGATGCAATTAGGGGCAATTGTCAGTTGCTGACCCCGATGGCCTCCACAGGGCATCCTACAATTGTCTATGAGGGTTGTCACAATACCAGAATTTCAGTGGCTGATACTACCGATCAGTTTTGGACAATTTTCGTGAAAAGTATGTGATCACCATTGCAGATCAATATCTCCCCTAAGATAAAAAGAATGATCTTCTTTACGGTAAATGTATTTAATTTCTTAGTATTTTAAGTACCATTATCAGGAATCTGAGCACCCTCTGAAAAAAAAGAGGAACATTTCTATCATCTCTAAGCACTGCCACGAGAGCCCCGAAAGAAAATTTTGAAAATGAAGACTACATTTCTACACTACATTTTGCGTTTATATTTATTCACATCTACCAAAGTCTTTCTGGCTGTCTTTTTAACACTTACATGTGTTGTGTAATGTACCACAACATTTTTAGTTTTTTTAGTAGATAATTTACGGACATTATTATCATCATTGAAAATGCAATGTACATTCTATAACATGCTTGCCAATAACTCAAGAAAATGTTCTCACTTGGCAAATCTACTGGGTCTCTGCAGGTTTCAACAAGTCAAACTTTTCAAGACTTTTTAGGGCCATATTGACAATCCTTACGGACAAAAAAGTACAAAGACATAAAGGAAAATCAGAGGGCCAAAATGAATTGTAAGCATATGAATCCATTCACTGCTCTTTAGAAAACCAAATGGTCAAACTAACTAAATACACCAGATGCTTCTCTATTGTAAACTAATAGGAAAAAAATAGCAAACATCATTACAGCCATTTTTAAGATTGCCATTGAAGTGTTTTCTTGCAAAAGGTGCAGTGTGCTTCATATCAAGTGTTTTCATGTAACAATTTTAACGTCAGCAATGGTAGAGGAAAGCACAACAATATATTGTCTGTGAAAGGGACTGTTAGCATCTCTGCTAAAGCAAAATGGTTAACTTTTGCAATGTTTTTGTGGTTAATGGAATTGACATATTACTTATAAACAAGGACTATTTTTTATTTAAGCATGACAAGACGACATTTGCAAATCTCCCTTGCATTCCACAACACACCATTAACAGTTTCTAGTTTGAAAAGTTTCTCAAACTGTTTAAACTAGTTTAGTAAATAGTTTAAATATGCTGTTAATATTGTTAAACTGTCGATCGCACTCACCATTAATAAATTAAAAAATTAACAGTTACAGCATATGATCAGTATCGGCTGATCCGACTCATGGATGATCGTATCCGAATCGGCAGCATGTAACCCTGATGGGAACATCCCTTGTCGTCACCAATACCTGTGAATTTCCACGATTTTTTAAATGTATTTGATGCCACGATAAAAATAAAAAAACTGAACCCATGTACTTTTAAATACACTACTTCATTGAAAACGGTTTCAAACTGTCAAGTATTTAAACTCACTGTGCTTGAACATGTTCCTGCGCAGAATTTAAATCGCAGTAACAGCTGTCATGAGATCACTATACAGTACATTCAAAAAATAACAGCAGTGGCCTATAACCTCCAAGTGTATCAAATCAAACAACACTGTGCATATAAAAGGGCTAAAAAAACAACAGTAAACTATTTTACATTAAAAAAAGAACAGCAGTGACGTAGCGGCTTTCAAGGCCATAGAACACACAAACAATATTCCTAATTTTCTTTCAATATGGTGGTAGCTTGATACCATTATGTAATTTGTAATGACAGACTAAAAAGCAGCAATAAATATGAATGCAGCAATAGACAGAGACATCCTAGATGAAAACCAATGCTTGCCAGTTCCCAGCCAACCTGATGGAACTTGAGAGGTGCTGCAAAGGGGAATGGGCAAAGAGGAATGGGCAAATCTGTCCAACGATAGGTGTGCCGAGCTTGTGGCATCATATTCTAACTTGAGGCTGTAATTGCTGCCAAAGGTGCTTATCATAATGTAATGAAGCTAGCGTCGTTAGCAGTAGCTAATATGCTAACAAATTTACTGTGTTAATATTATTAATTTACAATAATGTAGCATTATTTACAGTATTGTTCTAGTTTCACAACTTCCTCAGTAAATTCACCAAGACTTTTGATTGATTGATTGAAACTTTTATTAGTAGATGGCACAGTGAAGTACATATTCCGTACAATTGACCACTAAATGGTAACACCCGAATAAGTTTTTCAACTTGTTTAAGTCAGGGTCCACTTAAATTGATTCATGATACAGATATATACTATTTTCATAATACAGTCATCACACAAGATAATCATCAGAGTATATACAATGAATTATTTACATTATTTACAATCCGGGGTGTGGGATATGGAGGGGGGGTTAGGATTTGTTGGTATCAACACTTCAGTCATCAACAATTGCATCATCAGAGAAAGTTAGTTTAGGGTTGAAGTTGCCTGGAGGTGTTGTTTTAGTGCGGTTTTGAAGGAAGATAGATATGCCCTTTCTTTTACACCTGTTGGGAGCGCATTCCACATTGATGTGGCATAGAAACAGAATGAGTTAAGACCTTTGTTAGATCGGAATCTGGGTTTAACGTGGTTAGTGGAGCTCCCTCTGGTATGGTTATGGCGGTCATTTACGTTAAGGAAGTAGTTTGACATGTACTTCGGTATCAGGGAGGTGTAGCGGATTTTATAGACTAGGCTCAGTGCAAGTTGTTTTACTCTGTCCTCCACCCTGAGCCAGCCCACTTTGGAGAAGTGGGTTGGAGTGAGGTGTGATCTGGGGTGGAGGTCTAAAAGTAACCTGACTAGCTTGTTCTGGGATGTTTGGAGTCTAGATTTGAGGGTCTTGGAGGTGCTAGGGTACCAGGAGGTGCATGCGTAATCGAAAAAGGGTTGAACGAGGGTTCCCGCCAGAATCTTCATGTTGCTTTTGTTGACCAGAGAGGAGATTCTATAGAGGAATCTCGTTCGTTGGTTGACCTTTTTGATTACCTTGGTTGCCATTTTATCACAGGAAAGATTAGCCTCTAGAATGGAACCTAGGTAGGTGACCTCATCCTTCCTGGTGATAACAATGTCACCCATTTTTATAGTGAAGTCATTGACTTTCTTAAGGTTGATGTGGGACCCAAATAGGATGGATTCCGTTTTACCCAAGTGTATGGATAGCTTGTTGTCAGCGAGCCAGGTGCAAATACTACAGAGTTCAGCACTGAGGATTTTCTCCACCTGTGACTTGTCCTTGCCGGATACCAGCAGGGCCGAGTCATCCGCAAACAAAAACAATTCACAGTCGCATGCTGATGACATGTCGTTTATGTATATTAGGAACAGTAAAGGCCCTAATATACTGCCTTGGGAGACTCCAGAGCTTACTGAGAGGGGGGGTGACACGGTGCCGTTCACCTCTACCACCTGTTTCCTCCCCTCCAAGTAGGATTGCATCCAGCTCGATGAGGTTTTATCTGTCTGTTGATTGCTGATTGGAGAGCTAACTTCTGCAGCTAGTGGGTCCATAACAATGACATCTGTTTTGTTAGACCATCCGTTTTACTGCTGTTTTACATACACCGTTTGGAAACAATGAATAAACATAAACATTTACAAAATATTTATGTGTAAATAACTCATTAAACAACATATATATCTGCGGTTTACAGTCAGGTGCGGCTAATATATGTAAAAATATTTTTTTCTTCTAAAATTTAGTGGGTGCAACTTGCATATTGGTGCGCTTTTTGGTCTGGAAAATACAGTAAATATTTAATTGATTATGTTACACCGCCATCCAGTGTTTTTGTGTGATTGTAATTGTGATCAAAAATGGAATCATCAATGGGATCAGTATCAGCATTAGTATGACTAATACTGCCCATGGAGTATTGATAGATATCCAAATTTGTAGTATCAACCAAAACTAATGTAAATGATTGAAACATTAAGTGATTAGTACATTTTAATAGAAGTGCAGATAGAAACATGTTGCATCAGAAAGCAACCTGCTATTAACCGTAAATTAACAAGTATATTAATAATAATTTTGAGAAAATAACAACCGGAACTAACAAAATATGTTACCGCATAAATCAGTAGCCAAATTAGGAGCCGTTGGCCTATTTTTAAATGGTTCTATTATCATTTATTTACCAAATAACATATTGTGGGCCCTGCGATGAGTTGGCGACTTGTCCAAGGTGTACACCGCCTTCCGCCCGGATGCAACTGAGATAGGCTCCAGCACCCCCTGCAAACCCGAGAGGGACAAGCGGTAGAAAATGTTGGATGGATATATATCGTTTTTGCAGGAAGCTGCATATTGCAATATAGATTTTAAGCCACATCGCCCTTTCCTAATATGCAATAATGTACTTCGAAAACATTTGAGTTTATCTGTACAATCATGCCCATGTTTGTTTGGACTGTCTTTGGCCGCGTGTCGAGCCTCATTGCCGTCCATTGGTTTCAAACTAAGTTAAAAGGCCTTTCAATTATGTTACCAGAGAGTTTCCTTCAGCCATTTTACACTGTCAGCATTAAAACTTTTTTCAGATACAGTACTGTAATACAATGCAGGTGGTATTTGTTATTAGCACACTGACTACTGCATTGGGTGCAGCGCACACAAACTTGCGGTTTCCTGTAACGACTTTTGATCGGCCAGCAAAACGCTAGGCTCGACAATTCTGATTCAAAGACGGAGGAGAGGTAAAAATAAATTAACCTCAGCCTCTTGCGAATAGGTTATTGCAGTAATCAAAACCTCAATGCTGATTAATCGTGCAGCCCTAGGATCAAAACTTTTGACAACCCTAGTCTATGATAATGTATTGACCCTTTTCCACCAAGACTCAGGAACCTCTAGTTCTTGGAATTATGGGTTCCTGTAGAAGTGTGTGGTTTGTGTTTCCACTGCATTTCACAGTTAAGGGTAGTTTATACGGATCAGGCTGATGACGTTGAAGGAGTAGTTTACTATATTTCTACACTGATACCATGTAAATAAACGGACAATATTAGGTCAAATATATTTGACTAAAAATTAAGTAAATGAAATACAAAGCAATAATATACAAATGGTAAATGGGTTATACTTGTATAACGCTTTTCTACCTTCAAGGTACTCAAAGTGCTTTGACACTATTTCCACATTCACACACACATTCACACACTGATGGCGGGAGCTGCCATGCAAGGCCCTAACCACGACCCAACAGGAGCAAGGGTGAAGTGTATTGCACAAGGACACAACGGACGTGACAAGGTTGGTAGAAGGTGGGGATTGAACCAGGAACCCTCAGGTTGCAGGCACGGCCACTCTCCCAACCGCACCACGCCGTCCCATACAAAACAATATGACTTAAAAAATAAAACGTACCAAGTTGTTCATAAAAAGTCAGGCTTTTGTCTGCAATGTCCAACAGTCAGAAATGCGTTTTCTCAGTAAATAAGCTGTAAATAACAATATATGAATAATAAATGTCACATAGGCTTTAGCGTTAGCTTGTTAGCATTAGCATTCTGTTCACTTGGGTTGAGGATAAAAATTACACAAAGGGAGTATAACTGACTACTTTTACAACATGTAATAAAGTAAATAGTTAATATTTGATGTAATTTACTTTTGTTCCACACGTGAACTGCCTCCTTTATTTTACATTTATCCAAGTAAGTCTGAGTAGTAAGCAGCTAAGGTCGTTGCTTCGAGTCCGCCTTCATACTCTTCTGTAAATATGTTTAAAAGAGTCTCTCAGCTTCTCTTATCCAAATGAAGTTTGTAAACATAATAAACTGCATATAATTTAAAGACTATGGCTGAGTAAACACTGCAAGATAGTTCCACTTAACAGTGTTCAGCACAAAGATACCCTACAAACATTTCTGCAAGTCCAAAGTTCCTTTTTTTCTTCTTTCTCTCCGTTGTCAAGTATTTCATAACAGAAATACACAAGAAATGGGGAATAAACAAGTCGTCTAGCATTCTGTAATGGCGCTTGTGTGTTTGAAAAACAAGTTTTTAGGAACACCCCCAACTGTGTTAAACAGCACAGCCCACCCTGACAAGGTTCTGGGAACCTTCCAAAAGTCCCACATAACTGGCAGGAACTCCGAAAGGTTCCTGAAAAACTAAATATACCCAGGTAGTTTTTAGTGGAAACACAACACAAAAAACATCTACTGATAATGATCTGCTTCTTCCTACTCCTTTTCAGACATGTAATGAGAAACTGGAAATATGTGATGTGCCATATTGTAACAGTATTTATGTTACCATAACCATTTAAGGCACCTTAAATATGATGACACTGGCAACAGAATGGTCGAGCACGTAGTTAAAATGTCTGCTTCATAGCTGCTAGGTTCTACGTTTGAATCTTGATGGCACTGTGTTGAGTTTGCATGTCTCTTCAGCCAAGCCCAGATAAATTAATGTTTTGGATAATCCAACTAACCAACCAATCTACCAAAATATACTTCTTGATTAACGCTGTTCAGGAGCAATAACAGCTTTCATAACTTGTAAACGAGTAAACAAATATATACAATATAGCAGAGGCCCATGGCTAGGTAGGGAAATGTTTATTTTTAGCTGACGGTGAACAAAACAGCAGGATGACACCAAGAATAACTCTGCAGTGCATACAGTGATGCTGGTGCAGACAAAAGATGGCTGGCTGGCTGCAGGAAGCCCAAACCCAAGCCAACTTGAGACAATAATCCCCACATGGACAAGACATTACATAAGCTAGATCAGGCTCGATCCGATCCTGCGACAAACAGACAGGAGTCTGATTGTTACAAGAAGGAATGGTTTAAGTCAATAAGACTTTCTACTGTTAGTCACAAAGGTTGACTACTCTCAGATTATAAACAGTACCAGCCAACCGTTTGGACGCACTTTGTCATTTGATATTATGAGCAAGTGTGTCCAAACTTTTGATTAATACATTCTTCATTTACACAGACCACCATTCATTTAATTTCACCCCACTAACAGGTCTAATTATTACAAAAATATAGCACAATCACAAAGATGACAAGTCACTAGTAAATCTATTTTCTAAGGGAATGTTTGAAAAATGCTAACACGCTGCAGGCACAAGAGAACTATTAAAACACATACAGTTGAAGTTAGGGTTGCCCCAATACCAATATTTTGGTACCGGTACCAAAATGTATTATTCAAAATAAGGGGGATCACAAAGAAAATGTAAATATTGGCTTTGTTTTAACTAAAAATCTCATGATACAATAAATACATGTTTACCTACCTCTGTTATAATGTCATAATCACTTATGTGTCTGTTGTTTGGATACTTTACATACATTTTGGGTGATACTACAAATTCTGGTATCAATCCAAAACCAAGTACCGTAATTTCCGGACTATAAGCTGCTACTTTTTCCCCTCGTTCTGGTCCCTGCGGCTTATACAACGGTGCGGCTTATTTACGGCCTGTTCTTCTCCGACACCGACGAAGAGGATTTCGGTGGTTTTAGTACGCAGGAGGAAGACGATGACACAATGATTAAAGACTGACTTTTCATATACCGGTAGGCTGGTTATTTTGATAACGTACAGGCGAGCACTTTGTATTACTTTGTACCGTTGTATTATTTGTACTCTGCACGAATGCTGTTCGCCATGTTAAAGATGTGAAAGTTTGATTGAATGATTGAAAGATTTATTGTTAATAAATGGGACGCTTTGCGTTCCCAAACAGTCATCTCTGTCCCGACAATCCCCTCCGTGGTAGCAGGAACCCCTATATACTACGGTAATTACACATCAAAACCCTGCGGCTTATAGTCGGGTGCGGCTTATATATGGAGCAATCTGTATTTTCCCCTAAATTTAGCTGGTGCGGCTTATAGTCCGGAAATTACGGTAGTTACAGGGTCATAAATTGGTCATACTTAAAGTTTGCCTGTGTCCAGGAACGTATTTCCTGAGTTCATAAACGATAAAAAAATGACAAAATATTTTGAGATGACAAAAAATATAGCTATTCCTCCGCCTGCAGGGATTATACTTCTGAGAAACATAGTTTGATGATTGATGATTAGTGATTTAGAAGTAGCTAAAACACTGCCGACTGCGGATGGACGTTAGCCACTACCTAGCTCGCCATGTTTAAAACAACCCTTCAAGAGCGGCGGTTCAGGGTGAAAAGCTTCACCTTTATCATTTTTTTTAAGCCAAATTACTTCCCTTCTCCCTCTTATGTCTCCACAGTTTGTCTGCTTGAAAGTACATCGTGCGAATGGGTTGCCTAACATGTCCCTCTTTGCTCGTTTTACCAGCAATGTTACAACTTGACGACGGCGCGCCATCATGTACAGGAAAGAAAAAAAAGTACCGGTATTTTTCAAAAGTAGTATAGTACCATTTTTAATTCATTAGTACCGCGGTACTTTATTAGTACCGGTATACCGTACAACCCAGGTTACAGTTTACAAACCCCGTTTTCATATGAGTTGGGAAATTGTGTTAGATGTAAATATAAACGGAATACAATGATTTGAAAATCTTTTTCAACCCATATTCAGTTGAATATGCTACAAAGACAACATATTTGATGTTCAAACTGATCAACTTTTTTTTGTTGTTGCAAATAATCATTAACTTTAGAATTTGATGCCAGGAACACGTGACAAAGAAGTTGGGAAAGGTGGCAATAAATACTGATAAAGTTGAGGAATGCTCATCAAACACTTATTTGGAACATCCCACAGGTGAACAGGCAAATTGGGAACAGGTGGGTGCCATGATTGGGTATAAAAGTAGATTCCATTAAATGCTCAGTCATTCACAAACAAGGATGGGGCGAGGGTCACCACTTTGTCAACAAATGCGTGAGCAAATTGTTGAACAGTTTAAGAAAAACCTTTCTCAACCAGCTATTGCAAGGAATTTAGGGATTTCACCATCTATGGTCCGTAATATCATCAAAGGGTTCAGAGAATCTGGGGAAATCACTGCACGTAAGCAGCTAAGCCCGTGACCTTCGATTCCTCAGGCTGTACTGCATCAACAAGCGACATCAGTGTGTAAAGGATATCACCACATGGGCTCAGGAACACTTCAGAAACCCACTGTCAGTAACTACAGTTGGTCGCTACATCTGTAAGTGCAAGTTAAAACTCTCCTATGCAAGGCGAAAACCATTTATCAACAACACCCAGAAACGCCGTAGGCTTCGCTGGGCCTGAGCTCATCTAAGATGGACTGATACAAAGTGGAAAAGTGTTCTGTGGTCTGACGAGTCCACATTTCAAATTGTTTTTGGAAACTGTGGACGTTGTGTCCTCCGGACCAAAGAGGAAAAGAACCATCCGGATTGTTATAGGCGCAATGTTGAAAAGCCAGCATCTTTGACGGTATGGGGGTGTATTAGTGCCCAAGACATGGGTAACTTACACATCTGTGAAGGCGCCATTAATGCTGAAAGGTACATACAGGTTTTGGAGCAACATATGTTGCCATCCAAGCAACGTTACCATGGACGCCCCTGCTTATTTCAGCAAGACAATGCCAAGCCACGTGTTACATCAACGTGGCTTCATAGTAAAAGAGTGCGGGTACTAGACTGGCCTGCCTGTAGTCCAGACCTGTCTCCCATTGAAAATGTGTGGCGCATTATGAAGCCTAAAATACCACAACGGAGACCCCCGGACTGTTGAACAACTTAAGCTGTACATCAAGCAAGAATGGGAAAGAATTCCATCTGAGAAGCTTCAAAAATGTGTCTCTTCAGTTCCCAAACGTTTACTGAGTGTTGTTAAAAGGAAAGGCTATGTAACACAGTGGTGAACATGCCCTTTCCCAACTACTTTGGCACGTGTTGCAGCCATGAAATTCTAAGTTAATTATTATTTGCAAAAAAAAATTAAGTTTATGAGTTTGAACATCAAATATCTTGTCTTTGTAGTGCATTCAATTGAATATGGGTTGAAAAGGATTTGCAAATCATTGTATTCCCTTTATATTTACATCTAATATATATATTAGGGGTGTGGGAAAAAATAGATTCAAATTCGAATCGCGATTCTCACCTTGTGCGATTCAGAATCGATTCTCATTTTAAAAAAAATTTTTTTTTATTATTTTTTATTTATTTTAATTAATCAATCCAACAAAACAATACACAGCAATACCATAACAATGCAATCCAATTCCAAAACCAAACCCGACCCAGCAACACTCAGAACGGCAATAAACAGAGCAATTGAGAGGAGACACAAACACGACACAGAACAAACCAAAAGTAGTGAAACAAAAATGAATATTATCAACAACAGTATCAATATTAGTTACAATTTCAACATAGCAGTGATTAAAAATCCCTCATTGACATTATCATTAGACATTTATAAATAAAAAAAGAAAGAACAATAGTGTCAGAGTGGCTTACACTTGCATCGCATCTCATAAGCTTGACAACACACTGTGTCCAATATTTTCACAAAGATAAAATAAGTCATATTTTTGGTTCATTTAATAGTTAAAACAAATTTACATTATTGCAATCAGTTGATAAAACATCGTCCTTTACCATTATAAAAGCTTTTTACAAAAATCTACTACTCTGCTTGTATGGGGTAGATCCTGCTGAAATCATATGTATTGAATGAATAGAGAATCCTTTTGAATTGGGAAAATATCGTTTTTGAATCGAGAATCGTGTTGAATTGAAGAAAAATAGATTTTGAATCGAATCGTGACCTCGAGAATAGATATTGAATCGAATCGTGGGACACCCAAAGATTCACAGCCCTAATATATATATATATATATATATATATATATATATATATATACATATATATATATACATATATATATATATATATATATATACATACATATATATATACATACATATATATATACATACATATATATATGCTTTGTGTCAACATTTTGGCTTTTTCTCATTGCGTTTCTTACGGTTTTCCCAATTTTTGCTGGTGTTTTTTGTAATGTGCCTAGGGCCAATGACAAACGAGTCACTGGCCGGCACAGATGCCCCCTGTGCCGCACTTTGGGCACCCCTGCTGTAGAAGCTAATTGTTTATGACCACTATAGTCTTAGCACCGTAGTGATCTGCCGTTTCTTTTCTTTTCTCCTCTGCCCCCTCGCCGGGTTATTCCGGTTCCGGTGACCATGGATGAAGTGCTGGCTGTCCAGAGTTGAGACCGCTCACCTGTGCATCGGTTGGGGACATCTCTGCGCTGCTGACCCGTCTCCGCTCGGGATGGTCTCCTGCTGGCCCCACTATGGACTGGACTCTCACTATTATGTTAGATCCACTAAGGACTGTACTTTCACAATATTATGTCAGACCCACTCGACATCCATTGCTTTCGGTCTCCCCTAGAGAGGGGGGGTTACCCACATATGCGGTCCTCTCCAAGGTTTCTCATAGTCATTCACATCAACGTCCCTAATGTGGGCTCTGTACCGAGGATGTCGTTGTGGCTTGTGCAGCCCTTTGAGACTTTTGTGATTTAGGGCTATATAAATAAACATTGATTGATTGATATTTGTTCATCCTACGGTCACATATGGGACGGGAGTCACATGGTTTTCCTACGTCAGCGCCGGTAGTAGTAAAATCAGCTGTTCACTTGACGGGTTTATCCTGTGTCATAAAAGAGGGGATAAACAGGGAAGTCCTTCTTTAGCTACCGCCTTCTTTTATCATATATCACTGCCTTTGCACATGTCAATGTTTACTTTTGTATGCCCCAAAAATATACAATCAATCTGTACTTTGGAACAATGTTCACGGACTCTATTATTTGGCTTGTTAGTCCATTGACAGGCGAGCGATGATGGTTGTGGACTCGTGGTTGAGGGAAGAGTTGTTTGATGTTGGATACTAGAAAATGTCCGATTTGTTGCAACAGTCAGCCATAATGCATTGTTGCAGCTTCATGATTTAAAAGCTATGAGAGTGTGTATGTTGTCCGTTTATCTGTGTTGGCCCTGTGACGAGGTGGCGACTTGTCCAGGGTGTAACCTGCCTTCCGCCCGAATGCAGCTGAGATAGGCTCCAGCACCCCCCGCTACCCCGAAAGGGACAAGCGGTTAGGGTTGGGTATCGATTGGAACCGGGACTAACTTTCCGATTCTCCCGGAATCGTTCAAAAGTTTAAATTCCGATTCCTAGTTTCGATACCCAGTCCGCCGACCGGAAAAAAAGAATAAGTCCGCCGACCGGAAGAAGAAGCCGCTGAACACCAACGAAGGAGCGCCCACCGCCGGAAGTGTTAGCATAGCCGAGCCTATGTAGCCGAGCGAGTCAGTCAAGCATGGATAGAGGGCGTCGGCGGTCGAAAGTGTGGCTTTATTTTACTAAAAAAAATGAAATATCGGCGAAATGTAACACGTGCGACAGGACTGTTTCGTGCTTAGGAGGGTGCACGTCGAACAAGATGAAGCACCTCCGAGTTCATGGAGTACAAATAAATGCGTGTCCCGTCTTCGACGCGCTGCGCCGACCGTCCTCCTATGCGTCTTCCTCCGACGCCCAGCCTGGCACCTCGGTGACTGCACTGCAGTCCGAATCCGGTAAGTAAAAGAATATATATGCAAAAAATAATGTGTTTTGCGCCAACGTTGAGGCAGCTAACAAATTAGCCCACGTATTTTTTCATAGACAATTTACAACCTGCTAGCCAGGCTCCGCGATGTGCTCAGCGTACTCCGTTCACCGTAGCGGCAATGGGGAAGATGTCGGTGCCACAGACGGAAGAGTGCCACAGAAAGGTCAAAAGACTGCATCCCTTTTCAGAGGTGGAATCTCCAACATTTAGGTTAGTTAAGCAATAACGTTAGAGCTAAGCTAATTGATACTGGGCTAAACAGTAACAGCAACATTACATGTTTGTTTATGTTTGCAGGGATATGGTGAAAACTCTCAACCCAAAATACATACCACCTTCCAGGGACTACCTGTCAACCACATTGATCCCGGCATGGTACAAGAAGAATCGGAAGCGAGAATCGTCAGGAATCGGATTCGGAATCGTTCGAATTCAAATGATACCCAACCCTACAAGCGGTAGGAAATGGATGGAGACGAGCGGGTGGAGGGTGTGGTCGCGGTGTTCAGAGCCACGGCTGAAGAGAGAGAGGCAGAGGCGTGCAGGCGTTTTCAGGGGTTAAAATACTTGGCTGATGGTGGGTCTGTTGGCATTGTCATAATAATTTTTTAAAAATTCTCATATTTTTGCGATCGACCGGTGGAGTCCCAAAGATTGACTGGTCGATTGTGATCGATGGGTTGGCGACCCCTGGTGTAGATTGTAGCCACAGTGTTAAACAGCGCCGGTTGCTGGCGTTAGATTGTACAGGCAGGTTGCTGTAAGAAATGCACAGAGCTTTGAAGAATTATATGGTGTGCCTTCGTAATTTTATTTGCCCGTGATAATTGATAATTAAATGTTCATATATTTTATATTCATATATTTATACCTAGTGCAACCGTTAGTGTGCAATATGTATTACTCATTTTTAGTTTTTCCACTACATTTTACTTTTGTTACTGTATGTAAAAAAATTGCACTGCAACCACATAATTTCCCCATTGTGGGATAAATAAATGTCTATCCTATCCTACTGTATTTAATCGTGTATACATAACATTCGCTAATTGTTGTGAGCCCAAACTATACTTCAAGCGACAGTTTATGAACAAAAGTGCACTTTCTCTGTATTAAAGTCATTTGTAATTTTTGATGTATTAGTTAGACTATACCGAGATTGCAGAAGGACTTGAAAGGGCATTAGATGGGAGCCATGACATGGGAAGTCTCCATGCTGCAGACATACACTCTTAGCTTCCTCTCCATCCTCGCTAGCTGACATGTGAAAATATCTTACTGACAATTTCTCCTTATGGAGGATCTGATTTGACAAGAAGGGACTGTCTTTTCCTGCAATTCAGCCAGAGGTCATTCTCACGCAATCTCAGCTGATTGCGTGAGAGTAGGCAACCCTGATTATTACGGATGTAAAAAAGAAAAGTCTGGCAGCTGAGACGGATGAAATCTTTCTGACAAAATGTGACAGCAATTTATAATACAGTGAAAAAATAACATTGATTTGTGAATGCCTTAAAGGCCTACTGAAAGCCACTACTACCGACCACGCAGTCTGATAGTTTATATATCAATGATGAAATCTTAACATTGCAACACATGCCAATACGGCCGGGTTAACTTATAAAGTGACATTTTAAAATTCCCGGGAAATATCCGGCTGAAACATCGCGGTATGATGACGTATGCGCGTGACGAAGTCCGAGTAACGGAAGTTATGGTACCCCGTAGAATCCTATACAAAAAGCTCTGTTTTCATTTCATAATTCCACAGTATTCTGGACATCTTTTGCAATTTTTTTAATGAACAATGAAGGCTGCAAAGAAGACAGTTGTAGGTGGGATCGGTGTATTAGCAGCGGACTACAGCAACACAACCAGGAGGACTTTGTTGGAGCGCTAGCCGCGCTAGCTGTGCTAGCCGCCGACCTCACATTGACTTCCTACGTCTCCGGGCCGCCAAACGCATCGGGTGAAGTCCTTCGTCCTTCTGCCGATCGCTGGAACGCAGGTGAGCACGGGTGTTGATGAGCAAATGAGGGCTGGCTGGCGTAGGTGGAGAGCTAATGTTTTTAGCATAGCTCTGTGCAGTCCGGTTGCTAAGTTAGCTTCAATGGCGTCGTTAGCACAGCATTGTTAACCTTCGCCAGCCTGGAAAGCATTAACCGTGTATTTACATGTCCACGGTTTAATAGTATTGTTGATTTTCTATCTATACTTCCAGTCAGGGGTTTATTTCTTTTGTTTCTATATGCAGTTAAAGCAAGATGCTATCACGTTAGCTCGTAGCTAAAGCATTTCGCCGATGTATTGTCGTGGAGATAAAAGGCACTGAATGTCCATTTCGCGTTCCCGACTCTCATTTTCAAGAGGATATAGTATCCGAGGTGGTTTAAAATACAAATCTGTGATCTACAATAGAAAAAGGAGAGTGTGGAATCCAATGAGCCAGCTTGTACCTAAGTTACGGTCAGAGCAAAAAAAGATACGTCCATCGCTGCCTCTCAAGTCGTTCACTGTAACGTTCCTCATCTACGAATCTTTCATCCTCGCTCAAATTAATGGGGTAATCATCACTTTCTCGGTCCGAATCTCTCTCGCTCCATTGTAAACAATGGGGAATTGTGAGGAATACTAGCTCCTGTGACGTCACGCTACTTCCGGTACAGGCAAGGCTTTTTTTTTATCAGCGAGCAAAAGTTGCGAACTTTATCGTCAATGTTCTCTACTAAATCCTTTCAGCAAAAATATGGCAATATCGTGAAATGATCAAGTATGACACATAGAATGGATCTGCTATTCCCGTTTAAATTTAAAAAAAATAATTTCAGTAGGCCTTTAAGAGGGCTGGTACAGTGGTTAATTTTATATTTTCAAGTACATATGCTAGTATTTATTAAGCTATTATTTAAGTTATGGTCAACTTTCCACTATTTATTTTATAAGGTACCCTATTTTTCGGACTATAAGGCGCAATTAAAATCCTTTCATTTTCTCAAAACTCGACAGTGCGCCTTATAACTCGGTGCGCCTAATGTATGGAGTAATTCTGGTTGTGCTTACCGACCTCGAAGCTATTTTATTTGGTACATGGTGAAATGATAAGTGTGACCAGTAGATGGCAGTCACACCTAAGAGATACGTGTAGACTGCAATATAATGGAAGTCACACATAAATGATACGTGTAGACTGCAATATGATTTAAGTAAACAACACCAAAATGTTCTATGTTCCATTGAAAATATAGAACATTACACACGGCGCTCAAAAATCTATCAAAATGTTTTAGTACGACTTTGGTAAGCACCACTCTATGCTTCAACATACGAGTATTATTATGGTGTGTGTATAAGGTAAGACATTATCTGGCGTTTTGTTTCACAATATTATGCAAAAGCAACTTTTCTTACCTTCTGGTACCTGCTGATCTGTATTTGGGATCTGCATAAGTCCTGAAAATGTTCGCGTGTCCGCCTTTGTAGTCTGTGGCGACACCGTAGTCGATAAGCTTCTTCTTTTTCTCTATCTTCTTGTTATGGGACATTCATCCTCCGCTGTTGCCATTTCTAATATAAAGTTGTGTAAAGTTCTTTCTTATATCTGTCAGTAAACTTGCCATGAAAGCGCTAAAACATACCGGTGTAGTGAGTTTACATTATTCACCCAAGGAACTTTAGTTATTCGAGAGTTCCGGTCGAACGATTTTTCACGGGACACATTTCCGGCGTTGATATTGCTGTAGTGAGCCACGGATGAGGAGATGCTGCTCCGTTATTGATTTAAGTAAAGTCTAAATGTCATTAAAACAGTTAGCTCCATCTTTTGACACTTCTTCCACTCCCGTCCTTGCATGCACGCTACACCGCTACAACAAAGATGACGGGGAGAAGATGCTGCTGAAGGAGAGCCACGTAAATAAAATCCCCTGCAAAACGGCGATTCCTGAAGCGACTGTTAGTAAGCGGCTTGAAGATGATCTGTAAAACATAATCTATGCAACATTTTGACCAAAGAACCACCATTACATGTTATGTAGACCACAAAGAAGTGTTTCACATTTAGAAAAAAATTATAATAATTAGAGATGTCCGATAATATCGGCCTGCCGATATTATCGGCCGATAAATGCTTTAAAATGTAATATCGGAAATTATCAGTATCGGTTTTAACCTCCCGATTTTCCCGGGAGACTCACGAATTTCAGTGCCCCTCCCGAAAATCTCCCGGGGCAACCATTATCCCGATTTCCACCCGGACAACATTATTGGGGGCGTGCCTTAAAGGCACTGCCTTTAGCGTCCACTACAACCTGTCGTCACGTCCGCTTTTCCTCCATAGAAACAGCGTGCCGGCCCAGTCACATAATATATGCGGCTTTTACACACACATAAGTGAATGCAAGTCATACTTGATCAACAGCCGTACAGGTCACACTGAGGGTGGCCGTATAAACAACTTTAACACTGTTACAAATATGTACCACACTGTGAACACCAAACAAAAATGACAAACACATTTCGGGAGAACATCCGCACCATAACACAACATAAAGCACTTTGAGATTTTAACAAATGTAAAGTGCGTTACAAATGCAATTCATTATTATTATTATTTATAAACACAAAAGAACAAATACCCAGAACCCCTTGCAGCACTAACTCTTCCGGGACGCTACAATATACACCCCCCCACCCACTCCCCATCTCCCGAATTCGGAGGTCTCAAGGTTGGCAAGTATGCTCTAGTATACTCTGGACTGAAGCTGTGTGCCTTCATTGTTTTTGTAGCCGTTGTTTTGAGGCATGTTTAAAAAAAATAAAAAATAATGCACTTTGTGAAAGTCAAAGTATAGTATTTCCCATAGTAGTAATGGGTATCAGGATTATCTCAGGGAGAGCATGTCCCAAATTCCAAGCTGCTGTTTTGAGGCATGTTAAAAAAAATAATGCACTTTGTGACTTCAATAATAAATATGGCAGTGCCATGTTGGCACTTTTTTCCATAACTGGAGTTGAAGTTGTTCTCTTATTTTGGAAAACCTTGTTTTTGATTGATTGATTGAAACTTCTACCGTATTTTCCGCACCATAAGCCGCACCTAAAAACCACAATTTTTCTCAAAAGCTGACAGTGCGGCTAATAACCCGGTGCGCCTTATATATGGATTAATATTAATATTTATTTTCATAAAGTTTAGGTCTCGCAACTACGGTAAACAGCCGCCATCTTTTTTCCCCGTAAAAGAGGAAGCGCTTCTTCTTCTACGGTAAGCACTCACCCCCGTAGAAGAAGAAGCGTGCGGATATTACGTTTCATTTCATTTCTGTGTTTCTGTAAAGACCACAAAATGTCTCCTACTAAGAGACACGCGTACAAGGTTCCACTGACTTTTGATATTCATGTGAACCGCACTGTGGATACGACGGGAACACGTACGGTGAATATTCGCACCACAGGGAATGAGAAGTCGTCCTACTGTGGTTCTAGCTTGCCATGCTAACGGCCAGAAACTTCCACCCATGGTGATATTCAAAAGGAAGACCTTGCCAAAAGAGAACTTTCCAGCCGGCGTCATCATAAAAGCTAACTCGAAGGGATGGATGGATGAAGAAAAGATGAGCGAAGAGACCGGGTGACTTTTTTCACGCAGCTCCGTCCCTGTTGATCTACGACTGCATGCGCGTCCACATCACAGATGGTGTCAAAAAACAAGTG
This sequence comes from Entelurus aequoreus, assembly GCF_033978785.1. NCBI lineage: Eukaryota > Metazoa > Chordata > Actinopteri > Syngnathiformes > Syngnathidae > Entelurus > Entelurus aequoreus. The sequence continues at coordinate 28,487,452 of NC_084757.1, forward strand.
AAGCACACTGAAGAAGAAGAAGAATAATTTGAGGGATTTGTGGATGAGTAATAACTTCAGAACGTGAGCTTTAAATGTTTATTTTGTGTGTTGTGTGACATTAACGTTCGAGCAACGTTGAGTTATTGATGTTGCTATTGCTCTGCACTATTTTGAGTGTTACTATTTTTGTGATTGCACATTTGCACATTACATTTTGGGAGTGAACAGAGTTGTTAGAACGCTGGTTTGTGATATATTATTAAAGTTTGACTGACCTATCTGACTGTTTTTTTGACATTCCCTTTAGCGCAGCGTAGGTGCGGCTAATAACACGGGGCGGCTAATAGGTAAACAAAGTTTTGAAATATGCCATTCATTGAAGGTGCGGCTTACAACACGGGGCGGCTTATGGTGCGGAAAATACGGTATTAGTAGATTGCACAGTACAGTACATATTCCGTACAATTGACCACTAAATGGTAACACCCGAATAAGTTTTTCAACTTGTTTAAGTCGGGGTCCACGTTAATCAATTCATGGTAAAGTTACATTGTTTAATGCATCCAGCGGTGCATCACAACAAAATTAGGCATAATAATGTGTTAATTCCACGACTGTATATATCGGTATCGGTTGATATCGGAATCGTTAATTAAGAGTTGGACAATATCGGAATATCGGATATTGGCAAAAAAGCCATTATCGGACATCTCTAATAATAATATGACCCCTTTAATTCGCCCTATAATTCGGTGCACCTTTTGTATGAAAAAGACCTGACTAGACCCGCTCATTGGCATTGCGCCTTATAATCCGGTACGCACAATGGCCTGGAAAATACGGTCTCCGCCACAGTGAGTATTAAGTATCTTGTTGTACATTTGAATTGTAATTTTTCATTTTTTTGAAGACTTATTAAAATTATTGTACAAGGTTTTACTTGAATCATTGACAGGTTCTCCTGGGTGTTAAATGCTATTAAAAACTACATGCGATCAAATTTTAAATATTTAGCAGTAGCAGAAATATTGCATACTGTGAGTCATGTGGGCAGAGCATTTTTTGTCCTTTTAAGAAGCAGAATATTTGTTGCACAATTTGAATGTTCGACTTTGCTTGTGCTCTTTTTGTTTTTTTTCACCTGTCTTTATTAAGAGTGTACAACTCTGGTAATGGGTACATTCGCACCCACCTGCACAAATGTACTTCAAAATGTAACAATCAAAATAAATATGACTTTTTTTGTTTACTAGGGCATGCATATATAATATGCATTAGTTTGACCATTTAAAATCAACGATAATAAAAAGGAGAACCTTGGAAATAGCATAAAAATGCCCCAAAAATTTGGGGCATTTGGTGTAACCATCATGAGCGTTCTGTTCAGGTATATTTATTTTATATTTTGATAAATCATCATATTTATGTTTTACTAAATTTAAATAGGTATTGATCAATCTTAAAGCTGTGTGTATTTGATTTCAGTTTGCTTTTGACATCTTATTTAGAATTGTAGTTGAAACTTTTACAACCTTGAGTTGCGCTCATGATGGCGTAACCAAACTAGATTTCATTTAATGATCTTATTTTGAATATTTATTCCCTTTTTTACATTTAGTATATTTAAATATTCATTTATAAACATTGAATACATTTCAAATATCAATAAAATGCAATTGCCTTTATCAATACAATCATATGGACAGCCATAAGTGTTTACTTTTTGCTTTATATTTATTATTTTACTTATTTTTTGCCTGGTTTTGTATTTGTTTTGTATCATCCCGTGAGATGTATATTACTTCTTTTGTTTTTTTGTTCGGTTTGTACTTCATGAAGTTTTGCACTTGTGTATTTTTGTTATATTTGGATGTAATTGTTGGTTTATATATCTTTAAGTAAGACTACGTATTAGGTTGAAGGGGGCAGGAAAATACAAGATTTTTCTTCATCCTGCTCCTTCTCAGGCATTGATGTGTAACTGTATAACTGAATAATTGTGGTATAATTGCCTATCAAAGATGCACATCAATGAAGGAGATAAATAAAAATGAAATGAAATGAAATCTTATAGGGTAATGTTTAGTTACACTAAGTCATGAGCGT
>NC_084757.1:28492039-28634539 GCF_033978785.1 Entelurus aequoreus
CTAATCATCAATTAGCCTTCTGAGCCAATGAGCAAACACATTGTACCATTAGAACACTGGAGTGATAGTTGCTGGAAATGGGCCTCTATACACCTATGTAGATATTGCACCAAAAACCAGACATTTGCAGCCAGAATAGTCATTTACCACATTAGCAATGTATAGAGTGTATTTCAAACAGCTAAAATTATGCACAAAGCAAACTACAATCTGCTACCCAAGAATATACAACAATTCTTTTCAACAAAAGAAGAGAAATATAATCTTAGAGAAAAATGTAATTTAAAACATTTTAACGCTTAAGACCTTCAGTATATCACATAAGACCTTCGGTATATCAGTATGTATGTATATCCGACGAAGAGGATTTCGGTGGTTTTAGTACGCAGGAGGAAGACGATGACACAATGATTAAAGACTGACTTTTCATATACCGGTAGGCTGGTTATTTTGATAACGTACAGGCGAGCACTTTGTATTACTTTGCACCGTTGTATTATTTGTACTCTGCACGAATGCTGTTCGCCATGTCAAAGATGTGAAAGTTTGATTGAATGATTGAAAGATTTATTGTTAATAAATGGGACGCTTTGCGTTCCCAAACAGTCATCTCTGTCCCGACAATCCCCTCCGTGGTAGCAGGAACCCCTATATACTACGCTAATTACACATCAAAACCCTGCGGCTTATAGTCGGGTGCGGCTTATATATGGAGCAATCTGTATTTTCCCCTAAATTTAGCTGGTGCGGCTTATAGTCAGGTGCGGCTTATAGTCCGGAAATTACGGTAAATGGAATGGATTAACCAAAGAAATTAAACAATGTACTAATATGATCCACTTCAAGAAACTCTTCAAACTTAAAGTGTTTACAAAGTACAAAGAAGACGAACCATGATAAACATTCTGAATTTATTTAATCCATCCATTCATTTTCTAGATAATCCTGTTTATCTCACCATATGAAATATAACTTACTTCATTAATTATTATTTATTTGAATGTTATTAGTTATGGAGTATATTGTGTAGGGGGGTGGGTAGAGATAGCACCCTTGTTGATTGGCAGCTGCTCCCTACTCGTAGGGAGGCCACGCTTCACCGGTTCTCATCCATCCCCTAAATCTCTCACGTGCTGGCTCCAAGCGCCACACCCCGGTACACTGCCTCAGCTGGCAGACCAAACCACGTGAGGGGGTGGTGTGTACACTGCACCACTAGGCGGAGGAGCTGCACCAGTCAGCCAACGGCTAGGGCGGAGGAAGACCACATAGGACTCAACGGCCAAGTGTAAAGGAGTAAACCTTACAAATCCGGAGTGGAGCCCCGAAGGCGGATAGGTGCTCGCAAGACAACACCCTTCCGGCAACTCCTGCAGCAAAGCTGGTGCCAAACGTCATGCTCCGCATTCCTTTGGATCCCGTCAGCCAAGCCAAGAGGGGGATTCTGACGACTGGGCAACCCAAAGTCCCCATACCTTATGCCCAGGCTTGCGCCATGGAGGTCACAAAAACTGGAGAGGTCACTCCAGCCTCGCTCGCAAGAGTGAGGACACAACACGGAAGCTGGCAGTTTACGGGTTATAAGTCCCATCTGATTGGCGTAAGTATGGGGCGCCAGGGGTCAGCTTCGACGGTGGGAGGGATCATAGTGTCCCAGTGGACGACTACTGCCCGCCTCAAACCGGGCAGCCCCCGGTCAGTAGGGTGTCGGCCCGCCAACGTTTGCCTGCTTCAGTGGGTGCCTGGAGCTTAGTGTACTGTAAAGGCACGATGAGCAGACGGTAAATCTTTGCACCAAACAATAAGAAAATTAAAAAGAAGACTCCAGCTCTTCTATTTGGTAGCTGGAACGTGCGCACTATGCGCACAGGCATCTCAGATGACCTCAGAGTGGTGGAAGACACCAGAAAGACAGCCATCATTGACAGAGAGCTCACCAGACTCAACGTCAGCATAGCTGCCCTCCAAGAAACCCGGCTCCCTTCCAGCGGCTCCCTCAGAGAGGAGAACTACACCTTCTTCTGGAAGGGCAGAGAACCCGAAGAGCCCCGCCAGCATGGTGTTGGCTTTGCCATCAAAAACACCCTCCTGGCTGCAGTGGAGCCTCCCTCAGGTGGCACCGAGCGCCTTTTGTCCATCCGCCTCGCCACTGCTGCTGGTCATGTCAACATCCTCAGTGTGTACGCTCCCACTCTCACCTCATCGGAAGACACAAAAGACCAGTTCTATGGGCAGCTTGATGAACTGATAAAGGGCCTCCCAAAAGATGAGCCCTTATTCCTCCTTGGCGACTTCAATGCCAGAGTAGGTGCAGATCACAAGTCATGGCCCTCCTGCCTTGGACGTCATGGCACAGGGAAGGTAAATGAGAATGGTCAAAGGCTGCTGGAACTGTGCTCCTACCATGACCTCTGCATTACAAACACCTTCTTCGAGTGTAAACCATCACACAGAGTGTCGTGGAGGCATCCGCGGTCCCAACGCTGGCACCAACTCGACCTTGCCATCACCAGGCGCTCTGCCTTAAACAATGTCCTCATCACCAGAAGCTACCATAGTGCAGACTGTGACACTGACCATGCCCTTGTGTGCAGCAAAGTGCGTCTCCAGCCACGCAAGCTACATCACTCCAAACCAAAAGGCCGCCCCCGGATCAACACAGTACACATGTCAGATCCCCTTAAGGTGGACGCATATGTAACCAACCTGGATGAAGCCCTACAGGACCTGCCAGATCATGACGCCACAGGAAAGTGGAATGCCATGAGGGACAAAATTTACAACACGGCCATGTCCTCGTTTGGCAAGAAAGAACATCCCTGCCAGGATTGGTTCAAAGCCCACCTTCCAAGGATGAAACCAGAAATAGAGGCTAAACGTGCAGCCTTCTTAGCACACAAGGAATGCCCAAATGAACAGACACTCACAGCACTCAGAAGGGCTCGGAACACCACCCAGCGTGTTGCTAGACAGTGTGCCAATGAATATTGGCAACAACTGTGTAAGGAAATACAGAGCTGTGCCGAGTCCGGAAACATACGCGGCATGTACAACGGCATCAAAAAGGCCCTTGGCCCTGCAGTAAAAGGAATTGCCCCCCTGAAATCTCTGTCAGGGGAGAAGATCACTAACCGGGAGGAACAGATGACCAGATGGGTGGAACACTACTCAGAACTGTACTCCCGTGAAACATCAGTTTCCAATGCTGCCCTTAGTGGTACGAAGGATCTGCCCATCATGGAGGAGCTAGATGAAGTGCCCACTATGGAAGAGCTCAGCAAAGCCATTGATGCCCTCCCAAACGACAAAGCACCAGGTAGCGATAACATCCCACCTGAAGCCATCAAGCACGGGAAACCTGCCCTGCTTCAGCCTCTGTATGAGTTGCTCTGCATGTGCTGGGAGGAAGGTGCAGTCCCACAAGACATGCGTGACGCCACCATTGTGACACTGTATAAAAACAAAGGTGACCGCAGTGACTGCAACAACTACAGAGGGATCTCCCTTCTCAGCATTGTCGGCAAAGTGTATGCACGCATCCTCCTCAACAGGCTGCAGAGACTCGCGGATCGTGTCTATCCAGAATCCCAATGTGGCTTCAGAGCAGGCAGGTCGACAACTGACATGATCTTTTCCCTTCGACAGCTCCAGGAAAAGAGTAGAGAGCAAGGCCAGCCACTCTACATGATGTTCATAGACCTCACCAAGGCCTTCGATCTGGTCAGCAGGGAAGGCCTATTCCAGCTCCTTGAGAAGATTGGCTGCCCCCCAAAGCTCGGCAGCATGGTGACCTCCTTCCATGTCAACATGAAGGGCACAGTCCTGTATGACGGATCATCCTCAGAACCATTCTGTATCAACAGTGGTGTCAAGCAGGGCTGTGTACTTGCACCAACCCTTTTCGGGATTTTCTTTTCCCTGCTCCTGTCTTACGCCTTCGACTCCTCCACTGATGGTGTATACCTGCACACCCGGTCTGATGGGAGATTGTTTAACCTGGCGCGACTGCGTTCTAAGACCAAGGTCAGGACAGTTCTCATCAGGGAGATGTTGTTTGCTGATGATGCAGCCCTCATGACTCACACAGAGGATGCCCTTCAGAGTTTGGCTGACCGCTTTGCCGATGCTTGTAAGCAGTTTGGGCTCACAATAAGCCTGAAGAAGACCAACATCAGTGCACAAGACATCAGTACTGCCCCCTCCATCACAGTTGATAACATCAGACTGGACACTGTGGACGAGTTCACCTACTTGGGATCAACAATCAGCAACAACCTCTCACTGGACATCGAACTGGACAGGCGTCTCGGAAAGGCAAATACCATCATGGCTAGACTGACCAAGAGAGTGTGGGAGAACGGAGCGCTGTCAGAACACACCAAGATCCGTGTATATCAGGCCTGCGTTCTCAGCACCCTTCTCTATGGAAGTGAATCCTGGACCACCTATATGAAGCAAGAACGTCGGCTCAACACCTTCCACATGCGGTGCCTCAGGCGCATCCTCAACATCAGCTGGCAGGACCACATCCCATACACCAACATCCTGCAGCGCGCCAAGATCCCCAGCATGTACTCCCTGCTGAGTCAACGCCGTCTCCGCTGGCTCGGCCATGTCCGACGGATGGAGGATGGAAGACTACCTAAGGACATCATGTATGGACAACTGACCATTGGCACCAGACGAGCTGGTCGCCCCCTACTACGCTTCAAGGACGTCTGCAAAAGAGACATGAAAGCATGCAACATCTCTCCTGACAGCTGGGAGGTACAGGCCATGGACAGAAATGCTTGGCGTCAGACTGTCCACAAGGGCAGTGCAGAAGCTGAGGTGGCAAGAGATCGGCTTGCAGCAGAGAAGAGGAGACGCAGGAAGTGCACTGCAGCAACCCCTCAAACCCAGGCCACCTTATTCATTTGCACAAACTGCAATAAAGACTGTCACTCACAGATCGGACTGCGCAGCCATAGCAGACGATGCCAAACAACATGACAAGACTCCAGACGCGCATCAGTATGGTCTCTCGAGACTGAGCTGCCGATGATGATGATGATGATATTGTGAATAAATTGAGATATGGAGTATATTGTGAATAAATTGAGAACAGGAAGTGAACAAAAGTTTTAGCAACTGCTATGTAAAGGAAAAGGGGTAGGATTAAATAAACTCTGCTTCTTCTTAATCCTATTCGAAAATGATGAATAGAGAAACTTGAAATTGTGATGGATCATGTTGTATGCATGCATGTTCGAAATAAACACAAACTCAACTCAACCCATGCATTCACAGGAAGAACATGCAATCGCCACACAGAAAAACCCCAAGCCTGGAAATCGAACATGGAACCTTTCTGCTGCAACACACGTAATAAAAGTGTTAGTAAAATCCCCTGATGTTTGTTGGTGCTAAATTAACCACAACATTAGTGTCACATAAAACATGGTAAGACGTTATGTTATGTTTGTTTTTTTATTTAAACAATTTAAGGCCGAGTCCAGCTGTTTACTGACAGTTTAATCTTTACTCACTTTGACCAAATATCCGTTATCGTCTCCTTGACTACTGGTAATCGGTATCGGCTTTGAAAAAAAACATATCGGTCCATCTCTAATATATACAAAAAAATCGGTTATCGCAATGGTCTGGAAATGATAGTTATCGGTTCAAACTTCCAATATCATGCATCCCTAACCGGAATGTAGGATATCATGCACATTGTGTTGTGGCCACTGTGTGACTTTCTACGGCTGTTGAGGCTTTAAGCTCACAGTCATAGGAAAAGTGGATTTAAGTCTAATCCAATTTTACCCTTGATGTAAATCAGCTTAGTGCCATTGATGATGAATGCCGGCATCCTTATCCAGTGTGTTGCGTTAAAACATTTTAAACATCCCCCTCTAATTCTATAATCAAGTGAATTAGGGTGAACAATAGCTGAATTTTTTAAATAAATTCAGTTATGAAAAGTCCCACTACATACTAAAAAAAATTGTACCTCTGATACACTAAACAGCTCAAGGGAAAGTCTGAGGGAGGCTGGGCCGTAGAGCTTGATGATAAAATGATTAGCAGGGGAGTTTTTAATAATCTGTGTCTACTAGGGTTGTCCCGATACCAATATATTGGTACCGGTACCAAAATGTATATTAATACTTTTCAAAATAAAGGAGACCACAAAAAATGTAATTATTAGCTTTGTTTTAACTGAAAATCTTACGATAAATTAAACATATGTTTCTTATTGCACTCCCTGAACAATTTTAGAAGATTAAAATAAACAATTCAAAGGCATCAAATACACTGGGCTTTTAATTATTGCACTCCTCAAAGAACAATTTACACGGGTTAGTGCGTCTGCCTCACAATACGAAGGTCCTGAGTAGTCCTGGGTTCAATCCCGGGCTCGGGATCTTTCTGTGTGTAGTTTGCATGTCCTCCCCGTGACTGCGTGGGTTCCCTCCGGGTACTCCGGCTTCCTCCCACTTCCAAAGACATGCACCTGGGGATAGCTTGATTGGCAACACTAAATTGGCCCTAGTGTGAATGTGAGTGTGAATGTTGTCTGTCTATCTGTGTTGGCCCTGCGATGAGGTGGCGACTTGTCCAGGGTGTACCCCGCCTTCCGCCCAATTGTAGCTGAGATAGGCTCCAGCCCCCCCCCGCGACCCCGAAGGGAATAAGCGGTACAAAATGGATGGATGGATGGATGGACTTATTAGAAAATAATAAAAATTCATAAAAGTGCAAAAATAGCGAGTGAAGGAAGACAGGGTTGTACGCCTAGCTTTTGTTTACTAAGAGCACCGGTGCTGCTAAATGAAAAAAAATTAGTAGCACAGAAATAAAATTTGGATCAATATGAAATGTCTTGAATATCACAATTGTATTATTAACACTCAAATAACGTTCTCATGTGCACTCACACATATAAACACAATGCCATCCTAAGGCCTACTGCAACCCTCAATTAAACACAGAGAACATCCCTAAATTGTGCCAACACTAGCAGGGCTGGGCGACGTGGACCAAAACTCATATCTCAACATAGTTAGGCTGAATATTGATACAACACATATCCCGATATTTTTCCATGAAGTGAAGTTGACAAAGTTAAACCCAAATATGTGTGTCGAGTTGTTTAATGGAAACACATACTTAACATGGGTAACTTATTTGAAATTTAAGAGTTACATGTGCAAATGCATATAAAAATATTACGAAGGGTCACATTATGATTTTTTTTCTACCTAGCATGTTACGGTAATTTGGTAAAAATTTTGCATAGATTGTTTTACATACCATCTTCAAGCTGCTTTATGACCGTCTCTTCAGGATGCACCGTTTTGTAGGCGGTCTTATTTACGTGTCTCCACTTCGACTTTGTCTTCTCCCTGTCAGCCATGTTGTAGTTTTTAGCACTTACATATGAGACTACTGACAGATATAAGTCACAAATATTGCTACATTGTATTAGTAATGGCAGCAGCACAGGATGCATGTGCATGTACGAGCCAGTCGGCCCCACAACAAGAGGATGGAGAAAAAGAAGGTACTTATTGACAACAGCGTCCGACTACAATTAGCGCAAAGCTCTCCGGGTAAATCTCTATCATATGTGGAGATATCCGTTGACGTCACTAATTATCTATCCCATGATTTTATTCTAAAATTTCAGGACTGATGGGGATCCCAAATACACAAAAACACGTACCAACAAGTAAGAAAATCAAGTTTTGCATATTAGGACCTCAACTTAAAGTACCAATAGGGTGGAAAATACAGTTGCCTCTCTTTTGAATGTCTTATAATATGTATCCGATTTACACCACCAAAAAACGTAAAGTTTGTGAGTAAACAGATGTGATAAAAATGTTATCAATCTCACGTCGGTTCCCGAGCCATTTTTAGAGATAATGAGCGAGCCAGTCATGTGAAGCGTGACGTAGAGGTGGGTACCACAGATCCCTTCGCCACCAACAACAATGCTAATCATGCAGACTTTGTGAGAGCCAACGATTACTTTGCGACAAATTATGATCAGAACCTTTTATTTTTTAGCCTGAATATAAGGAGGCTGAGCGACACGTTTTAAAAGTTGTGTTCTAAGAAGATCTAGCTTGCAACGACGACTGATAGGATGTTCATATCTTCCCGTTTAGTTGAAGAATTAATCATAATCCACACAAAGGACTAAAAAGTAAAGGTGCTGTCTGCAGACGCCGTCTTTGATGGTCCTGTCTTTGTCTCCATTCCCGGGTATAAATTAAATGCCACAAATGACCAACTTCTAGATTTATGGCTAAATCCTCCTATTATCCAGATGAGAGGCATGATTTATAACCTAGAATAATTTTGACAGCCGAAATACTGCAGCACAAGCGAGTTATCTCTCTTTTATCAATGTGCTGCTAAAAAATAGTTTGTCGCTTTGGCGCTTATAATAAATATATCGCTAATATTTGGTTAATATTCAGTTCACAACATGTACATAGAGTAATGTTGGCAGGTTTTGGATGTTTATTTAAAGGACTTTGTGGGCGGAATAGAGATTCCTCATTTACTCAATTGTTAGCTGACTTTTTTAAATTTATTTCAGACATAAAATGCATTTAAAAAAACATAGATGTTCATGGCTTGCATATGAATTGTTATTGATAGACAGCACATCTCTTTGTAGTTTTTGCATGTTTCCATTGTGACTGATTTGCTGATATGGTCAGAGTGCAGAGGTGTTCCCATCGTGACGTCATCCGACGTTGAAACTACGGAAATTGCCGAAGACATCACAATTGTGGAATTTTGTGATGTTTAAATGGTATTTCCACATACTGTGCAAATCGGAATTACAATTGGATATGGTTTAATGGAGAGAATAAACCACAATTGTTATGCAACAACTAATCGAATTAAATCGATTACAATCGATTATAAAAATAGTTAGTGATTAATTTAGTCATAGATTCCTTGGATCTATGCTATGCGCATGCGCTTTGAGTCACTAGAGAAAAAGCACTATATAAATATAATTCACTTCACTATTATTTTTCAGAGTGTTACGAACTTTTTGGAGAGTGCGACGACTTCATTTTCTGTGTTGTTTTGAGTCGCACCAGGCATTCATGAGTTCAGCACGTCAGCTCTTTTTTCTGAGTAACGTTAACGTTATCCCTTTGTTGCAACGCGGGGCTGATAATGTGTCTCCGGCAGATTTGACTCCGTTTTGAGAGAGAAAACGCACGGTTACCAATTTCGAAATAAACGTAACGGACAGAAATATCTCAGGTTTGTATCATAATGGATCAATGTAGCCAGGCCCAATAAAGCTATATAAATCTATTTAGATTTGAGTGATGCTTTAGTACAACTAAACGTTATGAAGGTGCTATTATTCAGAGGTATCCTAAAATGAATCCTTTATTATTCACAACAGAAACATGTACAATATCTGATACAGTTCTGATCTGATGAGTTCTGTGTTATTATTGGTGTATGCTGTATCCCCAATGTCCATTTATTTATTTATTTATTTTATTAATGTGGTGGCGTATTTGCCTCTTATATCAGAAATTATGAATTAAATCAACTAGGTATGTATTGAGCTACATGTAAATGATACTACTATGTACGTTAATTATATGGTTTCTCTCATTTCAGAAAGAAACAACCCAGCATTAACAACTTGGTACAAAGGAAGGTCTGCACACCACAGCAAGCGGCTGCATTGACTGATGGTATCCTGAATATGTTGGTAACTGACATGAGGCCACTATCAATGGTGGAGGATGAAGGCTTTAGACAAATGATTCACATCCTCAACCCTGGTTACACTCTTCTCTTGAGGACTCATTTTACCAAACTGATGGAGAGGAAGTACGAGCAGACATTCCAAGCAGTGAAGACTGACATAAAAGCCACCCAGAGCAAAATTGCTCTCACGACTGATGTGTGGACAAGTGTAACCACGGAAGCCCATCTTGGCATTACATGCCATTACATTGGAAACGAATGGAACATGAAGTCAATCTGCTTTACGACCATACCACTAGAGAAAAGACATTCAGCATCCAACATTGCAGAATGGTTGGAAGAGGTAGTAGCCAGGTTTGAAATTCCCCCAAGCAAAATTATGGTTATTGTGCATGACAATGGTGCCAATATTGTGGCTGCAGCAAAACTTCTTGAGGAGAAGCATGGGTGGTCTTCAGTCTACTACGCTGGACACACCTTGCAGCTAGTGATCAATTCTTCACTGAAGCACTCAAACATTGAAAAAGAGGTTGGGGCTGCAAGATGTCTCGTGGAACATTTCAGAAAAAGTGAGCTAGCCTGCAACAAACTGAGACAAAAACAGAAACAAATGGGAACAACCCAGCACAAGCTTGTTCAGGATGTAAGCACTAGATGGAACAGCACATTATATGATTTATTTTTAAATAAAATACTGGAAAGGATAGCAATGCAGTCTGTTTCTTTTATCCGATTATTAATCAACTAATCGAAGTATTAATCAAAAGATTAATCGATTATCAAATTAGTTGTTAGTTGCAGCCCTAACCACAATTATGTAAAGTGAACTTGCTTTTCCATTCACCTTAAGAGGTGTTTTGAGATCCAAAAAAAATAAAAAAAGAATAAGCTTTGAAAATAATATAAGAAAGTTAAAATATAAGCTTCAATCTTCTTTAAAAAAAAAAAAAAAACATTTATTTATACTCAAATCTTCAACACAAAAAAAAACATGAAATACAATGTCTGGTTTAAGAGAACATGTTTAAATGTCAACAGCAACTTGAAAATAATTTACCTTTAACAATTGTGTTTTTATTATCATTTTAACGGCATAAACACAAAGATTTTAGCCAGGAACACCAACCTGCCAACTACTTCATGATTAGCGTTGGGTATCGAGTATCGATTGGAACCGGGACTAACTTTCCGATTCTCCCAGAATCGTTCAAAAGTTTAAATTTCGATTCCTAGTTTCGATACCCAGTCCGCCGACCGGAAAAAAATATGTCCGCCGACCGGAAGAAGAAGCCGCTGAACACCAACGAAGAAGCGCCCACCCCCGGAAGTGTTAGCATAGCCGAGCGAGTCAGTCAAGCTCAAGCATGGATAGCGGGGGTCGGCGGTCAAAAGTGTGGCTTTACTTTACAAAAAAAAATGAAATAACCGCGAAATAACAGAGCTCCATGTCCATCAAGAAACGAGTGGAGAGAGAGCTGCAGATGTACCGGGACGTTCCACCGATACTTATGTCTGACGACCCTGCTGCATGGTGGTGGAACCAACAAAAGACTTATCCTTTGCTGTCATTTCTCGCTTTCTCCTATTTATGCGTTCAAGCTTCTTCCACACCCAGCGAACGTGTATTTTCCACAGCAGGAGACACTATCTGTCCAGAACGCTCACGCATCCTGCCTGAGAAGGCGGATATGGTCATTTTCCTAAACAAGAACTGTCTCTGATTTTATACTGTACCTGCTGCTAAACTGGACTGGGTTTTGCAAGTTGTTTCTTATTGTTTATTTGCTTTTCTGCACCAGGTTAGCCCATCAGTATGAGCACGGTAACGTTTTTAAGTACCTGCAGCATCATACACTTGTGTGTGTAAATGTGTTTTCATGAGGTTTCCTGCAGCATCATACACTTATGTGTAAAGGTGTTTTCATGAGGTTTCCTGCAGCATCATACACTTATGTGTAAAGGTGTTTTCATGAGGTTTCCATGTGTTTTCATGAGGTTTTCAAAAATAAAGCTCTCTTGAGGAAAGTGTACCCCTGGGAAAATGTATTCATAATTTATAATATTTATATTCAAGTTCATAGATTTGATATTTATATTCTAGTTGAAAACAGCCCTGTGAGGCATTTATAGTAAAGTTCATAAAAAGTTCATAGAATTAAAATTGATGGAGAATGTGAGACTATTTCATTCAGAAAGACTGTAGGTTAGCTAGCTCATTTAAAATATCCTAAACTTTTTTTTGACCCTGCCTCCTAAAAGAATCGGAATCGAGAATCGGCAGGAATCGGAATCGAAACAAAGAATCGGAATCGTTCGAATTCAAACGATACCCAACCCTATTCATGATGCTGTTTGACAGTTATTTATTAGCCTTTATTTAACCAGGTAAAATCCCATTGAGATCAAAGATCTCTTTTCCAAGGGAGACCTGGCCAAGAGGGCAGCAGCAAGGTTACATTAAAAACAGTAAACAAATACATAAAACATCACATTTACGACATTAAAACTTGCTCACATAACACATGTGCATACAGACAAGGTAGACTGCAGTCCTTTCACAGAAGCTTTAAACTCATTCAACGTACCAAGGGTTTGAAGTTTAATATTCGATTGTAGGTTATTCCAAGCCTTCGCTGCTGAAAACCTAAATGCTTTCTTGCCCAGTTCAGTTATTACTTTGGGGACGACAAATTGCAGAACTTTCATTGAACGAAGATTGTGACTTCCTTGTTTCTTTGTTAAAAGACAAGACAGATAAGATGGAGTGATACCCAGAATGGTTTTGTAGATGAAAACATACCAATGATTGAGGCGTCGAGCACATAAAGATGTCCAGTTAACCATTGAGTATAATACGCAATGGTGAGTAAGGGGAGCGCAGTTGGTGATAAATCTCAGTGCACCGTGGTACACACTATCCAGCTTGTGGAGACAACCAGCAGTAGCATTCATGTACAACACATCTCCATAGTCAATAACAGGTAAGAAGGTTGTTTCCACCAATTTCTGTTTCACAATAAAAGAAAAGCAAGACTTGTTTCTATAATAAAATCCCAGTAAAAGTTTCAGTTTTTTTACAACATACTGAATGTGCTCCTTAAAACTTAAGTGGTCATCAATTAAAAATCCTAAATATTTAAAAGCACATACTAACATAATTTGTTGCCCATTTCTTGTTCAAATGTTCTCACACAGTGCTGATCTTACAGTTTTTGATGTGGTAAAGAACATACAATTTGTTTTCTCTGCATTTAAAACCAGTTGAAGATAGCAAAGTTGTTCTTGTACTCTGTCAAAAGCATGTTGTAGATATTTAAAGGCCTCAGCAGGAGTGGGTGCTGTACAGTATATGACAGTATCATCAGCATAGAAATGGAAAGTTGAGTTCGGAATATTCTGTCCAAGATTATTTATGTAAATAGTGAATAATAATTGGCCCAACACAGAACCTTGAGGGACACCCTTTTTCACTTGCAGTACGTCCGAGGAGGAACCTTCTATCTGAACAGCCTGAGTTCTACTTGTGAGGTAATTTGCAAACCATCCAACTGCTTGCTGAGAACAGTTGATAATATTTATACTATGACAGGGGTCGGCAACCCGCGGCTCCGGAGCCGCATGTGGCTCCTTGACCACTCTGATGCGGCTCAGCTACATACATGCCGACCCCCCCGATTTTCACAGGAGATTTATGGATCTCAGTGTCCCTCATAGATTACTCCCAGGGAAAAAATAATCCTATTTACACTCTAATTACTAAATAAAGGGCGTGCCCTAATTGCACTGCAGTAATTGTCCTCTATAGCATTTACATACAGCGTGCCAGTCCAGCCACATGTTGCATGTTGTTATTACTTGCACACACAGGAGACAGCAAAGCATACTTAGTCATCAGCCACACAGCTTACACTGACGGTAGCCGTATCAAACAACTTTAACATTGTTACGTTACAAATATGCGCCACACTGTGAACCCACACCAAAAAAGAATGAAAAACACATTTCTGGAGAACATCCCACCGTAACACAACACAACCATTACCCAGAATCCCATGCAGCCCTAACTCTTCCGGTCTACATTATACACCCCCTCTACCACCAAATCCCCCCACACATCAACCCCCCCCTCTCCGTGCGTTGGTTGAGCGGAAGAGTTAGGGCTGCATGGGATTCTGGGTATTGGTACCGTCAGTGTAAGATGTGTGGCTGCTGAGTTAGTACGCCTTGCTGTCACTTACGTGAGCAAGCTGAAATTGCATTCTACGTGTGGTCGAACAGGTACACTGTTAGGGCAGACTGTAGAGGGCGCCAAATGCAGTGTCATCACGCTCTGATATTCGGGAGTCTCCCGGGAAAAATGAGAGGGTTGGCAAGTATGACGCTATCAAGCGCCATTCATTCAAAACTCGCGGGCTGCACTAACATCAAATTTCCACATTAAAGTGCGTGCCGGTGCGTGTGTCAGAGACCCCTGGTTAACATAGCACAAAGCGTTTAAGCTTTGTATGCGGTGTTTTTCATTTTAAATTTAATTTTTTTTTTTGTGGCTCCCATTACTTTCTTTAATTTGTGAAACTTGCCAAAATGGCTCTTTGAGCGGTAAAGGTTGCCGACCCCTGTACTATGAGATTGTGTACGTTTGTGTCAATGCTTCTTGTGCAAAGTAGTTGTGACTGGGAAGCTCATATAACGTGTCAATTATTTCCAACAGCTTTATAAATCAGCTTTTTTTCTACAGTTGCAACTGGTAACGAATCCTTAGCAATGTGACGGGACACCGCGTCAGTAATTGCGCACCACTTTTCCTTTCAAGTGGAACATAACAGAAAAAAGAAGCGAGCAGTGAGCTTTGTGCTGCTGTTAGCGTTTCAACGCACAACTTCACACACTTCTTATAGTGGAGTTTGTGTCAAGTTCTTAAGTGGTGAAAAAAGACTGTCTTTTACTGACCAGTTCCTACTAATAAGGGCCTGATTTACTAAAGGTTTGCATGTACTAAAACACGTGCAAACTTAATAGCACACGCTAAGCTGATCTACTAAACATGTGTTAAGTGGATTGCGTCCGTTAAGTGAGCAGAATAAGGCACACAATCCATTTTGCATAGGTCTTCATCATTAATTTGCAAAATACATGCTGGCCACAAAATGGGAAGAGAAAACGCAAATATTATTTAGCACGTGCAATGTGACACGCATCACCGTTTTGCGAGCACTATTTTGCACGTGTCAGAAGGACGTGCAGGATCGGTGCCGCTGCAGCAATCCTCCGTCCTACGTGTCTGTCTCAACATTTTTGGACGGTAGAAATAAATATTAGACATACCGTCAGCTACATACCGTATTTTACGGGCTATAGCGTGCACCAGGATATAAAGCCACACTCACTAAATTTTAGAAGGCGGCACCGTTTGAAAACATTTAAGGTATAAACATTTACAAAATATTTCTGTTTTATTAGCTAATTTCACAACGTATCTTACCTGCAGCTTACAATCTGGTGTGGCTAATATGTGGAAGAATTTTTTTTTTTCATCCATCCATTTCCTACCGCTTGTCCAATCAACCCGCAGAACACTAAACATGAAGACGAACATTGGTAGAGAAAGCTGCACGTAACAATGATGTCTTCAAGGCCATGGGAAACCACAACATGTGGAACATAACATAACATAAGACCCAGTCCGTAAATATATGAATACATTTTTTGTTAAAACTTTAAAAAAGGTGTTTATTTTTCTACATTCAAACACAATGTTACTGTTCAAACTATGTGTCATGTGACAGTGGCGAAGAATATTATGCATAGTCGTTACACATCTGCTTTGTTTTTTAATTAATACTTAGGCCTACTACGTTACTGTATTTTGATGTTGGTCATTATGGAGCCAAGCTTTTTCTGAGGTGGTACTTGGTAAAAAAGAAAAAGTTTGAGAATCACTGCTCTAGCTATCATGCGTTTTGCTATTCATGTTTTTACAAAACCCAAAACCAGTGAAGTTGGCACGTTGTGTAAATTGTAAATAAAAACAGAATACAAAGATTTGCAAATCCTTTTCAACCTATATTCGACTGAATAGACTGCAAAGACAAGATACTTAACGTTTGAACTGGAAAACTTTGTTATTTTTGCAAATATTAGCTCATTTGGAATTTGATGCCTGCAACATGTTTTAAAAAAGCTGGCACAAGTGGCAAAAAAGACTGAAACAGTTAAAGAATGCTCATCAAACACTTATTTGGAACATCCCACAGGTGAACAGGCTGATTGGGAACAGGTGGCTGCCATGATTGGGTGTAAATGCAGCTTCCATGAAATGCTCAGTCATTCACAAACAAGGATGGGGCGAGGGTGACCACTTTGTAAACAAATGCGTGGACAAATTGTCCAACAGTTTAAGAACAACATTTCTCAACCAGCTATTGCAAGGAATTTTGAGATTTCACCATCTACAGTCCATAATATCATCAAAAGGTTCAGAGAATCTGGAGAAATCACTGCACATAAGCGATTATATTACGGACCTTTGATCCCTCAGGAGGAAAAGAACCATCCGGATTGTTCTAGGCGCAAAGTTCAGAAGCCAGCATCTGTGATGATATGGGGGTGTATTAGTGCCCAAGGCATGGGTAACTTACACATCTGTGAAGGCACCATTAATGCTGAAAGGTAACATACAGGTTTTGGAACAACATATGTTGCCATCCAAGCAACGTTATCATGGACGCCCCTGCTTATTTCAGCAAGACAATGCCAAGTCACATTCTGCACGTGTGACAACAGCGTGGCTTCATAGTAAAAGAGTGCGGGTACTAGGCTGGTCTGCCTGTAGTCCAGACCTGTCTCCCATTGAAAATGTTTGGCGCAATATGAAGCTTAAAGGCCTACTGAAAGCCACTACTACCGACCACGCAGTCTGATAGTTTATATATCAATGATGAAATCTTAACATTGCAACACATGCCAATACGACCAGGTTATCTTATAAAGTGCAATTTTAAATTTCCCGCTAAACTTCCGGTTGAAAACGTCTATGTATGATGACGTGCGCGTGACGTCAATCGTTAAAAAACGGATGTATTCGGACACCATTGAAAACAATACAAAAAAGCTCTGTTTTCATCTCAAAATTCCACAGTATTCTGGACATCTGTGTTGTTGAATCTTTTGCAATTTGTTTAATGAACAATGAAGACTGCAAAGAAGAAAGTTGTAGGTGGGATCGGTGTATTAGCGGCTGGCTCCAGCAACACAAGCAGGAGGACTTTGACTTGGATAGCAGACGCGCTATCCGACGCTAGCCGCCGACCGCACGGATGATCGGGTGAAGTCCTTCGTCGCACCGTCGATTGCTGGAACGCAGGTGAGCACGGGTGGTGATGAGCAGATGAGGGCTGGCTGGCGTAGGTGGATAGCTAATGTTTTAGCATAGCTCTGTGAGGTCCCGTTGCTAAGTTAGCTTCAATGGCGTCGTTAGCAACAGCATTATTAAGCTTCGCCAGGCTGGAAAGCATTAACCGTGTATTTACATGTCCATGGTTTAATAGTATTGTTGATTTTCTGTCTATCCTTCCAGTCAGGGGTTTATTTCTTTTGTTTCTATATGCAGTTAAGCCCGATGCTATCACGTTAGCTCCGTAGCTAAAGTGTTTCGCCGATGTATTGTCATGGAGATAAAAGTCACTGTGAATGTCCATTTCACGTTCTCGACTCTCATTTTCAAGAGGATATAGTATCCGAAGTGGTTTAAAATACAAATCTGTGATCCACAATAGAAAAAGGAGAGAGTGTGGAATCCAATGAGCCAGCTTGTACCTAAGTTACGGTCAGAGCGAAAAAAGATGCGTCCTGCACTGCACTCTAGTCCTTCACTCTTACGTTCCTCATCCACGAATCTTTCATCCTCGCTCAAATTAATGGGGTAATCGTCGCTTTTTCGGTCCGAATCGCTCTCGCTGCATTGAAAACAATGGGGAAATGTGAGGAGGCTTTCAACCTGTGACGTCACGCTACTTCCGGTACAGGCAAGGCTTTTTTTAATCAGCGACCAAAAGTTGCGAACTTTATCGTCGATGTTCTCTACTAAATCCTTTCAGCAAAAATATGGCAATATCGCGAAATGATCAAGTATGACACATAGAATGGATCTGCTATGCCCGTTTAAATAAAAAAAAATCATTTCAGTAGGCCTTTAAAAAACCACAACGGAGACCAAGAACTGTTGAACAACTTAAGCTGTACATTGGTCTCCTCAGTTCCCAAACATTTACTGAGGCTATGTCTACACCAAGTCGTTTAACCCCTTAAACAAATTATTATTTAGCCTAAGCCCCGTTTCAGCCAAGGTACCCCTCGTCGGACAAATTTTTACACGGGTAAGTGTGCCGTGTATTTCTTGAATCTCCGCACAGGAAGTGACACCAGAAAGACTGCGCCACAGCCAGCTTCTAAAATAAAGCGGTTTCGTAACTCGGAGCTAACCACTGGAAAAATGGAGGCGAGTCATCCAGACATGCTCGTGTTTCTCCATCCGTCTGTACAGACGCTTGTGGAAATCAGCGATTGCAGCTATTTCGGATACAACACTTCTCAGACGGCAAGAGAACTTTCGAATGACCGGGTCAGCTACTTAGCGAAAAAGTTGGTCCATTTGTCAAAGGAGAGTCAATGAGCATGTGGGCTCCTGTGGACGTGATACAAAAGGTAGCATGTGCTTTGTATTACCTGGCCATTGAGGGAAGACTAACTACGGAAAACGGCAAATGTTTTTGGACTGGCAAAGCAGACTATATCAGTTATTGTCTGCCATGTATGTCGCAAACTCAACGTCTAGGTCCAGAGTATATAAAGTCACCAAAAAGGAATGGACAATGAAGGTGGAGGCAAAAGAGTGAGGAGTGTCTTGACCAGATATCTAGATCCCGAGATTGATTGTTGTAAAATGTTATTCATCACATTGTTTACGTGTCTAATAAAGACTTTATTAATTTATGATGGCTCAGGTGTGATTCACTACAATAGGGCCCCGCAGCACAAAGGATTCCAGTTAATTGAAATACCACAACACTGGATATTGTTCAGATAAGTTCAATTTGAAAACTTGCACACAAAGCAACACTGGACGTGACTATGACGTGCGCATTTTCCACGCATGCATATTAGGTCGCGTTGCGCCAGCGGACGGAGGGGGGAGGGGTCTTAAACGGTGGCATTATTGTGTGTGGACACGGATAAGGTAAGGTGGGATATACCCTGGATAACTTTATCCGGCTTAGTGTAAACGGGGCCTGAGTGTTGTTAAAAGGGAAGGCCATGTAACACGTGGTAAAAATGCCCCTGTACCAACTTGTTTGCAATGTGTTGCTACCATTAAATTCTAAGTGATTATTTGCAAAAAAAAAATGTACGTTCCTCATTTCGAACATTTAATATCTTGTCTTTGCAGTCTATTCAATTGAATATAAGTTGAAAAGGATTTGCAAATCATTGTATTCTGTTTTTAGTTACGATTTACACGACATGCCAACTTCACTGGTTTTGTATTAACTGGTTTGCAAATGTGTCACAGCCAATTACGCAAACTCAACAATTACATTATTACTCCCCCACCAGAAATATAGAGCATTTTTGTGGCAAACACTCTAATCTAACTCAATTATGGTCACACCCCCTATAGAGAGAATGTTTACATGCTATGACATGTTGTGATGCATCAGCCAGTCGGACTGGTATCTCAAATGAAATGAAATAAAAGCAGCGATGTGACTAATCTTCCACAAAAGAAGACAAGACACATATCAAGATATCAAAACATAATCCAGCCAGCATGACCGTAGCCGTGCAATGACAGAAGGTGACCTAAATTATTCACAAAAGATCCCCCCAGTGGATCATGGAGATTGCTGTGTGTGCTGTAACAGTAGCCTGATCGGACAGGATGCAAGTGAGCATGACAAAACCACTCACAATTGTAACTATTGTGAGTTAATGGACTGGAATCGCTGCTAAACTTCCCGAGGCGAGGGATCATTGTTTACTAAAGCGACAATCAGATGCGGGGATCACAACCAGCCGCGGTGGCCCGCAGGCTATGAAAATTGGGCATCCTTTATAACAGGGGTCCCCGATCTTTTTTTGCACCAGGGACCAGTTTAATGTAGGCATTATTTTCATGGACCGGCCTTTCACGTGTGGCAGATAAATATAGCAAATAAGTGCATGAAAAATGAATACATGGAAAAACTCACCGTAACGTTGAATTAGTGGGAGCCCCTGGCCTTTTCCTTTTGCAAAAAAGTTCTCCATAGACTTGTTTTTTTACTCATTTTTGCTAGTAGTAAGCTTTTTTTTTAGCTTTAGTGTCTGATGGGTTATAGGTGATGCATCACATTCCAGGACAAGAGCTTGGATATATAATAAAGCTAGACATACTTGCCATTAGTTCCAATAGATTTCTGTGGATTTCTATTTCCATTCTAAAAGTTATGTATTCATATTTTGTGCAATATTCTTTATACGTAGATACACTAATGTTAGCTTTTTTGGTCCAATTTTCCATGCGTAAATACATCTGTTATTGCTAACTACTCATGTAATAGGACTATGTGCAATAACACCAGCACTTTAACTTACTAGGCCAAAGCAATGTGTATTTACTTCCTTCAGCACAATTATTATATGCAACAATTTAGCACTTCACCATCTGCCTTATGCACTTTAACTCCTATGGTCATTTTGTTCCTGATCTGCCCTGATCTTAGGTCGTCAACCTGCCGCGGACTGCAGATGGGACCTAGCTTTTGGCTACGATTTGGCATCTTTACATTTTATACGTTTTTTTAATGCGCATTGTCCCAAAGATGTAACAAATATAGCAAATGGCAACTTCCTTTCAGGAGTTTTATAATACATCTATGAACAAGCTTATTGATGTGTCTGGTGGGACTGGCGATAGTTCAGTAGGAGAAAATGCGGTCTGTTACAACAGTGTTTTTCAACCACTGTGCCGCGGCACACTAGTGTACCGTGAGATATTTTCTGGTATGCCGTGGGAGATTATGTAATTTCACCTAATTGGGTTAAAAATATTTTTTGCAAGCCAGTAATTATAATCCGCAAATAATGTGCCGTTGTTGAGTGTCTGTTCTGTGGAGAGCGCGGCAGAGTAACCATGTAATACTCTTCCATATCAGTAGGTGGCAGCAGGTAGCTAAATGCTTTGTAGAAGTCGGGGACAGGGTTTGTCGTGATCACAATATGCAGACGACAGCAGGAGGCATAGTGCAGGTAAAAAGGTATCTAACCATGAATTGATTAACGTGGACCCCGACTTAAACAAGTTGAAAAACTTATTCGGGTGTTACCATTTAGTGGTCAATTGTACGGAATATGTACTGTACTGTGCAAAATACTAATAAAAGTCTCAATCAATCAATCAAATGCTTAAACCAAAAATAAACAAAAGGCGAGTGCTGCTAAGAAAAGGCATTAAAGCTTAGGGAAGGCTATGCAAAACGAAACTAAAACTGAACTGGCTACAAAGTAAACAAAAACAGAATTCTAGACAACAGCGTGTGGAGCAGCAGACAGCGTCCACAAAGTACATCCGCACATGACATGACAATCAACAACAAAATAGGAGCGCAAAACAAGAACTAAAACACTACACACAGGAAAACACCAAAAAACTCAAAATAAGTCACGCCGTGATGTGACAGGTCGTGACAGTACACCTACTTTCAGACGAGCTATAGGGATGCATGCTTGGTTATGGTTTGAATTGATATCCAACAATTGCGAGAACGACTGCTGAGTTTAATTTTTTTATGTTTTCTGCTAATCCAGAGGCAGGGGTTGTCTCTGGATTTTTTCAATGAAAAAAATGTGCCTTGGCTCAAAAAAGGTTGAAAAAGACTGTGTTAGAAATTATTTAATGTCTCTGTGCGGCCTGGTAGCAAATACGTCACGGACCGGTGGTTGGGGACCACTGCTTTATAACATTGCCTTGCAGCAACATGCAACACATGCGTGAGATAAATCCCTTTTTAGAACATATTAAGTATAATCAACATTTATAATGGGAACAAAAAGAACAGAACATTTGTTTTGCTATTCATGTTTTTACAAAACCCAAAACCAGTGAAGTTGGCACCTTGTGTAAATGGTAAATAAAAACAGAATACAATGATTTGCAAATCCTTTTCAACTTATATTCAATTGAATAGACTGCAAAGACAAGATACTTAACGTTCGAACTAGAAAACTTGGTTATTTTTTGCAAATATTAGCTCATTTGGAATTGGATGCCTGCAACATGTTTAAAAAAAGCTGGCACAAGTGGCAAAAAAGACTGATGGTGCCTTCACATCTGTGAAGGCACCATTAATGCTGAAAGGTACATACAGGTTTTGGAGCAACATATGTTGCCATCCAAGCAACGCTATCATGGACGCCCCTGCTTATTTCAGCAAGACAATGCCACGCCACATTCTGCACAGTGTGGCTTCATAGTAAAAAAGTGCGGGTACTAAACTGGCTTGCCTGTAGTCCAGACCTGTCTCCCATTGAAAATGTGTGGCGCATTATGAAGCCTAAAATACCACAACGGAGACCCCAGACTGTTGAACAACTTAAGCTGTACATCAAGCAAGAATGGGAAAGAATTCCCCCTGAAAAGCTTCAAAAATTGGTCTCCTCAGTTCCCAAACGTTTACTGAGTGTTGTTAAAAGGAAAGGCCATGTAACACAGTGGTAAAAATGCAGTTTGTAGAACATATGAAGTGTAATTAACATTTATAATGGGAACAAAAAGAACAGAACATTTGTTTTGCTATTCATGTTTTTACAAAACCCAAAACCAGTGAAGTTGGCACGTTGTGTAAATGGTAAATAAAAACGGAATACAATGATTTGCAAATCCTTTTCAACCTATATTTAACTGAATAGACTGCAAAGACAAGATACTTAACGTTTGAACTGGAAAACGTTATTTTTTGCAAATATTAGCTCATTTGGAATTGGATGCTTGCAACATGTTTAAAAAAAGCTGGCACAAGTGGCAAAAAAGACTGAGAAAGTTGAGGAATGCTCATCAAACACTTATCTGGAACATCCCACAGGTGAACAGGCTAATTGGGAACAGGTGGGTGCCATGATTGGGTATAAAAGCAGAAACAAGGATGGGGCGAGGGTCACCACTTTGTGAGCAAATTTTCGAACTATTTAGGAACAACATTTCTCAACGAGCTATAACAAGGAATTTAGGGATTTCACCATCTACGGCCCCTAATATCATCAAAAGGTTCAGAGAATCTGGAGAAATCACTGCACGTAAGCGATGATATTATGGACCTTCGATCCCTCAGGAGAAAAAGAACCATCCGGATTGTTATAGGCGCAAAGTTGAAAAGCCAGCATCTGTGATGGTATGGGGGTGTATTAGTGCCCATGGCATGGGTAACTTACACATCTGTGAAGGCACCATTAATGCTGAAAGGTACATACAGGTTTTGGAGCAACATATGTTGCCATCCAAGCAACGTTACCATGGACGCCCCTGCTTATTTCAGCAAGGCAATGCCAAGCCACATTCTGCACAGTGTGGCTTCATAGTAAAAAAGTGCGGGTACTAGACTGGCCTGCCTGTAGTCCAGACCTGTCCCATTGAAAATGTGTGGTGCATTATGAAGCCTAAAATACCACAACGGAGACCCCCGGACTGTTGAACAACTTAAACTGTACATCAAGCAAGAATGGGAAAGAATTCCACCTGAAAAGCTTCAAAAATGTGTCTCCTCAGTTCCCAAACGTTTACTGAGTGTTGTTAAAAGGAAAGGCCATGTAACACAGTGGTAAAAATGCAGTTTGTAGAACATATTAAGTGTAATCAACATTTATAATGGGAACAAAAGAACAGAAAAATGAGTGCCAGTGCAGGCTAGTGTTGGTTGGTGAGGCTATTTCCGCTAACTAGCCCATGCTAATAAGCGGCAACAAATAAGATAATAACACTGCATTATTGATCATGTTACCTGAGTGCTTGGTGAATATATTAATCGACGGATCAGGGACGTTGATCGCCGCTGTCCTGCCTGGCGGTGTACCGATGTTACTGCCGGCTTCCCGGGGTCTCCTCCCAGCGACGCTACCCCGGCTCCCCTTCACTTGGTGCGGTTGGGACGCGTGGGGCTGTGGCGGCTGAAGTCCGGTCGATGCGCCCTCACCGACGCGGCCTACCTGCTGTCCCATCCCGGTAGTTCGGAGTTGGTAAGGACGTTCAGGACGAAGCGAGCACACCCTCCCGCGGACCGCTGGCTCACATTCCCATGAGCCGGAGACGCCAGAGTACCGAGCCGCGTTCCTCTTCTTCCCCCCGCCTTCGTGGTCTTCTCCTCGGCTGACTCTCCCCTGTTAGCTAGCTGGGTTAGCCAACTAACTAGTCGCATAAATCCACCCGGTCTGGAGTTAAAATGACAACCCGAGCGGCTTGACAGCCACTCCGTTCGCTCCGGGGGGATATAGGTGGTCGTCGAGTCCGAAAAATTAACGAGCGAGAGTAGCGAAAATGTGCAGCATTTTCAAAAAGCTGTCGCCGTTGTCCGGCTGCTGCGCGCCCCCTCTGACGCCGCCATCTTTACCGCAGTACAGAGGATGTGTGGCGGAAGGCGGCAGGGGTTGGTTGAGTCTCCCCCGCAAGGCTCCCACAATAAAAGATGGTCAATTTACTTTAATGTGGGCTAAAATCTAAAACCATCGAAATGTCACTGCTACCTCTTACAAGCACCACCTGTTTGCATTGCAAGAATCATCTTGTAAAATGAAAAAAAACCACACGTATTTAATGTACTATATACACTATATTGCCAAAAGTATTTGGCCACCTGCCTTGACTCCATTATGAACTTGAAGTGCCATCCCATTCCTAACCCATAGGGTTCAATATGATGTCAGTCCAGCTTAAAATCTTCTGGGAAGGCTGTCCACAAGGTTGCGGAGTGTGTTTATCGGAATTTTCGACCATTCTTCCAAAAGCGCATTGGTGAGGTCACAAGGCCAAGAAGGCCTGGCTCTCAGTCTCCGTTCTAATTCATCCCAAAAGGTGTTCTATCGAGTTCAGGTCAGGACTCTGTGCAGGCCAGTCAATTTCATCCACACCAGACTGTCATCCATGTCTTTATGGACCTTGCTTTGTGCACTGGTGCACAGTCATGTTGGAAGAGGAAAGGGCCCGCTCCAAACTGTTCCCACAAGGTTGGGAGCTTGGAATTATCCAAAATGTTTTAGTCATACTTGCCAACCCTCCCGATTTTCCCGGGAGACTCCCGAATTTCAGTGCCCCTATCAAAAATCACCCAGGGCAACCATTCTCCCGAATTTCTCCCGATTTCCACCCGGACAACAATATTGGGGGCGTGCCTTAAAGGCACTGCATTTAGCGTCCTCTACAACCTGTCGTCATGTCCGCTTTTCCTGCATAAAAACAGCGTGTAGGCCCAGTCACATAATATATGTGGCTTTTACACACATAAGTGAATGCAAGCATACTTGGTCAACAGCCATACAGGTCACACTGAGGGTGGGTGTATAAACAACTTTAACAGTGTTACAAATATGCGCCACACTGTGAACCCACACCAAACAAGAATGACACACATTTCGGGAGAACATCCGCACCGTAACACAACATAACAAATACCCAGAACCCCTTGCAGCACTAACTCTTCCGGGTCGCTACACCACCAAACACCCCCCCACCCACCAACCACGCCGCCCCCCTCCCCCATCTCCCGAATTCGGAGGTCTCAAGGTTGGAAAGTATGGTTTTAGTATCCTGGAGCATTCAAAGTTCCTTTCATTGGAACTAAGGGGCCAAGCCCAACTCCTGAAAAACAACCCCACACCATAATTCCTCCCCCACCAAATTTCACACTCGGCACAATGCAGTCCGAAATGTACCGTTCTCCTGGCAACCTCCAAACCCAGACTCGTCCATCAGATTGCCAGATGGAAAAGCGTGATTCATCACTCCAGAGAAGGCGTCTCCACTGCTCTAGAGTCCAGTGGCGACGTGCTTTACACCACTGCATCCCACGCTTTGCATTGGACTTGGTGATGTTTGGCTTAGATGCAGCTGCTCGGCCATGGAAACCCATTCCATGAAGCTCTCTGCGTACTGTACGTGGGCTAATTGGAAAGTCACATGAAGTTTGGAGCTCTGTAGCAACTGACTGTGCAGAAAGTCTTTGCACTATGCGCTTCAGCATCCGCTGACCCTCTCTGTCAGTTTACGTGGCCTACCACTTGGTGGCTGAGTTGCTGTTGTTCCCCAACTCTTCCATTTTCTTATAACAAAGCCGACAGTTGACTTTAGAATATTTAGGAGCGGGGAAATTTCACGACTGGATTTGTTGCACAGGTGGCATCCTATGACAGTTCCACGCTGGAAATCACTGAGCTCCTGAGCGTGGCCAAATTCTTTCACAAATGTTTGTAGAAACAGTCTCCATAAAATTACACACAGTTTGAACAGTAACACTGTGTTTGATAGTAGGAACACAGAACACTGTACTTAAATAATAACTGCGCATAAGAGTCAAAGTACCACGAGATCAGGGTGTCACACTCATTTTAGCTCATGGAGGAAAATCTGTTCACACGAGGGCCGGACTATTAAAATCATGGCATTAAAACAAAAAAATAAAGACAACTTCAGATTGTTTTCTTTGTCTTACTTTGGCCAGAAATAGAACACACACATACTGAAAATATTACAATAAAAATATAGAAAAAAGTTTAGATCCATGAAGGAAGGAAGTACAGTACAGAGGATGTGTGGCGGAAGGCGGCAGGGGTTGGTTGAGTCTCCCCCGCAAGGCTCCCACAATAAAAGATGGTCAATTTACTTTAATGTGTGCTAAAATCTAAAACCATTTAAATGTCACTGCTACCTCTTACAAGCACCACCTGCTTGCGTTGCAAGAATCATCTAGTAAAATGAAAAAACTTAGGTCATCCAGCCATCCCTCCAGTTGGCACTCCAAGTACCCCCATAATGACCAACATTAAAATCAATCAAAGTTTATTTATATAGCCCGAAATCAAGAGTGTCTCAAAGGGCTGCACAAGCCACAACAACATCCTCGGCTCAGATCCCACATCAGGGCAAGAAAAAACTCAACCCAATGAGATACAATGAGAAACCTTGGAGAGGACAGCGACCGGTGCAATGGACGTCGAGTGGATCTAGTTAACAGTGTGAGAGTCCAGTCCATAGTGGGGCCAGTAGGAGATCATCTTGAGTGGAGACAGGTCAGCAGCGCAGAGATGTTCCCAACTGTGGTCCACCCTGGGTTCCGACTTTGGACAGCTAGCGCTCATCTGTGGTCACCTAGTCTCCGCGCAGGAGAAGGGGCCAAAGCAGAAAAGAGACGGCAGATCAACTGGTCTAAAAGGAGGGTCTATTTAAAGGCTAGGGTATACAAATGAGTTTTAAGATGGGACTTAAATGCTTAGCATCTCTAACTGTTACCGGGAGGGCATTCCAGAGTAGTGGAGCCCGAATAGAAAACGCTCTATAGCCCGCAGACTTTTTTTGGGTTCTCTGGGAATCACTAATAAGCCGGAGTTCTTTGTACGCAGATTTCTTGCCGGGACATATGGTACAATACAATCAGCAAGATAGGATGGAGCTAGACCCTTTAGTATTTTATACGTAAGTAGTAAAACCTTAAAGTCGCATCTTAAGTGCACAGGAAGCCAGGACAGGTGAGCCAGTATAGGCGTAATATGATCAAACTTTCTTGTTATTGTCAAAAGTCTAGCAGCCGCATGAAAATAATACATTACAGTAATCGGGACGAGAAGTAACGAACGCATGAATAAAACATTCATTAGTAACAAGGCAGAAGTGTTGTTTAACAAGTATATTTAATACTTTTGGCCACTGTAACATTACACAGTTTGAACAGTAACACTGTGTTTGATAGTAGGAACATAAAACACTGTACTTAAATAATGAATCAAATAAAATTGCACATAAAAGTCCAAGTACCACAAGACCTGCTCAGTGGTCTTGTGGTTTGAGTGTCCGCCCAGAGATCGGTAGGTCGAGAGTTCAAACCCTGGCTGAGTCATACCAAAGACTATAACAATGGGACCCATTACCTCCCTGCTTGGCACTCAACATCAAGGGTTGGAATTGGGGGTTGAATCACCAAAATGATTCCTGGGCGCGGCCACCGCTGCTGCTCACTGCTCCCTCGCCTCCCAGGGGGTGGAACAAGGGGATGGGTCAAACGCAGAGAGTAATTTCACCACACCTATTGTGTGTGTGACCATCAGTGGTACTTTAACTTTTAACTAGATCAGAGGTGTCAAACTAATTTTAGCTCAGGGGCCGCATGGAGGAAAATCTGTGCACACGCGGGCCGGACTATTAAAATCATGACATTAAAACTAAAAAATATAGACAACTTCAGATTGTTTTCTTTGTCTTACTTTGGTTAAAAATAGAACAAACAAATTCTGAAAATATTACAATAATAATATAGAAAAAATACCGGCAGTGGTAAAGTTTAGATGCATGAAGGAAAGGAGAAAGTGAATGAATGTTTATAACTGAATACATTTACATATGCATACTTTTTTTTTTCTTTTGTATAATTTTTTAAAATTAATTAACGTTTATGACAACGTTTTTCCAAAACACAATATAGAATGTGAGATATAACAGGATAATGCATACATCTATCATTTGTTTTCAAAATGGTTACAAAAAAGTGGGACCCCAAAAATTTACTGTGGGAGCCCATATTGAAAATTCCTAGCGCCAACACTGATGGAGTATTGGTGCGTGCAAAACAGCAGCAGGCGGCTGCGGCTTGCTTCTAATACTAATCAAATATCATCCCGGGGGCCATAGATAATTCATTTGCAGGCCGGACCTGGCCCACGGGCCTTGACTTTGACACATAGGCACTAGATGGAGCCCACATACCACAGTTCGAGAAACCCTGATATAGGTATTTTCTAATATTTCATTTTTATTTCAGAAAATATCTGGTTTAAATTAAGCTTATGCAAGTAGGTGCCACAGTTTGAGATAGATCCACACAAATTACCTATAATAATTTGGTTGAATAAACATTTTCAAGGTTTTAAGTTAACACAAACCTTAAATGTGAGTTGAACAACCAGATTTGTAAATTTTGCTAAAAAATTGTACTTCCATTTTACTCTTCAAAATAATGTGTTGCACATTGACTGCAGCTGCATGTGGAAATAATTGTTTTGAAAAATAAAAAATAAAGATGAAGACTTCTGGGAGGAAAAATAAGAGCACTATCAAACATGTGTACAGCTTGGCGATGAACTGCAAACGTAAACACTAATCAAAACTTTGGATCTGATGGCCTTTATAATCATTTATACCTACTACAGTAATTAATATAGTGTATATGAACGAATAGTAAGTGAGCACCAATGAACAAGCGCTCCAGTTGAGTCAAACTATTATAAAACACTGCCACCTTGTGTTCAAGTAATGGTCACAATGTTTTGCGTAGATTCTTTTTACTTTGAATGTTACATCTCGTTATTTACAGATGGTAGACATAAAACGTCAACATTGGCAATGACGAGGTCTTTGAGAAATGTGTGCATGTATATGAAACTTAATTTCTTTTAATGGAAATGAGCATCAATGAAATAAGTGTCCATTAGCATACAAAGAATAAACATCTAATTTGATCCCGTAAAGCATGATGCTCAATAAAAAAAATTGAGTAAGTTCATCTTGAGTGATAAACAGAAAATACAATAAATAATTGTTAAATTGTTTTACAAAGTGCATAGCATCAGATGAAGATTCCACAGACCAACATTGTTATGAGAGGGATGCTGGTTTTGTTAAATATTAACTATTATTGCTTGTGTAAAAAGTGTGTGCACAATGAATGTATTCAGCTGCCTCACAATGATTGCTACTCTCAATGTTGGCACAAGGTGCAACCTCAAAGTGAATCAGGTCAAAGTCATCTGCAAAATATTGAACAAACATAAAATAAGGTCAGAGTAATACTGCAGTTCCAGGTTAAAGACACAAAATGTAAATAAGGCATCAGAGGTATGTGCAGAACAAAGATAAATAAAATAAACAGACAGGGCAGAAACAGAAAAGCCGGTCAACACGATAGCAATGTGTCATAGACCTGGTCACAGCTTGTTACTTGGGCATCGAACTCCTCTTGCAGCTCCACGACCGAGGTTGTAGTAACTCAATGAAGGAGGGCTACAATAAAAAACAACCTTAAGAATTTGTATTTTATGACAAATCAGAAAAAATAAACAATCAAAGAGTTGACACTTCTGGTCATACCTCCTTTAGGGGACAGTAGTAGTGGGCATACCACTCTTGAGAGTATAAACAGATGATAACTCCCTGACCTAAGAAGAGCGATGTCCACATGATTATGTTCCAAATGGGACCTTTTCTTTGGTCATGGAGGACGAAGTTAAACATCACTGTGAAAAGGTGACAAGAAACACAAATGAATGCATTTTGTAATACAATTGGAAACTAGAATGTGTGTTGGCATATTACTCCCAAAGCACATAAACAAACAAAAAAGGACTGGGTAGAAGAAGCCAAAGCAGACTGCTAGGATGTACTCGTGGACGATGGCAGACACTGTAAACACAAACAGCATGGCTGCTGGTCTGAAGCGCTTCCGGGATATCTGGAAGGAATAATAAAAACAAGTAAGACTACAGCTTTGCACCACTTTGTAATTTCATCATAATCAAAATAGCTCTCACATATCAGTACTTACGGATAGCGCAGTCGGTAAATCAAAATTAAGACAAAAATTCTGGCAAAATTAAGCCACCAAAGTCACACGAAACTCATTGTACCTTATAGGACCTCAGTTCAGAGCATAACAATAACAGCATTTCAAATACTGTACCGTATTTTCCAGACCATAGGAAGCACCAGATTATAAGGTGCACTGCCGATGAATGGTCTATTTTTGATCTGTTTTCATATATTAGGTGCACCGGATTATAGGGCGCATTAAAGGCCTACTGAAATGAATTTTTTTATTTAAACGGGGATAGCAGATCCATTCTATGTGTCATACTTGATCATTTCGCGATATTGCCATATTTTTGCTGAAAGGATTTAGTGTAGAACAACGACGATAAAGTTCGCAACTTTTGGTCTCTGATAAAAAAAAGCCTTGCCCCTACCGGAAGAAGCGTGACGACAGCGGGGGAAGGACTGCTCATATTTTCCTATTGTTTACACCAGCAGCGAGAGAGATTCGGACCGAGAAAGCGACGATTACCCCATTAATTTGAGCGAGGATGAAAGATTCGTGGATGAGGAACGTGAAAGTGAAGGACTAGCGTGCAGTGCAGAACGTATCTTTTTTCGCTCTGACCGTAACTTAGGTACAAGCTGGCTCATTGGATTCCACACTCTCTCCTTTTTCTATTGTGGATCACGGATTTGTATTTTAAACCACCTCGGATACTATATCCTCTTGAAAATGAGAGTCGAGAACGCGAAATGGACATTCGCAGTGACTTTTATCTCCACGACAATACATCGGTGACGCACTTTAGCTATTGAGCTAACGTGATAGCATCGGGCTTTACTGCATATAGAAACAAAACAAATAAGTCCCTGACTGGCAGGATAGACAGAAGATCAACAATACTACCAAACTCTGGACATGTAACTACACGGTTAATGCTTTCCAGCTTGGCGAAGATTAACAATGCTGTTGCTAACGACGCCATTGAAGCTAACTTAGCAACGGGACCTCACGGAGCTATGATAAAAACATTAGCGCTCCAACTACGCCAGACAGCCCTCATCTGCTCATCAACACCCGTGCTCACCTGCGTTCCAGCGATCGACGGAAGGACGAAGGACTTCACCCGATCATCCGTGCGATCGGCGGCTAGCGTCGGCTAGTTCGTCTGCTATCCAAGTAAGTCCTCCTGGTTGTGTTGCTACAGCCAGCCGCTAATACACAGATCACACCTACAACTTTCTTCTTTGCAGTCTCCGTTGTTCATTAAACAAATTGCAAAAGATTCACCAACACAGATGTCCAGAATACTGTGGAATTTTGAGATGAAAACAGAGCTTTTTGTATTGGATTCAATGGGCAATTGAATACTTCCGCTTCAATTGTTGACGTCACGCGCAAACGTCATCATATCGAAACGTTTTCAGCCGGAAGTTTGTCGGGAAATTTAAAATTGCACTTTATAAGTTAACCCGGCCGTATTGGCATGTGTTGCAATGTTAAGATTTCATCATTGATATATAAACTATCAGACTGCGTGGTCGGTAGTAGTGGCTTTCAGTAGGCCTTTAAGGAGTCATATTATTAATTTTTTTTCTAAATGGAAAACACTTCCTTGTGGTCTACATAACATGTGATGGTGGTTATTTGGTCAAAATGTTGCATTAGATTATGTTTTACAGATCATCTTCAAGTCGGTTTCTGACAGTCGCTTCCGGATGCGCCGTTTTGTGGGCGGTCTTATATACGTGGCTCACCTTCGACAGCGTCTTCTCCCCGTCATCTTTGTTGTAGCGGTGTAGCGTGCATGCAAGAACGGGAGTGGAAGAAGTGTCAAAAGATGGAGCTAAATGTTTTAATGACATTCAGACTTTACTTAAATCAATAACGGAGCAGCATCTCCTCATCCGGAACCAACAACGCCGGAAATGTGTCCTTTGAAAAACCGTCCGACCGGAACTCTAATAACTAAAGTTCCTTGGGTGAATAATGTAAACTCACTATTCCGGTATGTTTTAGCACATTCATGGCAAGTTTACTGACATATATAAGTAAGAACTTTACACTACTTTATATTAGAAATGGCAACAGCGGAGGACGAATGTCACATAAGAAGATAAGAGAAAATGAAGAAGCTTATCGACTACGGCGTCGGCGCGGACACGCGTAATTTTTCAGGATTTATGCAGATCCCAAATACAGTTTAGCAGGTGCCAGAATGTAAGAAAAGTTGCTTTTGCATAATATTGCAATAAACGCCAGATAATATGTCTTACCTTATACACACACACACACACCATAATAATACTGGTATGTTTAATGCGCCGAAAATCCTTCAAGCGGTGCAGCTTCATAGCTTACCAAAGTCGTACTAAAACATTTTGATAGATTTTTGAGCGTAATTTCAGAAATTTTCTAATTATCACTTGATTTCAAATAACGTCCGAAGTGACATTTTAGTTGTTCATGTTCACAGGGTTTCTGCAGGTATCAGCAAATCTACTTTAATTAGTTTTACTGCAACTTAATACACATTTAATGCCCATGTCTTACGACAGACCGTTATTGTATACAGCATACAATTGTCTTCATAGACAAAAATTCAAGCATTTAACAATGATAATCTTGAATAGTTGAAAAGTTGAAATTAACTGTGGCAAAATTAAGCACTAATGTAATAATAATAATTATAATAATATAATGACTGCCTCAGAATCCTGCACAGATAGCCCAAGGGTAGTAGTGCCAGCAACCTTTTTTGTGATTTATGGAAAAACACCTTCCACACAACCCTGAGAAAACTGATGTTTAAGTTTTTATGTAGACTGCAGGGGTCTGAGAATTATCTTATTATACAGATAACCAATCCTAGGTGTAGTTCTGTTACGTTCCAATCCTTCATGTGGAAACACTGGTATCTGTGTCTTTTATAGAATATGTAGACGCATTTTTAAAGTACCGTATTTTCTGCACTATAAGGCGCACCTAAAAACCTCCAATTTCCTCAAAAGCTGACAGTGCGCCTTATAATCCGGTGCGCCTTATATATGGACCAAACAGGTCTCGCAACTACGCCAACTTTATTTTCCCCGTTCTGCGGCTGCTTACCGTAGAAGAAGCGCTTCTTCTTCTACGGGGGAAAATGAAGTCGGCGGCTGCTTACCGTAGAAGAAGAACTTCTTCTTCTACAGGGGAAAATCGCCTTCATTTTAAACTCTGCGTCGTAAGCATGTCTCTTAATAGGAGCCATTTTTGGGTCTTTACATAAAGTTTAGGTCTCGCAACTACGGTAAGCAGCCGCCGACTTCATTTTGCCCTGTAGAAGAAGAACTTCTTCTTCTACAGGGGTAAATGAAGTCGGCGGCTGCTGACCGTAGAAGAAGAACTTCTTCTTCTACAGGGGAAAATGAAGTCGGCGGCTGCTTACCGTAGTTGCGAGACCTAAACTTTATGTAAAGACCCAAAAATGGCTCCTATTAAGAGACATGCTTACGACGCAGAGTTTAAAATGAAGGCGATCAGTCACGCAGTAGAACACGGGAATAGACCAGCAGCGAGAGAATTTAACATTAACGAATCAATGGTGCGGAAGTGGAGGAAGCAACATGATGACCTGCGCCAAGTAAAGAAGACTAAACAGAGTTTCCGAGGGAACAAAGCGAGATGGCTACAGTTGGAGGACAAACTCGAACAGTGAGTTGTTGAACAGAGAGCAGCAAGTAGAAGTGTCAGTTATCACTATTTGTTTTGTTGACATTCCCTTTAGCGCAGCTCCATCTAATGGATGCATAACGTAACCCCAGCCTCTACTGTAGCGTCTATTCTATGCGCCTTATATATGAACACAGTTTTAAAATAGGCCATTCATTGAAGGTGCGCCTTATAATCCGGTGTGCCTTATAGTGCGGAAAATACGGTATATGCATTTTTTTTTTTATTGCTGCTTTTATTTATTTGATGCCTTTTACTGAATATGCACAAGCACTGTTTTAATATTATGTGATAATGCCTTTAATACTGTATTTGTTTTGTTTTATATACTGTATGTGATTGTATGTCTACTTGGACGTTGGAGTCTGCTATAAAGCTTGATTGATTGATTGAATAGCAATGCAAGAGACCTTTTCAAACGCAATAAATATATTTTTCATTCCTGTAATATTTTACCATTGTAATTGGAAGGTCAATAACTTAATGATTCTAAACAGGTAAAAAAAAAAACGGACTCAATTGTCGTTATCAAAAATTACACTTCAATAAATATTGAACATCTTGAAGTGCAGTTTTTCCCCCAATTGGAAAAACTGAGTCGGGTGGTTTGTTGTTGTTTTTTTGTTGCCAATGCTATCATGGCATTCTTGCTTGTTTGTCCGTGCTGATGTTGCTCATTCAGTTTGAATATGCAATATTATCACATAGGGACATTTGGTTATATCATTATCTTTTTCCCTCCTAACTTTTGTTACTGAGCAAGTGCTCCTCTCTCGTGAGTCGCCACTAGCAAGGTGATGTGCGGATATTCTGTTGCGTAAGCTTGCGGTCTCGCCTGCTCGTAGCGAAACAACTACTGTAGATGGCTGACAAGAGGCTTCACTCTGTTGGGTTTAATTATACTGTCAAATAAAAGTGCTCAGGTGCTGAGTGCGATGCACAGAGTGAGACCTCTTGTACTCTGTTTGAAAGCCAGAGACGAAAAAAATAAAATACACACAAACAAATCAAGTTATCGAGTTATCAAGTTCATTGTCATTTATCGTTCAATTAAATTACTTATTGACTATCGTCCCAAGCCTACAATTGTATGATTTTTTTTTTAAATTCCTCTGGACATCACATTTATTTTAAAGCCATTAAAGGTCTTATTTTCGCAAAATCAATCTAATGACTTTTAATGACCTGTAGAAACCCTGTTTTATTAAAGTAGTGTATTGTAAGTGTCAAGTATTAATGGTGGGCTTTTGTACAGGGCGTATTTAAGTATTATCATTAACTCTGGTTAGCAAATTTTTACATTTGTGTGACCGTAAAAATGTTACGTGTCAATAAAAGTTTTATAATTATAGGAAAAATATAAACAAAATATAAAAAATTATGGAATAATGTCCATGAATGCACTTGACGTTATTTTCTGTGCTATTCGCTTGCTACAGTGCCAAGGAAGTGTGTTTCTGGGCGAAATGTCAAGCTTGAGCGAGGAAATTCAGGCCAAAATGGGTATGATGGGAAAGTTGACTGGGAGGCGTTTAGGTCCAAGTAAAGTTTTTCTGATTCAAGTCCTCAGATATACCTTTTACTAAAAACCTTTACAGACACTTTTTATTAAAATAATTGTTTAACTAAGGCGCACTTAAAATGCTTTAATTTTCTCAAAAATCCACAGTACGCCTTATAACCCGGTGCGCCTAATGTACAGAATAATTCTGGTTGTGCTTACCGACCTCGAAGCAATTTTATTTGGTACATGGCGTAATGATAAGTGTGACCAGTAGATGGTAGTCACACATAAGAGATACGTGTAGACTGCAATATGACACCAGTAAACAACACCAAAACTGTTCCATTGAAAATAAAGAACATTTCACACGGCACTCAAAAATTTGTCAAAATGTTTTAGCTTGACTTTGAAGCTGCACCGCTTGATGGATTGTCGGCCCATTACGGCTACCGTAGTCAGAGATACAAGTATTACTATGGTGTGTGTGTATAAGGACCGCAAAATGGCACCCATTAGCAGACATATTATCTGGCGTTTTGTTTCACAATATTATGCAAAACCAACTTTTCTTACCTTCTGGTACCTGCTGATGTGTATTTGAGATCTGCATAAGTCCTGAAAATTTGCGCACTTTGTGCCACTGTATTCCTTGACGATGACGTAATCGATAAGCTTCTTTTTTCCCACTATCTTCTTGTTATGGGACATTCACCCTCTGCTGTTGCCATTTCGAATAAAAAGTAGCGTAAAGTTCTAACCTATATCTCACAATGGAAGCGCTAAAAAATACCAGTGTAGTGAGTTTACATAATTCACCCATGGAACTTTAGTTATTAGAGAGTTCCGGTCGAACGATTTTTCACGGGACACATTTCCGGCGATGTTGCACTAGTGAGCCACGGATGAGAAGATGCTGCTCCGTTGTTGATTTAAGTAAAGTCTGAATGTCATTAAAACAGTTAGCTCCATCTTTTGACACTTCTTCCACTCCCGTCCTTGCACGCTACACCGCTACAACAAAGATGACGGAGAAAATAATAATAATAATAATAATAATAATAATAATAATAATGGATTAGATTTTATATAGTGCTTTTCTATTATTAGATACTCAAAGCGCTCACAGAGAAGTGAGAACCCATCATTCATTCACACCTGGTGGTGGTAAGCTACATTTGTAGCCACAGCTGCCCTGGGGTAGACTGACGGAAGTGAGGCTGCCAGTTTGCGCCTACGGCCCCTCCGACCACCACCTATCATTCATTCACCAATGTGAGCGTCACCGGGGGCAAGGGTGAAGTGTCCTGCCCAAGGACACAATTGCAGCGATTTGGATGTCAAGAGGCGGGGAGTGAACCTGCAACCCTCAGGTTTCTGGCACGGCCGCTCTACCCACTACGCCATGCCGCCCCAATACGCTGCCGAAGGTGAGCCACGTAAATAAGACCGCCCACAAAACGGCGCATCCTGAAGCGACTGTCAGAAAGCGGCTTGAATATGATCTGTAAAACATAATCTATGCAACATTTTGACTAAATAACCACCATTACATGTTATGTAGACCACAAGGAAGTGTTTTCCATTTAGACATTTTTTTTAATAAAATATGACTCCTTTAACTATGATGTGCCTTATATTTGAAAAAAGATCGAAAATAGACCATTCATTCATCGGCAGTGCGCCTTATAATCCGGTGTGCCCTATGGTCCGGAAAATACGGTAATTGTTCCTGAAATGTTTATTACCTCCACCAAGAGTGTTTGTATTCGCAGGGTTTGTCTTTTAGTTAGAAAGCAACATAGCTCAAAAAGCTATTACCGGATTTTGATAAAATGTTTAGAAAAAGTCTCATACGGGATAAAGAACAAGTGATTAGATTTTGCGGGTGATCTGGAATGCCGTCACCAAGTTGTGCCCCGCAGAGCAGCCATAGTAATGTAAATAATGTAATGCCATAGTAATGTAATAGTAATGTAAATAATAATGTAAATAATAATGTAAATAATTCAATGTGATTATCTTGTGTGATGACTGTATTATGATGATAGTATATATGATAGTATATATCTGTATCATGAATCAATTTAAGTGGACCCCGACTTAAACAAGTTGAAAAACTTATTCGGGTGTTACCATTTAGTGGTCAATTGTACGGAATATGTACTTCCCCGTGCAACCTACTAATAAAAGTCTCAATCAATCAATCAATCAAACATATTGTGCTCAGTGGT
Organism: Entelurus aequoreus; assembly: GCF_033978785.1. Lineage (NCBI taxonomy): Eukaryota > Metazoa > Chordata > Actinopteri > Syngnathiformes > Syngnathidae > Entelurus > Entelurus aequoreus. The sequence goes on from NC_084757.1 coordinate 28,530,049, forward strand.
ACGGCCACTGCTTGCTGCAGCCATTGTGGCGAGGCATGTCGCACACTCTTTGCACTCGGCTCAGCAGCGCAGACGGTCGCTAACTTTGCTTAGTGCTTCATTGTGGGAGATTGGGCCTGTCGGAGGTCTGTGATTCTTAAGTGTTTTTCTAGTTAAACTTGTTTTATGGTGGCACATTTTTATTTGGTACTATCTCAAATTCATTTGAGGTTTTCTTTAAATAAAACATTTGAGTTGACAAATTTCTGTGATTTGGATCACCACTTGCCATTAAGCAGTGATAGTTGGTCCTCCAGCTAAACCAGTTGACAACCACTACTTTAAAGGTTGCACTGTTCACTTTAAAACATTTTGAATAAAACAAAAAGGAACAAAAATATTTTTTAAGTGCATATTCACTGACGGACTCACCCACAAAAAGTCCCGATACACGTAGTGAAACAGCCAGTCATGGACGACCACATTCCAAGTACGGTAGTAGTTAGCAAAAGATGTTGAATTCCACCAATCCTGTGATGCAAAATCAAAATAAGTGAGTTTGCACTGTAAAACAATTTTAAGAAGGTGAGCAGAAAGTGTGGCACCTTATAAAACATCCTGTCAGCAAAACGAAGCATTTCTGCGAATGCATTTAGCCAACAGTGGAGGAAAGCAAAGAACCCCAAGAAAAGAACCAGCACGCCTACAAAATTTAACAACACAGAAACATATTAATCCGTGTTCTGTGCATTAAATAAAGCTGACTGAGCACGAACAAAAGCTGAAAATGATTGTGTTTCTGATCCTACCAGGCAAGATGGAGTTAAAGACACATAGCACCATGGTCCTCAGGTCAAAAAACTGAAGACTGAAGCTGCGGAACTGGGGTATACAGAGCCGCACAAACACGTAGTATGCATAAAACAGACAGCCGAGCACCTATAAGGAGGGAACCCAGTATGTCTGGTAAGTTAAACAAGCAGGCAGTTTTATTCAAATTGAGTCAGAACTAATCCAAAAATACACCTGTAGTAAATTTGAGGCCACATAGCCCCATCTTATCATTGGGTTTCTGTGTAGAAAAACATAAGTCAGTTTAGAAGCTTTCTTTTTATGAACCGTAAGTGCCGATGTTGTGTTTACCTTGGGTATTTATCACTGTAGATAAGCGTGGGTGCAAACAAAAAGTAGAGGTACTGAGAAACTTGAGGGACCACTGGGCCTGAGCCTGTAGACAACACAACAAATAGAACAGAAATGGTGCACACTCCTCACTGTTTCAATTACTTCATTAAGTAAACAACATTTGTGTCGCCCTGCATAGGCTGTGCTCAAAATGTTTTAGAATAAACGCAGAACAGATATCCTCAAAATTGTATACGCTTTCGACAAATGTTTAACCCCTTCTGGGATATTAGTTTCTAAGTCCCTGCAAAGACGTTTTGCTTGATGGTGACCATGTCTCCCAAAGGTGTGACTCAAATTCACTTATGATTCTGCTAAACACACTAAAGCCAAAGTCAGGCCAATCTGATTTACAGGTGTTTCACGGCTCTGGGGTTTTCATTTAAACAACCCAGGAGTGTATATATTCTGTCAGACAATATACCAACATTAGAAATAAACGTTGCATAAGAAGGCAAAAAGAACACAATATACACTCACTGAACACTTCAATATACACTCACTGAACACTTCAGTTCGGTTCAATTGCACATATAGAAGAGAGCTAATACAAATGCTTTGTCGCCAATTTTGTCCTTATAAAATATCATCAGTGATGATTGTAACTCTCAGACAGGTACAAATGTAAGTATGTGCTTATCATTGTGATTAAAGTTGAGATGAGTGGGTAAGTGGTTTACACTTGAAAGACAGTTTCATTAAAAAAAAAACATAAGGATTTTATGGTCGCAAGTTTTACTCTGAACTTAAGTGTTCATTTCCATTTTAATTGTTTATGATAAAATTTGATCTGAAATTCGAAAAAAATCATGCTTAGGTGAGGAGAAGTTGTTTGATCTTAGAGGTTCCATTATTATTTCACATTGGAAAAACCCCTGACCCCAGTATGGTGCATTGTAGTTCAATGCCACACAGGCCACAATAATATTAATTCTGATTAATTATTACTATCCTGAATTCGTTGGTTATAAAGATTTTTAATACATGTCTTAGGGGACGTACTGGTTTTGTCTTTAGTCCAGGTCAGGACCCTTGGTACATTCTCTCTAATGTAGGAGTGGGCCTTCATCATGAGTCTCACCTGGAATGTGTACATAACAGCTTTCATCAGATTATTTGGTTTACCTTATGAAAGTACTGAGACATCAGACACAGAATATACCTGCTCCATGATAATGATGAAGCATGAGGCTGGAGGCAAACTGTTCACAACTGCCATGTATGTGGGCAGAAAACCAAGGGCCAAAGCTTGGTAAAGAAGGAACATGGAGCCGTAGGCACAACTGTACAGCCTGTGATGACTGGAAGAGCTAGCCTGGCTGTGTGTCCACAGGTGGAACAGTGTGTAGGGAACCACTAAAACAGATAGGAACATACAGATCCACGTGCACACCACCAGAGGGAACTGTCCAAAAGCGTAGACTAGCAAGTCAAAATCCAGCACCAGTCTGAAGAGATTGTGCATATAGTTTAGAATATAAACTTACAGTAAAAAATACATAATACATGTGAACAGTTAAACCAGTCTTATATTACTTTACCTGCCTTCATCAATGAAATCAACCACCAGTGTACTGAGGATAAAGATAATGAGCAGGGCAATAAACATGTGGTAGATAGTCTGGATGTGGTTCACCTCAAACAACTCACTATGGGAAATAAAACAAAAAACAGACAAGTTACTGAAAACTGCATACTTGATTGTTTTGTTTACATCTTACTGTCCTCTTACTCCAGGAGGGACCTGCGGCTAACAAACTGCTTGCCATGGCCATGAGGAGGTCTGAAATGCCTGCAAGACAGAGTAAGGAAACCTGAAATGCCTTTTCAGTGTTTGTTTGAAAAAAGAGGCTTCTGTGTAAGAAAAGAGGGGATTTTATTTACGGTCTTCTTCATTAGGTAAACCTACACAATCTACTGAGACTCAATGCAAGAAAATACTGATGAAAACTTTTGACAGTCAGAGCTAAAAAAAAAAAGATGACTCAAAAGTGAGAAACATCTCTCAGTATGGTAGAGTGTAGTTCTACACCACTGTCAACAACAAACACATACAAAGTGTCAATCAAAATGTGTGTGATTGTCTTTATGAAGGAAACCTATTTGTCTGGTATTAGTGTATGTAAGGAAGTGTAGAGTGAGTGAATCCTCTCAGCTGTATACCCGAGCCTGCTTCTCTCCTTGTCTGACAGAGTGGGTGAGAAGACAGCAGGCAGGGGCGCAGGCTCCACGCTCGCAGATTCCTCAATAAGACTGTCAATGAAGTCATTGATATGGTTGTTAACTTCACGTAACAGGTCCTTCTTCAGGTGCTGAGGAAAAATAATAGCAAGAGGAGGATCTTTTAATTAATTAGTTTAATAAATGACAAAGAAAGACAGAAATATAGGGACAATAGCATATAAATTGGACATGGGTACACTTTAGAGTAGTGAGTGTATAGTTGTACAGTAACCAGTATACATGTATAGTACTATCCACTCAAATCACTGCTATTATTGCCCAAATACCTGGCAACACAAGTCAATTCCAAGATAATCATGTCCCACCGACATTCAAGCATGTAACTTTAAAATTATTGATATGGTGTATAACCATTTCCTTTGCCGTGGTTTAAGGCTGCATGAGTGCTGCTGGCAGTTAAGAGCTGTGGTTCGTTGAGGGAAACCCAAATCTGAAAATGTACTGTGGCATTCTGAAGCACAACATGATTTTCCCCCTCCCTTGGGAATTTTTTCCAGTTTCATTTCTATTGTATTTTCAATTGTGAGACAACACATGCAGAAACTTCAGTACAGGAAGGAAAATGCATGGTTTGTTGTAACAAAATAAGGGTAAAATGTATGTTTCTTTTGCATATGTTTTTTTGTTCGTACAAACGATTAAACTGCTCTCTAAAGATAATAATACCATAACTTCAGGTTTCAGAAACGTGACTCACACTTTTTAAAAATGTTCCTAAGCCGCAATTCAGCTTCCACTTAAATACAAAAAATTATTAATTTCAAACCTCTGATTTCCTTTTCAGTTGAAGCTTCTTACTGATCACCTGCTCCACTTCAATTTTCCCTGAAAAGACAAGGAGAAATATCCATCTACAAACTGTATGTAAATATAACACTTAGAAATATACAGTACATTCATATACACATTGTGTAGTGTCTCTACATACATATACAGTCAGTCAGTCAGTCATGGTCAAAAGTTTACATACACTTGTAAAGAACATAATGTCATGGCTGTCTTGAGTTTCCAATAATTTCTACAACTCATATTTTTTTTGTGATAGAGTGATTGGAGCACATACTTGTTTGTCACAAAAAACATTCATGAAGTTTGGTTCTTTTATTAATGTATTATGGGTCTACGGAAAATGTGACCAAATCTGCTGGGTCAAAAGTATACATACAGCAATGTTAATATTTGGTTCCATGTCCCTTGGCAAGTTTCACTGCAATAAGGCGCTTTTGGTAGCCATCCACACGCTTCTGGTTGAATTTTTGACCACTCCTCTTGACAAAATTGGTGCAGTTCAGCTAAATTTGTTGGTTTTCTGACATGGACTTGTTTCTTCAGCATTGTCCACATGTTCTTAATTGGGTTTAAGTCAGGACTTTGGGAAGGCCATTCTAAAACCTTAATTGTAGCCTGATTTAGCCATTCCTTTACCACTTTTGACGTGTGTTTGGGGTCATTGTCCTGTTGGAACACCTAACTGCGCCCAAGACATCACACGGACAGAGATAAGACCTTCTGGAGGAAAGTGCTGTTTGGCCACAATACCCAGCAATATGTTTGGAGGAGAAAAGGTGAGGCTTTTAATCCCCGGAACACCATTCCTACCGTCAAGCATGGTGGTGGTGGTAGTATGCTCTGGGCCTGTTTTGCTGCCAATAGAACTGGTGCTTTACAGAGAGTAAATGGGACAACGAAAAAGGAGGATTACGTCCAAATTCTTTAGGACAACCTAAAATCATCAGCCCGGATGTTGGGTCTTGGGCGCAGTTGAGTGTTCCAACAGGACAATGACCCCAAACACACGTCAAAAGTGGTAAAGGAATGGCTAAATCAGGCTAAGGTATTAGAATGGCCTTCCCAAAGTCCTGACTTAAACGTGTGGACAATGCTGAAGAAACAAGTCCATGTCAGAAAACCAACAAATTTAGCTGAACTGCATCAATTTCGTCAAGAGGAGTGGTCAAAAATTCAACCAGAAGCTTGCCAGAAGCTTGTGGATGGCTACCAAAAGCGCCTTATTGCAGTGAAACTTGCCAAGGGACATGTAACAAAATAACATTGCTGTATGTATACTTTTGACCCAGCAGATTTGGTCACATTTTCAGTAGACCCATAATAAATTCATAAAAGAACCAAACTTCTTGAATGTTTTTTGTGACAAACAAGTATGTGCTCCAATCACTATCACAAAAAAATAAGAGTTGTAGAAATTATTATATAGTAAATTATATCACAAAAAACCCAAAACCAGTGAAGTTGGCAGGTTATGTAATTCGTAAATAAAAACAGAATACAACGATTTGCAAATCCTTTTCAACTTATATTCAATTGAATAGACTGCGAAGACAAGATATTTAATGTTCAAACTGAGAAACGTATGTTTTTTTTGCAAATAATCATTAACTTAGAATTTAATGGCAGCAACACATTGCAAAACAGTTGGCACAGGGGCATTTTTACCACTGTGTTACATGGCCTTTCCTTTTAAAAACAATCTGTAAACGTTTGGGAACTGAGGAGACCAATTTTTGAAGCTTTTCAGGTGGAATTATTTCCCATTCTTGCTTGATGTACAGCTTAAGTTGTTCAACAGTCAGGGGTCTTCATTGTGGTATTTTACACTTCATAATGCGCCACACATTTTCACAGGGAGACAGGTCTGGACTACAGGCAGGCCAGTCTCGTAACCGCACTCTTTTACTATGAAGCCACTCTGTTTTAACACGTGCAGAATGTGGCTTGGCATTGTCTTGCTGAAATAAGCAGGGGTGTCCATGGAAACACCATGCTTGGATGGCAACATATGTTGCTCCAAAACCTGTATGTACCTTTCAGCAATAATGGTGCCTTCACAGATGTGTAAGTTACCCATGTCTTGGGCAATAATACACCCTCATACCATCACAGATGCTGGCTTTTGAACTTTGCGCCTATAACAGTCCAGAAGGTTCTTTTTCTCTTTGGTCCGGAGTACACAACGTCCACAGTTTTCCAAAAACATTTTGAAATGTGGACTCGTCAGACCAAAGAACACTTTTCCACTTTGTATCAGTCCATCTTAGATGAGCTCGGGCCCAGCGAAGCGTTTCTGGGTGTTGTTGATAAATGGCTTTGGCATAGTAGCGTTTTAACTTGCACTTACAGATGTAGCGACCAACAGTAGTTACTGAAAGTGGTTTTGTGCAGTGTTCCTGAGCCCATGTGGTGATGTCCTTTACACACTGATGTCGCGTTTTGGTGCAGTATCGCCTGAGGGATCGAAGGTTACGGGCGTTGCCGCTTACGTGCAGTAATTTCATCAGATTCTCTGAACCTTTTGATGATATTACGGACCGTAGATGGTCCGTAATATTCCTTGCAATAGCTGGTTGAGAAATGTTGTTCTTAAACTGTTCGACAATTTTCTCACGCAATTTACCAGTTCGAAAGTTAAGTATCTTGTCTGTGCAGTCTATTCAATTGAATATAGGTTGAAAAGGATTTGCAAATCATTGTATTCTGTTTTTTTTTTACCATTTACACAATGTGCCAACTTCACTGGTTTTGGGTTTTGTGAGGAAATGTGTATTCATCATCCATCCATCCATTTTCTACCGCTTATCCCTCTCGGGGTTGTGTGTGTGTGTGTGTGTGTGTGTGTGTGTGGGGGGGGGGGGGTGCTCGAGCCTAGTCCAGCTGCATACAGGCTGAAGGCGGGGTACACCCTCGACAAGTCGCAACCTCATCGCAGTGCCAACTAGGGCTGGGCGATATATCCAGTTTGTAAGATATATCGATATATTTTTAAACAAGATATGAATCAAGAAAATATTGTAAAATCGATATAATTTATTTCACGTTAAAATGACCCAACACCGCTTATTTTTTGTGGTCCTTGTTCTCCCCCGCTTCCCACTCCCCCTCAAAACTCCATGGATTACTAAACCCCTCCCCTTCCTCCTTCTAAGACATGCTTGCACGTATAAGAACACCCATGATTGGTTGGTTGTTTACTATGATGAGTCACGATTGGTTAACATTAGAGCAAAACATTATGGCCAGGCCAATCAGAGACAAGATAGGGCGGGTCATGGAACCAGGAAGGGAAATCACAACAGACATCCCAAATGACGAGAGAGTCGTAAAAGAAAAGAGGGAATATTCAAGAGGGCGATTTATATATTTAAAAAACTAGTGGAAGATGGCAGAGGGATTCTCTTAGATTTTTCTTTTAGCGATGTACACGACGTCCAGGAAACCCACAATGCGTCTACTTGGCCACATTTTGGACAAATGTATGCGTCTGAGTTGTTTACCATGGAAGCCCAAATCAAAACTGTTCTCGAGTTGCCAAGCCAAGCATATTTCGCACGAGAAATGCTGCCCAAAATGTACGCCGAAGTGAGGAAGATCATAGCCGCACAATTAAGTCAAGTCACTTACTTGGCGCTGACCAGAACCGTACGTGTGTGACAGTCCATTGCATCGTCGACCGGGAATTAAAAAGTGCCTGCCTGCAAATGTATTTTTTTATCCGAGTTTGATACATTTTGTATTATTTGCACAGCTGTGTTATTTATTTTACGTAGAAAGAATATGTTTGTGTTTTATTTATGTTGTGTAATTCTGTGCTACTTAAAGTCCTACTGAATTGAATTTTTTTTATTTAAACCGGGATAGCAGATCCATTCTATGTGTCATACTTGATCATTTCGCGATATTGCCATATTTTTGCTGAAAGGATTTAGTAGAGAACATCGACGATAAAGTTGCAACTTTTGGTCGCTGATAAAAAAAGCCTTGCCTGTACCGGAAGTAGCGTGACGTCAAAGGTTGAAAGGCTCCTCACATTTCCCCATTGTTTTCAATGCAGCTCGAACAATTTGGACCGAGAAAGCGACGATTACCCCATTAATTTGAGCGAGGATGAAAGATTCGTGGATGAGGAACGTTAGAGTGAAGGACTAGAGTGCAGTGCAGGACATATCTTTTTTCGCTCTGACCGTAACTTAGGTACAAGCTGGCTCATTGGATTCCACACTCTCTCCTTTTTCTTTTGTGGATCACGGATTTGTATTTTAAACCACCTCGGATACTATATCCTCTTGAAAATGAGAGTCGAGAACGCGAAATGGACATTCACAGTGACTTTTATCTCCACTACAACACATCGGCGAAACACTAGCTACGGAGCTAACGTGATAGCATCGTGCTTAACTGCATATACAAACAAACTAAATAAACCCCTGACTGGAAGGATAGACAGAAAATCAACAATACTATTAAACCATGGACCTGTAAATACACGGTTAATGCTTTCCAGCTTGGCGAAGCTTAACAATGCTGTTGCTAACGACGCCATTGAAGCTAACTTAGCAACCGGACCTCACAGAGCTATGCTAAAAATATTAGCTATCCACCTACGCCAGCCAGCCCTCATCTGCTCATCAACACCCGTGCTCACCTGCATTCCAGCGATCGACGGTGCGACGAAGGACTTCATCCGATCACAGATGCGGTTTGTGGCCCGGAGAAGGAGGAAGTTAAGGTGAGTTCGGCGGCTAGCGCGTCTGCTATCCATCTCAAAGTCCTCCTGGTTGTGTTGCTGTAGTCTGCCGCTAATACACCGATCCCACCTACAGCTTTCTTCTTCGCAGTCTTCATTGTTCATTAAACAAATTGCAAAAGATTCACCAACACAGATGTCCAGAATACTGTGGAATTTTGAGATGAAAACAGAGTTTTTTGTATTGGATTCAATGTGTCCGCATACTTCCGTTTCAGCGATTGACGTCACACGGATATGTCATCATACATAGACATTTTCAACCGGAAGTTTAGCGGGAAATTTAAAATTGCACTTTATAAGTTAACCCGGCCGTATTGGCATGTTAAGATTTCATCATTGATATATAAACTATCAGACTGCGTGGTCGGTAGTAGTGGGTTTCAGTAGGCCTTTAAACAGTTTATTTTATGTGCTGTTAATCAGAATCAGAAGGACTTTATTAATCCCAGAGGTTAAATTAAGATTTTCAGAACCTCCCATTCAAGAGCAGACAAACATTACAGGGAGACAGAACAGGATCGCTGACGGGTCTGTTAACTTCCGGCGACCCTTACCAAAAAGGTAACAAACAGGTAAACGCTGGGGAGGGTGAGAAAAAAAACAAACCAGTCTAAGCCTGGGCCCCTGGAGAGGGGGTCCAGACTGAGGTCAAGGGGAAAAAAAACTCATAGCCATAACACACACAAACCTGTGTGTAAGAGGGAAACATCAAAGAACACAAAGGACATTAAATACATTAAAAGAGCAGAGCTGATGCAACCAGCTGCCACTTCTACACACAGCCACAAAATACCCAATACCCATCTTGACTAACTGGGGTAATAAAAGTGCCACTGACTGTTTACAGTACAGTTGTCATTCAGTTTAATTTCAATGAATTTCGCTCAAAAATGTATATCTTTATATGTATACTTTCACCGGAAAATATATTAAGATATACAGTATATCAATTATCGAGTTTAAGTAAAAATTAAAGAGATATACTTTTTCGTCCATATCGCCCAGCCCTAGTGCCAACACAGATAGACAACATTCCCACTCACATTCACACACTAGGCAAAAAACTCTTAATTCGATCAAAAAGTGATATGTCTAACTTGTTCACATAATCTAATAGGTGTTCAAACGGAAGCCTGTTTAATTCGAAATCACAGTATTGTAGTTGTAAAAGTCAGGTGGGGGAACTGGAAGAAATGTTATTTGCACAAATGTATGATAAAAGTATTACCGTATTTTTCGGACTACGAAGGCAAAATTAAAATCCTTTCATTTTCTCAAAAATCAACAGTGCGCCTTTCAAACCGGTACGCCTAATGTACGGAATAATTCTGGTTGTGCTTACCGAACTCAAAGATATTTTATTTTGTACATGGTGTAATGATAATTGTGAGCAGTAGATGGCAGTCACACATAACAGATACGTCTAGACTGCAAGATGAGGCCAGTAAACAACCCTAAAACTTTAAATGTTCCATTGAGAATATAGAACATTAAACACGGCGCTCAAAAATCTGTCAAAATGTTTTAGTGCATGAAGCCACACCGGTTGATGGATTGTGGGAGCATTAGGCTACCGTAGTCAGGGTATTATTATGGTGTTTTTATGAGGATCGCAAAATGGCACCCATTAGCAGACATTATCTGGCGTTTTGTCTTGCAATATTATGCAAAAACAACTTTTCTTACCTTCTGGTGCCTGCTGATCTGTATTTGGGATCTGTGTAAGTCCTGAAAATGTGTGCGCGTCCGCCATTGTAGTCCGTGGCAACACCATAGTCGATGAGCTTCTTCTTTATCTCTATCTTCTTGTTATGGGGCATTCATCCTCCGCTGTTGCCATTTCTAATATAAAGTATAGCCTAAAGTTGTTACCTATATCTGTCAGTAGACTCACTATGAAAGCGCTAAAAACTACCGGTGTAGTAATTTTACATTATTCACCCATGGAACTTTAGTTATTAGAAAGTCCCGGTCAGACGGTTTTTCACGGGACACATTTCCGGCGTTGTTGTTGCACTAGTGAGCCACGGATGAGGAGATGCTGCTCCGTTATTGATTTAAGTAAAGTCTGAATGTCATTAAAACAGTTAGCTCCATCTTTTGACACTTCTTCCACTCCCGTTCTTGCACGCTACACCGCTACAACAAAAATGACGGGGAGAAGACGCTGTCGAAGGTGAGCCACGTAAATAAGACCGTCAACAAAACGGCGCATTCTGAAGCGACTGTCAGAAAGCGACTTCAAGATGGTCTGTAAAACATAATCTATGCAACATTCTGACCAAATAACCACCATCACATGTTATGTAGACCACAAAGAAGTGTTTTAAATGTTGAAAACAAATTATAATATGAGCCATTTAATGCGCCTTTTGTATGAAAATAGACCTGAATAGACCTTTTTTCCAAGATGGCAGGAGCGCTTTGCTCTTGTGTCATCCTTTTGTGTTCCTGATGTTTTCATTTGTTTGTTTTTTTTGCCTTTTGGTTCAGGACCCATAGGGACTGTGTGACAAGGGGTGGCACTTTCGTGACTTCTGCTGTGCTTTTTTGTGAACTTCTGAATCTGCCTCCGGGAGCCTTTTGGCCATGGAGACCAGCTGCTGGGTCTCTGCCACACCAGAGTCCGTTTGGAGAGACTGGAGGAGATGCAGATGAAGAGACAGAGCTGCAGAGCTGGCGCTGAGCGCCGGGACGGACAAGCTTCACAGCGTCTTGGCTGAATGAGAGGGTATCGGACACCTCAGTCTCCTTAGACGTATCCTCGCTCATCCATGCGGACTGGACACTGGCCGAGAGTTGGTGGGCGGCCGAGGGTGGAGGCGACTCGCTTGGTTGCTTTGTTGGGTCTGCTCCTGTCTCTGGCCATGCTCCCTCCACCCCAGCAGACGATGGTGTGGAACACCACAGAGGCCACCACAGTGTATATGTTTTTTTGTTGTTTTACTTTTGTAGCTGTATGTATAAATGGCTGGTTGCATCAGCTCTTCTCTTTTAAAGGCCTACTGAAACCCACTACTACCGACCACGCAGTCTGATAGTTTATATATCAATGATGAAATCTTAACATTGCAACACATGCCAATACGGCCGGGTTAACTTATAAAGTGCAATTTTAAATTTACCGCCACACTTCCGGTTGAAAACGTCTAGATATGATGATGTATGCGCGTGACGTCAACGGTTGATACGGAAGTATTCGGACCCATTGAATCCAATACAAAAAAGCTCTGTTTTCATCCCTAAATTCCACAGTATTCTGGACATATGTGTTGGTGAATCTTTTGCAATTTGTTTAATGAACAATGAAGACTGCAAAGAAGAAAGCTGTAGGTGCGATCTGTGTATTAGCGGCGGACTACAGCAACACAACCAGAAGGACTTTGAGGATAGCAGACGCGCTAGCCGAACGACTTCACCTTGACTCCTCCGTCTCCGGGCTGCCAACCGCATCGGTGATCGGGTGAAGTCCTTCGTCCTTCCGTCGATCGCTGGAACGCAGGTGAGCACAGGTCGTGATGAGCAGATGAGAGCTGGCGTAGGTGCGGAGCTAATGTTTTTAGCATAGCTCTGTCAAGGTTCCGTAGCTAAGTTAGCTTCAATGGCGTTGTTAGCAACAGCATTGCTAAGCTTCGCCAAGCTGGAAAGCATTAACCGTGTATTTACAGGTCCAGTGTTTGGTAGTATTGTTGATCTTCTGTCTTTCCTTCCAGTCAGGGACTTATTTGTTTTGTTTCTATATGCAGTAAAGCCCGATGCTATCACGTTAGCTCAGTAGCTAAAGAGCTTCACCGATGTATTGTCGTGGAGATAAAAGTCACTGTGAATGTCCATTTCGCGTTCTCGACTCTCATTTTCAAGAGGATATAGTATCCGAGGTGGTTTAAAATACAAATCCGTGATCCACAATAGAGAAAGGAGAGAGTGTGGAATCCAATGAACCCTTGTACCTAAGTTACGGTCAGAGCGAAAAAAGATACGTTCTGCACTGCACTCTAGTCCTTCACTTTCACGTTCCTCATCCACGAATCTTTCATCCTCGCTCAAATTAATGGGGTAATCGTCGCTTTCTCGGTCCGAATCTCTCTCGCTGCTGGTGTAAACAATAGGAAAATGTGAGCAGACCTTCCTCCGGTGTCGTCACGCTACTTCCGGTAGGGGCAAGGCTTTTTTTTAATTCAGAGACCAAAAGTTGCGAACTTTATCGTCATTGTTCTATAGTAAATCCTTTCAGCAAAAATATGGCAATATGGCGAAATGATCAAGTATGACACATAGAATGGATCTGCTATCCCCGTTTAAATAAAAAAATATCATTTCAGTAGGCCTTTAATGTCCTATGTTTCCCTCTTACACACTATGTGTGTGCTATGGCTGTGAAGTTTTTTTTTTCCTTGGCCTCAGTCTGGACCCCTTCTACATGGGGCCCAGGCTTATCCTGAACGCCCCCCCCCCCAGCGTTTTTTCTGTTTTTGTTTTTTCTGTTTTTGTTATCTGTTTTCTTTGTAAGGGGTGCTGGAAGTTGGCAGACCCGTCAGCGATCCTGTTCTGTCTCCCTGTAATGTTTGTCTGATCTTGAATGGGATTGTGCTGAAAATCTTAATTTCCTCTCAGGGATTATTAAAGTATTTCTGATTCTAATTAAAACAGTGAGCTACATCTTTTGACACTTCTTCCACTCCCGTCTTTGCACGCTACACCGCTACAAGAAAGATGACGGGGAGAAGACGCTGATAAAGGTGAGCCACGTAAATAAGACCGCTCACAAAACGGTGCATCCTGAAGCGACGGTCAGAAAGCAACTTGAAGATGATCTGTAAAACATAATCTATGCAACATTTTGACAAAAGAACCACCATTACATGTTATGTAAAGTTAAAAAGTTAAAGTACCAATGATTGTCACACACACACTAGGTGTGGCGAAATTATTCTCTGCATTTGACCCATCACCCTTGATCACCCTCTGGGAGGTGAGGGGAGCAGTGAGCAGCAGCTAATATGACCCCTTTTATTCGCCTTATAATCCGGTGCACCTTTTGCATGACAACAGACCTGAATAGACCCGCTCATCGGCAGTGCGCCTTATAACCAGGTGCGCCCTATGGTCCGAAAAATACAGTAGATTATAGTTTACATTTTTCAAAATATGTATGCATGTTCCTGTTAAATATGTTATCTACTTTAACATTTTCAAGATGATATATTTTTTACATTTTCAGACGCCACGGTCAAGAAGCTAAAATTCAACACTTTTTAGAAGCTTATTTGTAATTGACCCAGGTCCTCCTGAATGACATCATTGTTAATCTGTAGAGATGTCCGATAACGGCTTTTTTGCCGATATCCAATATTGTCCAACTCTTAATTACCGATTCCTATATCAAAGATACCGATATATACAGTCGTGGAATTAACACATTATTATGCCTAATTTTGTTGTGATGCCCCGCTGGACGCATTAAACAATGTAACAAGGTTTTCCAAAATGAATCAACTCAATTTATGGAAATAAATGCCAACATGGCACTGCCATATTTATTATTGAAGTCACAAAGTGCATCATTTTTTTTAACATGCCTCAAAACAGCTTGGAATTTGGGACGTGCTCTCCCTGAGAGAGCATGAGGAGGTTGAGGTGGGCGGGGTTGAGGTTAGTGCTGCAAGGGGTTCTGGGTATTTGTTCTGTTGTGTTTATGTTGTGTTACGGTGCGGATGTTCTCCCGAAATGTGTTTTGTCATTCTTGTTTGGTGTGGTTTCACAGTGTGGCGCATATTTGTAACAGTGTTAAAGTTGTTTATACGGCCACCCTCAGTGTGACCTGTATGGCTGTTGACCAAATATGCCTTGTATTCACTTGTGTGTGTGAAAAGCTGTAGATATTATGTGACTGGGCCGGCACGCAAAGGCAGTGCCTTAAAGGCCTACTGAAACCCACTACTACCGACCACGCAGTCTGATAGTTTATATATCAATGATGAAATCTTAACATTGCAACACATGCCAATACGGCCGGGTTAACTTATAAAGTGACATTTAAAACTTCCCGGGAAATATCCGGCTGAAACGTCGCGGTATGATGACGTATGCGCGTGACGAAGTCAGAGTAACGGAAGTTATGGTACCCGTAGAATCCTATACAAAAAGCTGTTTTCATTTCATAATCCCACAGTATTCTGGACATCTTTTGCAATTTGTTTAATGAACAATGAAGGCTGCAAAGAAGACAGTTATAGGTGGGATCGGTGTATTAGCAGCGGACTACAGCAACACAACCAGGAGGACTTTGTTGGAGCGCTAGCCGTGCTAGCCGCCGACCTCACCTTGACTTCCTACGTCCCCGGGCCGCCAAACGCATCGGGTGAAGTACTTCGTCCTTCTGCCGATCGCTGGAACGCAGGTGAGCACGGGTGTTGATGAGTAGATGAGGGCTGGCTGGCGTAGGTGGAGAGCTAATGTTTTTAGCATAGCTCTGTGAGGTCCCGTTGCTAAGTTGCTAAGTTAGCTTCAATGGCGTCGTTAGCACAGCATTGTTAACCTTCGCCAGCCTGGAAAGCATTAACCGTGTATTTACATGTCCACGGTTTAATAGTATTGTTGATTTTCTATATATCCTTCCAGTCAGGGGTTTATTTTTTTGTTTCTATATGCAGTTAAAGCACGATGCAATCACGTTAGCTCGTAGCTAAAGCATTTCGCCGATGTATTGTCGTGGAGATAAAAGGCACTGAATGTCCATTTCGCGTTCTCGACTCTCATTTTCAAGAGGATATAGTATCCGAGGTGGTTTAAAATACAAATCCGTGATCCACAATAAAAAAAGGAGAGTGTGGAATCCAATGAGCCAGCTTGTACCTAAGTTACGGTCAGAGCGAAAAAAGATACGTTCTGCACTGTCTCTCAAGCCCTTCACTGTAACGTTCCTCATCTACGAATCTTTCATCTTCGCTCAAATTAATGGGGTAATCATCACTTTCTCGGTCCGAATCTCTCTTGCTCCATTGTAAACAATGGGGAATTGTGAGGAATACTAGCTCCTGTGACGTCACGCTACTTCCGGTACAGGCAAGGCTTTTTTTTATCAGCGAGCAAAAGTTGCGAATTTTATCGTCGATTTTCTCTACTAAATCCTTTCAGCAAAAATATGGCAATATCGCGAAATGATCAAGTATGACACATAGAATGGATCTGCTATTCCCGTTTAAATTTAAAAAAATAATTTCAGTAGGCCTTTAAAGGTTTATTGGTGCTCTGTACATCTCCCTACGTCCGTGTACACAGCGGCGTTTTAAAAAGTCATACATTTTACTTTTTGAAACCGATAATTTTGAAACAGATACCGATAATTTACGATATTACATTTTAAAGCATTTATCGGCTGATAATATCGGCAGTCCGATATTATCGGACATCTCTATTAATCTGTCAACACTATGTCAACGCTCATACTTCCTAATAAAAAAAAAAGGTGTTAACAGGGTGTTCTGCGTTTACAAGAGAAAAAAAACTAACAAACCTCTAATAAAAGGCCACACAAATGTTAATACGTTTTTTTTTTTTGCTTTTACCATTACTAGTGACGTGACTATCTCCAATGGGCTGGTGGCCGTGGTTCCCAAGACTACATCCGCCATTCAGAGGGCAATCCGGGCCAGAGACTGTGGACACTGCCGTAAGGTTCCGGCGACGGCAACTGTCGCCCCCATTTTCCATCCTACAAAGCAAACAAAAATATACATTTGGACATAGTTTATTACACAACTCTATGGACAACAATGAACAAGACACACAGACGAGCCCGGTATGACAAGTGAATCAGTCTCACGGGATTCTGAATTGATAGGAATTACACTAAATTAGGCGTCTAATATCCATTTCACCACACCTCTTTCAATCACTGTCAGCCATATTTGATTACCGTGTATAAGATAGCCAACTTGTGACGGTTGAAAGACAAATAAATAAAACACTCACTTTTTAATATCTGGGGAGTAAAAGCGGTCCTACCCGCCGGTGTTCACTCCCACTTCCACGCCGACAGTCAGTCAGTGCACGCAACGTGACGTCTTCTAATAATCACAAAACAAAAAAGAGCAGCTGCCTTAAACTTCCATCGTGTCAACAGTGAGCAGATGATGATGATGACGATGACAAGTCAGCCCCGCGCTGATTGGCTGACAGGCAACGCCCACGCTGATTGGCTGAAAAGTCACTCCACCTTTTGACGTCATCAGAAAACAGGAGTCTTATTGTTTATCAGCATCAGAATCAGAATCAGAAGTACTTTAATAATCCCCGAGGGGAAATTAAGATTTTCAGCACAATCAAAAAAATACAGGCAGACAGGACAGAAAAATTCAGTCTAAGCCTGGGTCCCTGGAGAGGGGGTCCAGAGTAGACTGAGGCCACGAAAAAAACCAACTCATAGCCATAGCACACATAAGCATGTGTGTAAGAGGGAAACATTGATTGATTGATTGATTGATTGAGACTTTTATTAGTAGATTGCACAGTAAAGTACACATTCCGTACAATTGACCACTAAATGGTAACACCCGAAAAAGTTTTTCAACTTGTTTAAGTCGGGGTCCACGTTAATCAATTCATGGTATAAATATATACTATCAGCATAATACAGTCATCACACAAGTTAATCATCAGAGTGTATACATTGAATTATTTACATTATTTACAATCCGGGGGTGGGATGTGGAGGGGCAGGGCCGGCCCGTGGCATAGGCTGTATAGGCAAATGCTAAGGGCGCCGTCCATCAGGGGGTGCCACGCCAGTGCCACAAATGTTGGAGAAAAAAAAAAAAAAAAAAGTTGGTACTATTATTTCTAAATACAAAAAATAATCCCACGTTAATTAAAATGCAAAGTAAAGCCTATTTACTAGAAATATTATTCGTCACAACATTACGCCCCCCCCTTCCCCTATCATGACTCTTTTTTGGACGTCACCACATCAAAAAAATCAACACAAGATGTCAAAACGGCCAAAACTGTCAGGTGCCCAGGGAAGAAAAAATAGAAAAGAAGAGGAGGAGAAACGAGAAAAAGACAGAGGTAGCAGGTAGGTAACGTTATAGCCTACATGAAATGATTTGTCTGTTACAGAATGTGATAGTAACCTGGCTTTTTAGCATTAAGCTAATGTTACATGATTCGGCAATTGCTAATCAATAAATAGCTAGTTCTGTTTAAACGTCGGGTTAATATTGTGGAGGGGGCTAATTGTTATGGAAAATAATAATGCAACGTTAGGTAATTACAGTACTCCCACCTTACATTCCTTAGGGACATTTGTATTAGATCTTTTAAGTAGGTGTTTTTTGTTTACTGTCATGTCTGTGTTAATCATGTTTTTGTTTTGCTTGGGTTTTGGGCTCTTTTTTTTAGTTCCTGGTTGCACTTCCTTGTTTGGTTTGGTTTCCATGGTCACCCATTAGTTTTCACCTGTCTTGTCACGCACCTGTTTCACATCCTCATGTCACGCACCTGTCTCACGTTTTCACTAATCATGTCACCAGTATTTAAGGCCATTGTTGCCAGGCAGTCGGCCTGGCGACAACACTCTGTTCACCTCTGCGCACTTCAAGCCTTATCAAGTAAGTTTTTTCTATTCATGCCATAGTTAGCGACTTTTGTTCATGTCCTTAGTTTTTTGCCCACGTGCAAGTTTTTGTTTCATAGTCAAGTTTGTACCTCCGCCTTGTGCGCGCCTTTAGTTTGTTCCTTTTGTTATAGTAAAAAATAAATATGTTTTTACCTTCAAGCCATGTCCGCTCCAACTATTATTGCATCTCGGAAAAACGAACGAGAGTCCACATCATGACATTTACATTGTTATTGCCTTCTGGTTAGCTAATGTTTGCCCTGCAGGTAATAGTCACTTTTCCACCCCTTTATATATTAGGTATAGTTGTAAGCCTAGTTGTTAAAGTGCACATCATTAATGTTAATTAAGCAATATCACATGAGAGGGAATGCTGTTTTTTAATTTGAGCACTGCTGTGATTCGGTTAAAGATAATCATAACATAGCATTCTCATATAATATGTTAATTTGCTTTCTTTAAGTAAAAAAAAATGGTCAAAGACAAAGCTACTCGGTTTCTTGTGAGTAGATACACTTCACTGCCGATGTGGGGGGGCGCCACCTAAAATCTTGCCTAGGGCGCCAGATTGGTTAGGGCCAGGCCTGTGGAGGGGGTTGGGGCGAGGGGGTTAGGTTTTGTTGATATCAGCACTTCAGTCAACAATTATATCATCTGAGAAATGGACATTGAAACAGTGTAGGTCTCACTTCGTAGGATATGTACAGCGAGCAGTGAACATAGTGAGCTCAGAAAGCATAAGAACAACTATATTCATTTGATTATTTAAAATCCGGGGAGGTGGGATGTGGTGGGGGGAGGATGTTAGTCTAGGGTTGTAGTTGCCTGGAGGTGTTCTTTTAGTGTGGTTTTGAAACATCAAACATCAAAGAACACAAAATACATTAAAAGAGCAGAGCTGATGCAACCAGCCATTTCTACATACAGCTACAAAAGTAAAAACAACAAAAAAACAACATATACCGGTACACTGTGGTGGCCTCTGCGGTGTTCCACGCCATCGTTTGCTGGGGTGGGGCGAGCATGGCCAGAGACAGGAGCAGACCCAACAAAGCCGCCTCCACCCTCGGCCGCCCACCAACTCTCGGCCAGTGTCCAGTCCGCATGGATGAGCGAGGAGACCAAGGTGTCCGATACCCTCTCATTCAGCCAAGACACTGTGAAGCCTGTCCGTCCCGGCACTCAGCGGCAGCTCCGCAGCCCTGTCTCTTCATCTGCATCTCCTCTCCTCCAGTCTCTCCAAACGGACTCTGGGGTGGCAAAGACCCAGCAGCTGGTCTCCATGGTCAAAAGGCTC
Source organism: Entelurus aequoreus (assembly GCF_033978785.1). Classification (NCBI taxonomy): domain Eukaryota; kingdom Metazoa; phylum Chordata; class Actinopteri; order Syngnathiformes; family Syngnathidae; genus Entelurus; species Entelurus aequoreus. Next base: position 28,549,915 of record NC_084757.1, read on the forward strand.
CAGGGAGGCAGATCCAGAAGTTCACAGAAAAGCACCGCAGAAGTCATGAAAGTGGCACCCCTTGTCACACAGTCCCCAAGTATCCCCAACCAAAAGGCAAAAAAAACCAAAAAAACACATGAAAACAAGAGGAAAACATCAATAACACAAAAGGATGACACAAGAGCACAGAGCTCCTGCCAACAGCAGCCACTACATCTTGGAAATTAAAAAAATAATAATTACTGTATAATTTTTTCTTTATTAAACAATGAACAAACAAAATACACTTTTATTCCAATAGTTTCATACATTTAATGCTGAACAGTTGCGGTATCCTATTCAAAAGAGGTAAATTATGTGGAGTAAAAATGTGTTGTATGTTGTATGGACTCGTCAGACCACAGAACACTTTTCCACTTTGTATCAGTCCATTTTAGATGAGCTCGGGCCCAGCGAAGCCGGTGGCGTTTCTGGGTGTTGTTGATAAATGGCTTTCGCTTTGCATAGTACAGTTTGAACTTGCACTTACAGAGGTAGCGACAAACTGAAGTCACTGACAGTGGGTTTCTGAAGTGTTCCTGAGCCCATGTGGTGATATCCTTTACACACTGATGTCGGTTTTTGATGCAGTACCGCCTGAAGGATCGAAGGTCATGGGCATTGCTGCTTACACGCAGTGATTTCTCCAGAATCTCTGAACCTTTTGATGATATTACGGACCGTAGATGGTTCCCAATTAGTCTGTTCACCTGTGGGATGTTCCAAATAAGTGTTTGATGAGCATTCCTCATTTTTCTCATCCTTTTTTGTCACTTGTGCCAGCTTTTTTGAAACATGTTGTAGGCATCAAATTCCAAATGAGCTAATATTTGCAAAAAAACCCCAAAGTCTACCAGTTCGAACGTTAAAGTATCTTGTCTTTGCAGTCTATTCAATTGAACATACACTACCGTTCAAAAGTTTGGGGTAACCCAAACAATTTTGTGGAATAGCCTTCATTTCTAATAACAAGAATAGACTGTCGAGTTTCAGATGAAAGTTCTCTTTTTCTGGCCATTTTGAGCGTTTAATTGACCCCACAAATGTGATGCTCCAGAAACTCAATCTGCTCAAAGGAAGGTCAGTTTTGTAGCTTCTGTAACGAGCTAAACTGTTTTCAGATGTGTGAACATGATTGCACAAAGGTTTTCTAATCATCAATTAGCCTTCTGAGCCAATGCGCAAACACATTGTACCATTAGAACACTGGAGTGATAGTTGCTGGAAATGGGCCTCTATACACCTATGTAGATATTGCACCAAAAACAAGACATTTGCAGCTAGAATAGTCATTTACCACATTAGCAATGTATAGAGTGTATTTCTTTAAAGTTAAGACTAGTTTAAAGTTATCTTCATTGAAAAGTACAGTGCTTTTCCTTCAAAAATAAGGACATTTCAATGTGACCCCAAACTTTTGAACGGTAGTGTAGGTTGAAAAGGATTTGCAAAACATCGAATTGTTTTTTTTTTTTTACGATTTACACAACGTGCCAACTTTACTGGTTTTGGGTTTTGTAGCATATCATTTTAATTTTGCCCTTTATAAAACAATAGGGATTTGTCTTCCAAGAAGTAAAACATTTTCATGATGTAATAAGTGTGCAATGTTACCAAAATGTAAGTTTCAGTTAAAATAATAAAAATATAGGGTTGATTTACTTCTGGTGTTTCAAGCGATCATTTTTATTTATATAAACAATGACACACACACAACTGAATGCAACGAACCTTTCATACAATATAGGCTCACTCTTCTGTATCCACCTATAACAATTTTAATTCAATAAATACTGTATGAACAAAATGAAGTGCAGCACTAATGTACATTGTCTAGACACCGTACATCCCCGCTATATTTAATCATTTACAAGACACAGACATGCAAACAGCACACGCTCATTTACACACATTAGTCACAAGAAGCAGAGTGGCCCCACGACTGCTTGGACCTCATGCACCTGCATCCATAGTGCTGATATGTTTATACCCAGATCTCTTATAGGAAGAACCTGCATATCACCTCGATGTAGCTCCGTACTGCCCTGAACCCTCACTACTACCTCCACCTGGAAACATAAAAAAGGAAGCGCTCGATGACAGCAATACAATAAGTCTGCTGTAATGCTATAATCACTACCTTATGTTCTATTGTGGATATTTTGGTATGGCGTGAATCTATCTCTTTGCGAGAATCCCCCAGAAAGTGGATATGGTTGCTGGTGCCTTCCATCGCGGTCCTGTTTGCTGTATAACTGAGAATTATACGCTGAAAAGATGTGTGGCTGTGTAACCGTAGAAACCTCAGCTGGACAACATCCACACCAGGGTACCTAAACTATGGAGCAGTAGAGACGTTCATATTAACTCGAGGATAACTGCTTATGTTGCGAAATCAATCCAGGTCAGTCTTACCTTGTCACTGCCATGTTGATGACTGAACCATTGAACTGATGATTTGTACCTTCCTGGATACCACCTCCATGTTATCTACACAGCAGGACAAATGTTTTAGTACTCTTGGCTAGAGATGTCCGATAGTATCGGACTGCCGATAAATACTTTAAATTGTAATATCGGAAATTATTGGTTTAAAAAACTAAAATGTTTGACTTTTTAAAACGCCACTGTACGGAGTGGTACACGGACGTAGGGAGAAGTACAGAGCGCCAATAAACCTTAAAGGCACTGCCTTTGCGTGCCGAGCCAATCACATAATATCTACGGCTTTTCACACACACACAAGTGAATGCCACGCATACTTGGTCAACAGCCATACAGGTCACACTGAGGGTAGCCGTATAAACAACTTTAACACTGTTAAAAATATGCGCCACATTGTGAACCCACACCAAACAAGAATGACAAAACACATTTCGGGAGAACATCCGCACCGTAACACAACATAAACACAACAGAACAAATACCCAGAACCCCTTGCAGCACTAACTCTTCCGGGACGCTACAATATACCCCCCCACCACCCCACCTCAACCTCCTCATGCTCTCTCAGGGAGAGCATGTCCCAAATTCCAAGCTGCTGTTTTGAGGCATGTTAAAAAAAAGAATGCACTTTGTGACTTCAATAATAAATATGGCAGTGCCATGTTGGCATTTTTTTCCATAACTTGAGTTGATTTATTTTGGAAAACCTTGTTTAATGCATCCAGCGGGGCATCACAACAAAATTAGGCATAATAATGTGTTAATTCCACGACTGTATATATCGGTATCGCTTGATATCGGAATCGGTAATTAAGAGTTGAAAAATATCGGAATATCGGCAAAAAAGCCATTATTGGGCATCTCTACTCTTGGCCATTATGCTACATGGCGGCGCCCCACTTTCATGTACTCAAAGCCCAACCGCCGTTACCTGTCTGCCGTCAGGTACACATCAAGCACCAAAATAAAATTACGATACAGTACAAAAATTAATAGATACACACTGTGTTTTAAAGATATTTGCATTCATTTTCTAAATTGCTTGGCCTCTATCGGTTCAGCAGACCGTGGGTGAGCGGTGGGGTACACCGCTCACTGCTTGCAGGGCACAGACAAACAACCATTCACACTCACATTCACACCTACAACCCCTGAAAAGTATGGAATGTTCAATCAGTTGTTTGATTTTGTATGAAAAACAGACATAACACAAAACTATAGTCTCTAGACCAGGGGTCGGCAACCCACAATGTTGAAAGAGCCATATTGGACCAAAAATACAAAAAAATAATCTGTCTGGAGCCACCAAAAATTAAAAGCCTTATATACAGTAAGTGTTATAATGAAGGCAACACATGATGTAAGTGTCTATATTAGCTATATAGTCTACTATCAAAATGACTATGACGCAAATCTTCGTTGACCGAAATGTTGAAATGTAAAATGTATTCTTCACATTTTTACAACATTGGAAAACATTAGTAAAATGAAGGCTTCTAAGAGGGTGAGATCACTCCTGGAAATTACTGGCTTTGAATGGCCAAAGGTATAGATGTGTGTGTCTAAGTTAAAGGAAGACTGTCTTCTTTTAGTACATTTATTACAATCTTTGCAAGCTGGGTAATGTTTGCTGTGGTCTATAACGGCACACAAACAACTATCAGAAATGCAGCCAATATTACATACAGATAATATGTTATAAGACATGCAAATTTAAATTAAATAGACAGAGGACATACACTACCGTTCAAAAGTTTGGGGTCACATTGAAATGTCCTTATTTTTGAAGGAAAAGCTCTGTACTTTTCAATGAAGATAACTTTAAACTAGTCTTAACTTTAAATAAATACACTCTATACATTGCTAATGTGGTAAATGACTATTCTAGCTGCAGATGTCTGGTTTTTGGTGCAATATCTACATAGGTGTATAGAGGCCCATTTCCAGCAACTATCACTCCAGTGTTCTAATGGTACAATGTGTTTGCTCATTGGCTCAGAAGGCTAATTGATGATTAGAAAACCCTTGTGCAATCATGTTCACACATCTGAAAACAGTTTAGCTCGTTACAGAAGCTACAAAACTGACCTTCCTTTGAGCAGATTGACTTTCTGGAGCATCACATTTGTGGGGTCAATTAAACGCTCAAAATGGCCAGAAAAAGAGAACTTTCATCTGAAACTCGACAGTCTATTCTTGTTCTTAGAAATGAAGGCTATTCCACAAAATTGTCTGGGTGACCCCAAACTTTTGAACGGTAGTGTAAGTAAAGGAAATTAAATGAGGTCGAATATAACTACAAACGAGGCGTAATGGATATGCCTGATAAGCACTCCAGCAAATCAATAAAATCAACAAAGCTCACCTTCGTGCATTCACGCACAGCATAAACGTTTGGTGGACAAAATGAGACAAAGAAGGAGCGGCATAAAACACGTCTTTCTGTGGCAGCACCAGAGAAAGTTGTACATGTAAACAAACTACGGTGAGTTCAAGGTTCGCTGAAATTAGTAGGACAAAACGGTGCATGCCAAATACTCTCTTCAGTGAAGCACGTATAATATAAATAGTGGGAATTATAACAATTAGGAAGGTTTGTGTCATGTAAATTCTCCTCCAGAAAATATATTAAAACAAAAAATATACTTTTTTCTTCATCTTTTTCCATTTTCACACATCTCTGAAAGAGGTCAAGGGAGCCACTAGAGCTCTAGAGTGGCTTCAGTATGCACCTGAGGCTGATTGCCTCATCAACCTTTTAAAGGGAAAATGCACTTTTTTTGTAAATTTGCCTATTGTTCACAATCATTATGACAATGATGACGGATGGATTTTTTTTTAATGCATTCTAAATATTAAACGTAAATAAAAGTCTGCTTACAGCAGAGCCAATAGGAGGTCCTCTATTTGTGTGTGGAGTCCCTCAAGGTTCAATCTTGGGGCTAACTTTATTTAACATCTATATGCTCCCACTAGGACAAATAATGCAAAATAATAACATTGACCATCATTGCTATGCCGATGACACCCAAATCTATGTAGCGCTATTACCAAATGACTATCGCCCCATAGATCTTCCGTGCCAGTCCGGAAAATACGGTATTCAGAACTTTTTATAATGGCGTTGATGTTTTTGCCATTCCCATCCTTACCATTTCAAAGTGTTGTCAATTAAACCTTACCTCTGATTGCATTGGGTCAATGCAGGTGCTTCCTCCTGCTGTGAAGTTACAAAACACTCTCAGAGCATCATAAGGACAACCTTGGTTGGGGTCCATGTAGAAGTAACCTGAAATAAAATGCATCTACGGTATAAGTGAATCAAGGAGCCTTACTGGGGCCTCATACCATCATTCAGATGTGGGTGTATAAGTCCTAGCTCATAGCAAGTGGTGCCAGGGTCATCTTTGGTTCCTTGAGGCCAACTGAAAGCTTCATCAGCTTCATCGTCTAGAGATTCTCCAGGTTCAGCTTTCACTGGACGATGCTGCTATAGAAGAATATATTATTTATAAATGTCAAATGCTACCAGCAGTGGCATAGCAAAGCCTCATTAAAAAGTGTGCGTAGTAGGTTTGTCCCGACACCAGTATTTTGGTACCGGTACTGGTATCAAAATGTATTTCGATACTTTTCTAAATAAAGGGGACCACAAAAAATGGCATTGTTGTCTTTTTCTTAACAAAAAATCTTACGGTATATTAAATATATGTTTTTTATTGCAATTTTGTCCTTAAATAAGTTAAAAGTTAAAGTACCAATGATTGTCACACACATATTAGGTGTGGTTAAATTTGTCCTCTGCATTTGACCCATCCCCTTGTTCCTCCCCTGGGAGGTGAGGGGAGCAGTGAGCCGCGTCCGGGAATCATTTTGGTGATTTAACCCCCAACCCCCAATTCCAACCCTTGATGCTGAGTGAGCAAGGAGGCAATGGGTCCCATTCTTTGGTATGACTCAGCCGGGGTTTGAACTCACGACCTACCGATCTCAGGGCGGACACTCTAACCACAAGGCCACTGAGCAGGTTATATAAATAGTTAATTTGATTGATTGATAAAGACTTTTATTAGTAGATTGCACAGTGAAGTACATATTCCGTACAATTGAGCACTAAATGGTAACACCCGAATAAGTTTTTCAACTTGTTTAATCGGGGTCCACTTAAATTGATTCATGATACAGATATATACTATCAAAAAAATAGTATAAAATAGTGAATATACGAGACAACTTTTCTTTTATTAGTAAGTAAGCAAACAAAGGCTCCTAATTTAGCTGCTGACATATGTAGTAACATATTGAGTCATTTTCCATTCTATTATTTTGTCAAAATTATTAAGGACAAGTGGTAGAAAATGAACTATTAATCGACTTGTAGACTGCGGATGGACTTTAGCCGCTAGCTAGCTAGCCATGTCTTAAAGCACCTCCTCTTGAGGGCGTTTCAGTGTTATTGCTTCACCTTTATCGTTAGTTTTTAGGCCAAAATGCGTTCATTCTCCCTTTTCTGTCTACACACCGTGTCTGCCTGTAAGTACTTTGTGATTGTGCGCTGCCGAACATACTCGTCGGGAGGGTGGGGGACTGGTACTTTTTAGAGGCGGTATAGTACCAAATATGATTCATTAGTATCGCGGTACTATACTATACCGGTACACCGTACAATCCTAGTTTGAATTTATATCTGTCAGCAGACTCACTATGGAAGCGCTAAAAACTACAACAAAGTGGACGGGGAGAAGACGCAGACGAAGTGGAGGTACGAAAATAAGACCAGCCCCACAAAAAGAAGAGACGGTCAGAAAGTGGCTTGTCTGTAAAACATAATCTATGGAACATTTTGACCAAAGAACCACCATTACATGTTATGTTTTAAATGAAGAAAAAAAGGGGCGCATGCACGTCTGTGCGAGACAGCCGTGACTGACAACTATGAAAGGCAGTCATTGCATTCGGTCGTGAAGATGAGGCCCCTAAACTTGATGGCTTCAGCTCAGGTAAGCCCTTGCATTCAGACCCTGGCTATGACCCTGGTCACTAATGTGTGTGAGTGACTGACAGCAAGAAAAGTTGTCGTCTTTAAAAGGCTTCATGAATAAAGTTGGTGCGGTGTAGTATGGTATTTCCTTAGGGATAAGTCGCCACCTGTTGGTTTTGGGCAGATAAATCTAGAACCCAGATAGACAATTACCGTATTTTTCGAACCATAGGGCGCACCGGATTAAAAGGCGCACTGCCGATGAACGGGTCTAGTCAGTTCTATTTTCGTACAAGAGGCGCACCGGATTATAGGGCGCATTATTGGGGTCATATTATGAATTTTTGTAAACTTAAAGGCCTACTGAAAGCCACTACTACCGACCACGCAGTCTGATAGTTTATATATCAATGATGAAATCTTAACATTGCAACAAATGCCAATACGGCCGGGTTAACTTATAAAGTGCAATTTTAAATTTCCCGCTAAACTTCCGGTTGGAAACTCCTTTGGAGGATGACGTATGCGCGTGACGTAGCCAGTGAAACAGAGGTATGGCTCCCCCATTGAAGCCAATACGAAATAGCTCTGTTTTCATGTCATTATTCCACAGTATTCTGGACATCTGTGTTGGTGAATCTGTTGCAATTTGTTCATTGCATTATGGAGAAAGAAGCTGAGCAAGCAAAGAAGAAAGTTGTCGGTGCGAAGCGGAGTATTTTGCGAGGGAAGTCAGCAACACAACACAGCCGGTGTTTCATTGTTTACATTCCCGAAAGATGCAGTCAAGATCGAAGAACTCGGACAACAGAGACTCTTACCAGGAGGACTTTGATTTGGATACACGAGACGCAGACGCGATACCGTGAGTACGCAGCTGCGCCTCCAAACATTTGATCGCTTGCCCGTACGTGACACGCACGTACGGGCTTTGGTTAAATATATAAGCTTTATGAACCTCGGGTTAGGTGAACGGTCCTTTGGGCTGAGTGAGTGTGTGTGTTGTGCAGGTGTTTGAATTGTATTGGCGGGTTATATGGACGGGATCCCGTCCATATAACCCGCTCGAGCTATAATTAGCTCGAGCTAGTAGCTAGGAGCTAGCATAACAAACACCTAGGTGTTTTTATGCGGGATTAATTTGTGGCATATTAAATATAAGCCTGGTTGTGTTGTGGCTAATAGAGTATATATATGTCTTGTGTTTATTTACTGTTGTAGTCATTCCCAGCTGAATATCAGGTCACCCCCGGCTCTCACAGCATCTTCCCTATCTGAATAGCTTCAACTCCCCACTAGTCCTTCACTTGCACTTTCCTCATCCACAAATCTTTCATCCTCGCTCAAATTAATGGGGAAATCGTCGCTTTCTCGGTCCGAATCTCTCTCGCTGCTGGTGGCCATGATTATAAACAATAGGGAACTTTGCGGATATGTTCAACCGACTATGTCACGCTACTTCCGGTAGGGGCAAGCCTTTTTTTTTAATCAGATACCAAAAGTTGCGATCTTTATCGTCGTTGTTCTATACTAAATCCTTTCAGCAAAAATATGGCAATATCGCGAAATGAGCAAGTATGACACATAGAATAGATCTGCTATCCCCGTTTAAATAAAAACATTTAATTTCAGTAGGCCTTTAAAACATTATCTTGTGGTCTACATAACATGTAATGGTGGTTCTTTGGTCAAAATGATGCATAGATTATGTTTTACAGACCATCTTCAAGTAGCTTTCTGACAGTTGCCTCAGAATGCACCGTTTTGTGGCCGTTCTGATTTACGTGGCTCACCTTCGGCAGCGTCTTCTCGCCGTCATCTTTGTTGTAGCGGTGTAGCGTGCAAGGACGGGAGTTGAAGAAGTGTCAAAAGATGGAGCTAACTCTTTTAATGACTTTCAAACTTTACTTAAATCAATAAAGGAGCAGAATCTCCTCATCCGTGGCTCACAAGTGCAACATCAACGCCGGAAATGTGTCCCGTTATAAACCGTCCAACCGGAGACCTCTAATAACTAAAGTTCAATGGGTGAATTATGTAAACCCACTACAGTTTTTAGCGCTTTGATAGCTAGTCTACTGACAGATAAAAGTACCATATAAGTACACTATTTTATATTAGAAATGGTTACAGCGGAAGATGAATGCCACATAAGAAGGTAGAGAAAAAGAAGAAGCTTATGACTACAACGACGGACTACAATTGCGGACGCGCGCTCATTTTCAGGACTTATGCAGATCTCAAATACACTTTAGCAGGTACCAGAAGGTAAGAAAAGTTGGTTTTGCATAAAACGCCATGTAATATGTCTGATAATAGGTACCATTTTGCGGTCCTTATACACACACCATAGTAATACTCATATGTTTAATGCACTGACAATCCATCAAGCGGTGCGGCTTCAAAGTCGTACTAAAAACATTTTAACAGATTTTTGAGCGCCGTGTGTAATGTTCTATACCAGGGGTCACCAACCTTTTTGAAACCAAGAGCTACTTCTTGGGTACTGATTAATGCGAAGGGCTACCAGTTTGATACACACTTAAATAAATTGCCAGAAATAGCAAATTTGCTCAATTTACCTTTAACTCTATGTTATTATTAATAATTAATGATATTTATCTTTGTGGAAACACTGATCATCTTAATGATTTCTCACATTAAATATATATAGAAACAGATAAATATCAATATGCAGCACTTTATTTTTATATTTTCTCTAAGTGCACATTTTTCAAATTGAACATTTTCAAATGATCACTTCTAAGACAGTCTTGTGAAATCACAATATCCCATTTTAACTAGCTAGCCACTAACATTTTTTTTTAACAAATCATGAATTACTTTGCACCATGTTTGTACAAATAATAACTCATGTAAAATAAAAAAAATAAAAAAAATAATTTATGGGACATCATTAGTAATTTTTCCTGATTAAGATTAATTTTAGAATTTTGATGACATGTTTTAAATAGGTTAAAATCCAATCTGCACTTTGTTAGAATATATAACAAATTGGACCAAGCTATATTTCTAACAAAGACAAATCATTATTTCTTCTAGATTTTCCAGAACAAAAATTTTAAAAGAAATTCAAAAGTCTTTGAAATAACATTTAAATTTGATTCTACAGATTTTCTAGATTTGCCAGAATAATTTTTTTGAATTTTAATCATAATAAGTTTGAAGAAATATTTCACAAATATTCTTCGTCGAAAAAACAGAAGCTAAAATGAAGAATTCAATTACAATTTATTTATTATTCTTTACAATGAAAAAAATAAATTTACTTGAACATTGATTTAAATTGTCAGGAAAGAAGAGGAAGGAATTTAAAAGGTAAAAAGGTATATGTGTTTAAAAATCCTAAAATCATTTTTATGGTTGTATTTTTTCTCTAAAATTGTCTTTCTGAAAGTTATAAGAAGCAAAGTAAAAAAATAAATGAATTTATTTAAACAAGTGAAGACCAAGTCTTTAAAATATTTTCTTGGATTTTCAAATTCTATTTGAGTTTTGTCTCTCTTAGAATTAAAAATGTCGAGCAAAGCGAGACCAGCTTGCTAGTTGTGGGGAGGCGGGGCCGGCGGACCGACGGCGCCCGCTCCAAGATGTCGGCGAGGAGGCGTGGACGAGCGAGCGGCAAGGCGGGGTGCGCTGGGAGCGACGCCGCAATCAGCATAAGGTGCGTGGAGCGCGCAGCTGTGGACAGTGCAATCACCCTCTCGGACCGTATAAAAGGGCGAGAGACGTGAACATCAAGGGAGGAGACGGGGAAAGACGGCGGACGGGAGGAAACCATCCTCTGCTGCCACGCAAACGACGGCGACGTGCTGCTGAAAAGCAGACGGCGGACGGGAGGAAACCATTCGGGTGCTCACGTGAGAAAAAAGGCAGCTGCTGAAAAGCACACAAAAGACTCTGCGATTGAAATAATAAAGAAGTCTAAACCGTCTCACGACAATGTCTTCCCTGGATGGTCCTGAGAACCCGCACGACAGTTAGGACTGTCACACTAGTAAATAAATACAATTTAAAAAATAGAGGCAGCTCACTGGTAAGTGCTGCTATTTGAGCTATTTTTAGAACAGGCCAGCGGGCGACTCATCTGGTCCTTACGGGCTACCTGGTGCCCGCGTTGGTGACTCCTGTTCTATACTCTCAATGGAACATTTAAAGATTTGGTGTTAATTACTGCCATCATATTGCAGTCTACACGTATCTCTTATGTGTGACTGCCATCTACTGGTCACACTTATCATTACACCATGTACCAAATACAATTGTTTTGAGGTCAGTAAGCACAACCAGAATTATGCCGTACATTAGGCGCACCGGGTTACAAGGCCTTCGAAAAATACGGTAGTCATCTTTGTGTTTTTTTGTTTGGGAATAAAAGAATTGCCTTATTATTGGGTCAACATAATGTGATAGTAGGATGACACACTGTCACTCTGCATGCACACGTAATCACGACCATGGCAACTAATGCTGCACCGTTGCATTCAGTCCCAATGAAACAAATATAAAAAGAAGCATGTAAGAGAAGGAAGCTGATACTAACTTTTTGTTGTCTATGTTGGTTCTGCAGCAGTTTGTGTTCAGACTCGGATGTGCTAGATCTTGTTAAGGATTCAGACGTCTCACTGGGTCTATCACCATCATTTGATCCTTTTCCTTCTTTAGGTGTGTAATTTCCTGGTAAACCTGATATTCCCTGAAGAAAAAAGAAGAGATTATGTAAAACGTCACAATACATCAAATGAATATACTTTTAAAATGTTTGTTTCATACTTAATGTCTTACCGGGTTTCCTTGCTTTCCTTTCACCCCTTTAGGACCACTGGTGCCTTGGACACCTTTCATTCCCTGTAAATACAGCAATTCACAATGCAGGGATAACTATACATGCATCGTTAATATCCTGTGGCATATCCAGGAACACATTGGCCGCAGTGATGTGTGGTGAGGTTCATGACTGGTGAGGCGTTGTCTCCTTTGGAGTTTAAAAATAAAATAATTATTGTATCAATTGTCACGGTGCCACATGTAGGCTGATAGCATGACCCCAAAATGCAGAGACGCAAGGCGGTGTGCAGGTCAAATAAGTCTAAATCTTTACATAGAGAGCAAAACGGCAGAAACAAACGGCTCGTGCAAGGCAGATACACACTAAAAAATGTTGGGTTAAAAAATAACTCAATTTTAACCCAACTGCTGGTTCAGAAAAGGACAAACCCCTTATTTGAGTTATTTTAACTCAACATTTTGGGTTAATTTTTTCAATCCAACTTTTGCGTTGAATTATTTAACCAAAAAGTTGAGTTATGTTAAGTCATTGTTGGGTTATTCCCAACCAAACTATTGGGTTTAATTATTTAACCCAAAAGTTGAGTTATGCTAACTCAATGTTGGTTGATTCATAACCCAACAATTGGTTTGAATTTATTCAACACAAAAGCTGAGCTCTGCTCACTACAATGTTGGGTTATTCCAAACCCAACTATTGCAGTGTTTCCCACACATTCATTTATTTGTGGCGGCCAGCCACGAAATAATTAAGGCCGCCACAAAAAAAAAACAACTTTTTTTTTTCAATTAATTTAAAAAAAATATTTTTTTTTAAATTTATTTTTGTGTCCTGTCAAGCTTCTCAGGCAAATCATATAGTTAATGTAGATGCCCATATCGGCTGTTCAGATTTACTTTACAAAAGAGAAGTGTAGGATCAAGATTTTTGGAGCTCTTTGTTCAGTGGATCAGATGTTTGATGAAGCTTTGTGTCTATCTACCACCACTACTGTTTTCTGTTTATTTGTTACTGACTGTGGCAGGACACCTCTGCCTCTGTTTCACTTTATGTTGCTGGTAAATAATATGGTTGTAGTAGTAGGCTAAAGTTAAATTATTTAGTATGCACTAATTAAAGGGGCAGAGCTTTAAGAGACATTTTAGCTTTTATATTTTTATAAGATATATTTTTTGTAAGAACCACAATTAATAAATATATTTCAGTGAATAACTTATTGTTCAAATCTGTATATAAATATGTACATAAAGTGTTGTAATTATATTGTAAAATGGATGGATGGATGGATGGACGGACGTTTAAAACAAAATTGTTATTATTAATTAGTAAGTATAAATTTTTTGAGCCTTTTTAGAGAAAATCATATCATTGTAGTAAATTATGCAAATTACTCGATGATGTCATGTGACCACGCCCATAGCCACGCCCCCACCGCCACAGGTATCTTGGCAGTTTATGGGAAACACTGTATTGGGTTGTGCAATTTAGCGCTCCTTGACCCTATAGTTGGTTAAAAATTATAAATTTTACTGCTGGTTTGTCTTACTCCTTCCCAACTACAACTCAAAATTATTTTTATTCCATTAAAATATACTCAAAAGCAAGATATGAGTGAAATTTTATTTTATTTTTTACAAGCATTGCCGTGTATGGTCATAGTAGTTCTATACAGCATGCTCAAATATTTTCATGTACATAAGATGTGTGATTGTAAATAATGTTAATGAGATTAATCCATAATAAAATTTCCTTCAAGAAAAAAGTACCTTTTTAATTAAAATAAAAGAGGCCTTTTACCCAACAATGCGTTACTGATCGAAAAACAACCCAAAAATGGTTGATAGTTTTGAAAACCCAGAAATTGAGTTAAAATAATACCCTTATAACCCAAAAAATGGATTGCTCTTCATAAAAATAACTCAAAAATTTACCCAACACTCACAACTCTTAAATTGGGTTATCAAAATAACGCAGCATTTTTTAGTGTGTAGCGGCAGCAGAGTAACACATGCACACTGACCAAAAAGCAATAATCCAGGACTGGCAAGGAGCAACAGATGAACCTCAATAGGCTTGACTAACCAATCGAAAATAGATGCGCTGGCAGGAAGTTAAGCAGAAAGTGAAGGTGCATCAAAACAACTTAATACTTTACAACTAAAACAAGAGCACTAGGACGAAAAATTATACCAAACAGGGAAATAGAGAACAAAATCCAAACCGTCATGTGAGATCATTAGATTAATGTTAATACAGGTTGCTCATTATTAGGATACCAAGACAAAGAAGAGAATAATTCACTTCTGTTTTATTTTCAAATACTTCTCAATCATCTTTGTATTTTTATAAAACTAACTCATTTATAGACTTGGCCTCATTTATATAAAAGAAGTCAATGTGCTTATCATTATCCAAGAAAACGTGTTACTTTTTGTGAACGTCTGAAAGTCCAGTTGAATTTTTCGAGCTTGGATATACAGTATAATCCTCCATTGTGGTAGTCAGATATATTCTCTCATTTATCCAGCAAAGTATAAAAGTATATACGTATATTGCATTTGACTTGTACAACCCACAGTGAAGAAAGGAAACTGTGCCTCTTAGTACTATTTTTCTGTTCAGTATTTCATTGTCCGATTATCACACACTTAAATACACATTAAATATATTACACAAGATGTACAAAGTCATAGTGTATAATAAATGTTTATGCAAAAAGTATATTGGCCACAAGCTGACAAACAGAAACCATTGAAGTCAGTGCAGTGCACTCAGAGAGTAAGCTCAGCTTCCACACTAAGCAGTGATGAATCAGTGAATTATTTTTTTCTTAAGAAAATGTTCAAAACAATGGGAATCATACAGAACATACACTACCGTTCAAAAGTTTGGGGTCACATTGAAATGTCCTTATTTTTGAAGGAAAAGCACTGTATTTTTCAATGAAGATAACTTTAAACTAGTCTTAACTTTAAAGAAATACACACTATACATTGCTAATTTGGTAAATGACTATTCTAGCTGCAAATGTCTGGTTTTTGGTGCAATATCTACATAGGTGTATAGAGGCCCATTTCCAGCAACTATCACTCCAGTGTTCTAATGGTACAATGTGTTTGCTCATTGGCTCAGAAGGCTAATTGATGATTAGAAAACCCTTGTGCAATCATGTTCACACATCTGAAAACAGTTTAGCTCGTTACAGAAGCTACAAAACTGACCTTCCTTTGAGCAGATTGAGTTTCTGGAGCATCACATTTGTGGGGTCAATTAAACGCTCAAAATGGCCAGAAAAAGAGAACTTTCATCTGAAACTCGACAGTCTATTCTTGTTCTTAGAACTGAAGGCTATTCCACAAAATTGTTTGGGTGACCCCAAACTTTTGAACGGTAGTGTACATTTAGAACAGTCGCAACAAGCAGACAATAATATCTATTTTATGATACCATTATTTATTTTTCATAATGACAATTTAGTTTGAAGGCTCGGCCTCACTTGCTTCACCTGACCACACATCACTAATTGGTTGTGTACTGGTTTCTATTAGCATTAAACATTTGAGCTAATCTAAAGGCTGATTAACATAGAAACTGTTACCAATACCTTCTGTCCAAGCTGACCCTGTTAAAAGGCAGAAAAGAAATCATTTTAGACATTTACAAAAAGTATTTTTTAAGTCATGGTTACTCTACAGCACTTTAAAATATTGGTGCATTTAAGACTTTTTAACTTGGCTATTAATAAAAAAACTAAATATATTGCGTCAACAATCTGCTTTAATCAATCATCAAGAGTAATGAGGAATATGAAATAACGATTCCACTAGCTCTACTGCTTTGGTAATTAAACATATTCATAGATTTACATAATGTATACTGCACACACATGAATACCGTATTATAACTATAAGGTGCACTTAAAATGCTTTAATTTTCTCAAAACTCGACGGTACTCCTTATAACCCGGTGCGCCTAATGTACGGCATGATTCTGTTTGTGCTTACCAACCTTGAAGCAAATTTCTTTGGCACATGGTGTAATGATAAGTGTGACCAGTAGATGGCAGTCATACATAAGACATACAAGATGACGCCAGTAAACAACACCAAAACTTAAAATATTCCATTGAGAATATAGAACATTACACGCGGCGCTCCAAAATCTGTCAAAATGTTTTCAGTACGACTTCGGTAAGCTATGAAGCCGCACCGCTCGATGGATTGTCGGCGCATTAAAGACATGAGTATTATTATGGTACGTGTATAAGGACCGCAAAATGGCATCTATTAGCAGACATATTACCTGGCGTTTTGTTTTGCAATATTATGCAAAATTAACTTTTCTTACCTGCTGATCTGTATTTGAGATCTGCATAAGTCCTGAAAATGTGTGCGGGTCCGCCATTGTAGTCCGCTGTAGTCATAAGGTTCTTCTTTTTCTCTACCTTCTTATGGGGCATTCATCTTCCACTGTTGCCATTTCTAATATAAAGTTGTGTAAAGTTCTTACTTATATATGTTAGTAGACTAGCTATCAAAGCGCTAAAAAGTGTAGTGGGTTTACATTATTCACCCACGGAACTTTAGTTATTAGAGGGTTCCGGTCGGACGGTTTTTCACGGGAAGATGCTGCTCCGTTATTGATTTAAGTAAAGTCTGAATGTCATTAAAACAGTTAGCTCCATCTTTTGACACTTCTTCAACTCCCGTCCTTGCACGCTACACCGCTACAACAAAGATGACGGGGAGAAGACGCTGTCGAAGGTGAGCCACGTAAATAAGACCGCCCACAAAACAGCACATCATAAAGAGATGCTCAGAAAGCGACTTGAAGATGGTCTATAAAACTTAATCTATGCAACATTTTGACCAAAGAACCACCATTACCACCATGTGGACCACAAGATAGTTTTCTTAAATTTAGAAAAAAATCATAATATGACCCCTTTAGTGCGCCTTACATTCCGGTGTGCCTTTTGTATGAAAAGACCCGCTCATCGGCAGTGCGCCTTTTAATCCGGTGCGCCCTCGGTCTGAAAAATACGGTACATTTTTAAGAGTGTAAGCAGTTTTTATGATCCTTGTTTATGTTCATTTAATATTTTAGACTGCTTTGCATATTTATTGTCATTATATATTACCGTTTGAAAACGGCATCTATTGTATTTAAGGGTAACCTTATTCCAAACTGGTACTGGAAAATACGTTGAGAGAAACCTACAAATTGTCCAGGGGAGCCTTTTAGTCCGGGCGGACCACGAGGACCAGTATCTCCCTGTTAAGTCAACACACTGTTGGTTAACTCCATGTTAGGAAACAAGACATTCGAGGTAAATTAAAAAGTACCTGCTTCCCAGTAAGACCTGTTACACCTTTTGCGCCCTGATGACCAGTATTCCCCTAAAATCAACATATGAGTCAAGTTCAATATTCCATTCCATGTAAAGGTTTATTCTAGTAATGCAATTATTTGGAGCACCTTTATTCCTGGTGGACCAATTGGCCCCTGCATCCCTCTTTCACCTGGAAAACCCTGTACAACAAGAATAAAGAGGAAGAATGGCTTAAAAGCCCTTTTATACAATAAGATATTGTACTTGACCTTGTGACCACTTTTTCCTGCATCACCCTTCTGTCCTGTCAGTCCGGGGATACCCTGATTCAAAAGCAGAGCCATTATATGCAAAGTTAAAATGGTCGTTACAATACCAATTAAAGAGTATCATACCAGTGGCCCTATTGGTCCACGCGGTCCACTTGTCTCTCCTGGTGGTCCAGTTTCACCCTACAAAATCAAAACAACTTGCAAAGTGAATTATACAAATGATAAAGATGTTGTTTTGTATGTATTCTATATTTAACACAGAGCAGTAATTCAATTGGGATGTGGTATGAAATCCTTGTTGTGCTAATTTTGTAGTATGTATTGTATATCAGTCTGACCACCTTTTTACAAAAAAATAACATATCACTCACTCTTCTTCATGAAATTGTCCAACATTTTTTTAATGTTAAACTTTTTTTACAATTTGGGGCAGTTAGAACTACAGCCTGTGAATTCTGCCTCTCAACAACTGGTCACTCAAACATGCTGTCAGGAATAACAATAATATAATAGTATGCACAGTACATATGATAATGCTGTTGATGGATTTGATCAATTATTTGTTAATACAGGACGAATAAATAAAAAATATAGATTTCCCTCTCCCCGGCTGCTTCGCCAAGCTTTTCCCGGCGTAGTCACTCCACCGTGTTCTAGGTCTTCCCCATGGTCTCCTTCTGGTCAGACGCGCTCTAAACATCTCCCCAGGGAGGTGTTCGGGCGTGGGGTGCATTCTGACTGGATGCCTGAACCACCTCATCCGGCTCCTCTCGATGTGGAGGAGCAGCGCCTTTACTCTGAGCTCCTCCCAAATAACAGAGCTTATCACCCTCTCTCTAAGGGAGAGCCCCGCCACCTAATGGAGGAAAGTAATTTCTGCCGCCTGCACCCGTGATCTTGTCCTTTCGGTCATAACCCAAAGCTCATGACCATAGGTGAGGATAGGCACGTAGATAGACCGGTAAATTGAGAGCTTTGCCTTCCGGCTCAGCTCTTTTTTTACCACGACGGACCAATGCATGGTCCGAATCACTGTAAATGCTGCACTGATCCGTCTGTTGATTTCACGATCCACTCTTCCCTCACTCGTGAACAAGACCCCTGGGTACTTAAACTCCTCCACTTGGGGCAGGATCACCTCCCCAACCTCCACTAGGGCAGGCTTGGTGGAGTCCAACCCTCACTGGAAACAGGTCTGACTTACTGCCGGTAATGCGGATCAAGATCTGACACTGATCATACAGGGAGCAGATCACCACAATCAGGCGGTCCGTTACACCATACAATCTTAGAGCACACACCACAGGACTTCTCGAAGGACATGGTCAAATGTCTTTCCCAAGTCCACAAAACACATATAGACTTGTTGGGAAAACTCACAAGCACCCTCAAGGATCCTGCCGAGACTATATGGTAAATGGTAAATGGGTCGTACTTGTATAGCGCTTTTCTACCTTTTTAAGGAACTCAAAGCGCTTTGACACTATTTTCCACATTCACCCATTCACACACACACATTCACACACTGATGGCGGGAACTGGTCCACAGTTCCACGACCAGGACGAAAACCACACTGCTCCTTCTGGATCCGAGGTTCGTCTATCAGGCGTAGCCCCGTCTTCAGTACACCTGAATAGACCTTACTGGGAAGGCTGAGGAGTGTGATACCACGATAGTTGGACCACACCTTTTGGTTCACCTTTTTAAATAGAGGCACCACCCCCTGATGTCCAGGCAATGCTGCAGAGTCTTGTCAACCACAACAGCCCCACAGCATCCAGAGCCTGAAGGAACTCCGGGCAGTTCTCATCCAGCCACCGAGGAGCTTCTTCACTAAATCGGCAACCTCAGCCCTAGAAATAGAAGAGTCCACCACAAAGCCCCCAAGCACTCCTTCCTTATTGGAAGACGTGCAGGTGGGATTGAGGAGGTCCTTGAAGACGGTACCTGTCCGCTGCCTCCGGAGTCCCATGAGCCATAAAGGACCCGATACAATTCTTTTTTAGCTTGACAGCATCCCTTACCGCTGGTGTCCACCACCGGGTTCTGATATTCTCCCCCATTTTCGGAGTCGACTCACCATCACGTGGTGATCGGTAGAAAGCTCCGCCCCTCTTTTCACCCAAGTGTCCAAAACATGAGACCGCAAACCACAAAGTCTATCATCGAACTGCGGCCTAGGGTGTCCTGGTGTCAATTGCACATATGGACACCCTAATGTTTGAACATGTTTCTTATGGACAATCTGTGACAAGCACAAAAGTCCATGTATCATAATGAAACTGTATACATGTTCGAAATAAACTTCTACCAAACATAAAATTAAAATGTTTAAAGTTATTCTAATATATAAAGATGGTACCTACACAATTTTAATAATAGTTTCACAGTTCTCTTAAATGCAAAGATTGACAGCTTAAATAAACTTGCTAATAGACCTTCCATTCTTCTGATCAAGCATATCAACATTTAAAGCATGAATGGAGTGAGTAGGAGTTGGCATCCTTCACAGATAATACAAATATGTAGTAGGAATATTTAATCATTTTTAAAATGCATGTGACACATTTAACCATTCATTAAGAAATTGAAAATTGGTGACTTTAGATTGGCCTAAAAGCTTTAAAGAAAACTGACAACCGTTTGTACAAATGTTTTGGTAGATATATCAATGGTAAGGAAAAATAAAATTTTCAGGGTGTAACTTATTTTAATTTTCTACAATTAATGAAATGCTCAGTGGATGAGGTTTTTTTTTCTTTTCCTTGGCCTCAGTCTGGACCCCCTCTCCAGGACCCAGGCTTAGACTGAATTTTTTTGTTTCTCACCTTTTTTGTAAGGGGTGCCGGAAGTTGGCAGACCCGTCAGCGATCCTGTTCTGTCTCCCTGTAATGTTTGTCTGCTCTTGAATGGGATTGTGCTGAAAATCTTAATTTCCCCTCGGGTATTAATAAAGTACTTCTGATTCTGATTAATAAAGTATTTCTAGATGTATTTTTGTAATCATGTGAGGATGTATTATATATTTATGTAAATGTATTTGTATATTGTCAATTGTTGTTGTGAAGGGTTAGGAAAAATGTAATCTGAGTGATGTGCAGGACAACATGAGCTTTTGCTTTATGCTTATTTCATACACATTCCTCTTTTTCATAATTATAATTTTATTTTCTTCTGCTTATTATGCACATTTGATATACAGTAGCTGAGTTTTGTAGTGAAACTTACCCTCAAGCCTTGTGCTCCAATGTTCCCTATGATCCCAGGTGGTCCAGGGGTACCCTATGACATTATATAGTGAAATATTATATCATATACTAATACTGATATCCAAACAAAAAATCAATAGATGGTAAGAAGTTCAAAGCATCCATGCTATCGAAATGTATTTAACCTTTTTGCCAGGCCTCCCCGGTGCTCCAGGACTTCCTGTGTACCCAATTTGACCCTTTGGTTCAAGAAAAAAAAAAAATTCAGTTGAAGAAAATAATCAAACGACAGATACATTTAATAATGACATATTTTTCTTACTGGATATCCTTCATTACCCTGAACCCCATGTAGACCGTCCAAACCATTTAGACCCTGAAGATGAAACAGACGCTAATTACCACTATTTCTACAAGTCAAAATAGCTTTTTTTTTATTTCTAAGTATGTGTCAATGGGGATACTTGCTGGTATTCCAGGTCTCCCTGCAGGTCCAGGCTTCCCTCGTGGGCCTTCAAGTCCCTATAAAAGACACCCTATTACTGAGTCCTCATAATATAAAATACACAGGAAAACAAAACATACTGTAGCACAGTACAGCACATAACACAAGACAACATCCTGGGAAAGTATGTACTCTTAATTTGGCATTAATGCCTTTGACTTTGTTTTGTGTCTCCTAATGTTCAGATTCTTTAGGAATCTGTCACTGGGGAGAGCTATAAGCACCAGCTTTCGCAATTTGGCAACTGGCCTGGTTTAGCGGCTAGGCAGCAGCAGGATGTACATTAAAAATTATTTTTTTTGCCTTTGCCGTTTCTTTGCAGAGTTTTGGATGCTGCACTTTTCTTCTTGTTGTGTTTTTACTGTACTTAACTCTTTTTGTAAACATTTTCAATTTTTTGGCCATACCGATAGTTCTGGGTCAGACTTGGCTTTGTCAACCCCACCATTGATTAGGCTACCTGCAGGCGCGTCACTAGGTTTGAGGAACAGAGGGGGCTTAGCCCCGCAAGAGGATCCTGTGGTTTTTTGCACTTGCAAGATCTTTTCGCCCACAATTTTGACACTTTATTAGAATTACATAACAATGAATACATCTAAATCAGGGGTGTCAAACATACGGCCCGCGGGCCGGAACCGGCCCCCAAGGAGGTTCGATCAGGCCCGCAGGATAATTTGAAAGTGGAAAAAATGCATAAAAGACATGGAATTAATATTTTAAATTCGCTGCAATTCATGGATTATCCGCTAAGGGGCGCACTCTTTCCATCAGAGTAGAAGACAAGCCGCATCACTGAGACAGACTGAAAACAGCAGACGGTATCAATGCGCCATCTGCTGCTTGTTACGACGTTGTTAATACCTTGGTCTCTACCTCTCCGCTACACCCTCATTAGCCAAAATGTCGTTATCCAAACGGAGAAAAGTAGATAAGGAGTGTAGAATTTTCAAAGAAAAATGGACCACGTCCTATTTATTTACAGAGATGCACGGAAAACCTTCGTGCTTGGTGTGTTTGCAACAAGTTTCGGTATTGAAGGAATATAATATTCGACGCCACTACGAGACTCATCACAGCGAAAAATATGACGGCTTGCAAGGACAACTGAGAAGAGATAAGATTAACGAATTGCTGGCGGGTCTGAGGAAACAGCAGTCAACTTTCATCCAGAGCCGAGAAGTCAGTGAAGCAGCGGTAAAAGCCAGCTACCTAATTGTGAACAAATTTTCTCAGTGATGAATATCAATAAAACAAAAATGCGTTCAAGGCTCACAAACAAGCACTTAAATGACATTCTGAAAGTGACAGCTAGTCAGGACATGACACCTGGTGTTGATGCACTTGTACAGGCCAAAAGATGCCAAGTTTCAGGAACAAATACAAGTCCAGACTAGACTAACACCTTTAAAATGCTGCCTTAGATACTGTTTGCATTGAAAGAATACAGCTCTGTGAAGATGAATCCTTACTGTGGTGATTTAAAAAAGGTGCACTTTAATGTTAGTCAGCAGCTTCAAAACAAAAGTTGTGTGATGGAATTCTACTGTTCATACAACTCCATAAATTTTCAGTATGTATTGTATGTGTATGTATGTTTCATGTATGAAGTTTACAGATTTACAGGACAGGCGAACACTTTCTTCATTACACATTTAAAATCACTCTCCTTAGTTTGTAAGGTGTGCAGGGATTACATTTAGATTTTATATGCGTATGTGTAAGTGGTTTAAAAATTCCTTTCTTTAAAAGTCTCATTTAATCTTAAAGTGCATTACTATATTTTTCAGAACCAAATAAAGTTTTGTGCCTTTGTACAATCAGTGGGATCAGTTGCAATGCATATTTGTGAATGATAAAAGTAAATTGCACATTTGTCTAAGGAAATATGAGGTGTTTCATGAAATGTTTTGTAAAAGGATAGTTCATTAAATTTCAATATTTTCCTAATGTTCTTGTGCTTCTTTACACCAAAACAAAGGAAAGACATGATATTTTGGTTATCTATAGCAGAGTATGGTATAATTTTAATGGTCCGGCCCACTTGACATCTCCCTAGGCCGTATGTGGCCCACGATGCGAAATGAGTTTGACACCCCTGATCTAAATCATGGGTGTCAAATGTACGGCCCGCAAACAGATTTTATGCGGCCCACGAGATGAGTTTGCGGAGTATAAAAATGAGCTGAAGTTTTTCAATGAAAGAAACTGTTTTTCAAAATGTGTCCACTGGATGTCACAATAGCAATTCTGTTAGGCAAGCAAACAGACCAAGCAAGAGGTACACAGTAAAGCGTGGCTACGGCTCCTCCCCCTCGACCCAAATGAAATGTGAAACCTGCCGTTTTACGTCACCTGCTTTGAACACATCGTTATTTGGCACACTCATTGCCCCAAAATGTCTCCGTCAAAAATTACAAAAGTGAACGCAAAGAGTAACTCAAGTCTCTGAATAGTTTCTAACTCCATTTGTATGGTTTGTTGAGTTAGCACAGGATTGTGGAAACAACAAATTAGGTATTTGATACCTAGATTAGAATACTTTTTTTTTAATCTATTTCTTATTTATTTGGTTCAGTCCCAAATAGGCTGTGACTTAAAGTTTGATGGCTTTGTAGATACACTGAGACAGTCTAAGGTCATTGTGTTATCATTGTGTTTTGAAACTGCACCAATTTTTGCCTCAGAATTTTCAACTAACTTGAAGTGTTTTGTCAAGAAGATTATTTGGGATTTGTACTTTTTCACAATGTGCTTGTTCTATTTTTGACCAAAGTAAAACAAAGAAAACAATCTGAAGTTGTCTCTGTTTTAAAGTTATCATGCTATTAATTTACCAGTCCGGCCCACTTGGGAATGGATTTTCCTCCATGTGGCCCCTGAGCTAAAATGAGTTTGACACCCCTGATCTAAATGGTTGAAAGTGGAAGTGTAAGAAAGCTTTGTCATCTTTAGTAAGCATCAGATGGCCTAAACACATAAGGACAATGTTGTTGCATGATTGAGCTAGCAGGCAACTTGCAAACAGAGAAACGTTGCACTGATGATAGCAGTGTAAACAAACTTGCACAGCACTACAAAGTTGACCTGAAAACAGAGGCTGGATGTCCACCCAAATATATGTTGCCTGTTCACAACCTATTTTATTCAAAATGTTTGTAATTGCAAACATTTTTTGCTTACAACTTTTTACTCTACTAGAATTACACAGCACATACTGAAGAAATCAAAATGGTTAAAAAGCTATTACTGTAATGGTAATTTAAGGCAAATTCAAGGCCCACAGGCCACACCTGGCCAGTAGGGATTGGTGATATGGACTATCACAATAACCTTCCATTTATGATGAAAACCAAGTGAAGATAAAAAATACCCATAGAACTCCACCTTTTTGACTATGCATCTGTCAGTGCATCCAGTCTTCGGAGCCCCCAAAACACAACTCTAAAATAACACTAAGGCTGTTAAACTACATCAACTAAGTTTAAAGGCCTACTGAAATGAATTTTTTTCATTTAAACGGGGATAGCAGATCCATTCTATGTGTCGTACTTGATCATTTCGCGATATTGCTATATTTTTGCTGAAAGGATTTAGTATAGAACAACGACGATAAAGTTCGCAACTTTTGGTCTCTGATAAAAAAATAAAGCCTTGCCCCTACCGGAAGTAGCGTGACGACACCGGAGGAAGGGCTGCTCACATCTGCACATTGTTTACACCAGCAGCGAGAGAGATTCGGACCAAGAAAGCGACGATTACCCCATTAATTTGAGCGAGGATGAAAGATTTGTGGATGAGGAACGTGAAAGTGAAGGACTAGAGTGCAGTGCAGAATGTATCTTTTTCCGCTCTGACCGTAACTTAGGTACAAGGGCTCATTGGATTCCACACGCTCTCCTTTTTCTATTGTGGATCACGGATTTGTATTTTAAACCACCTCGGATACTATGAAATGGACATTCACAGTGACTTTTATGTCCACGACAATACATCGGCGAAGCTCTTTGGCTACTGAGCTAACGTGATAGCATCGGGCTTTACTGCATATAGAAACAAAACAAATAAGTCCCTGACTGGAAGGATAGACAGAAGATCAACAATACTACCAAACTCTGGACATGTAAATACACGGTTAATGCTTTCCAGCTTGGCGAAGCCTAGCAATGCTGTTGATAACGACGCCATTGAAGCTAACTTAGCTACGGAACCTCGACAGATCTATGCTAAAAACATTAGCTCTGCACCTACGCCAGCTCTCATCTGCTCATCATGACCCGTGCTCACCTGCGTTCCAGTGATCGACGGTCCGACGAAGGACTTCACCCGATCACCGATGCGGTTGGCGGCCCGGAGACGGAGGAGTCAAGGTGAGGTCGTTCGGCTAGCGCGTCTGCTATCCTCAAAGTCCTCCTGGTTGTGTTGCTGTAGTCCGCCGATAATACACCGATCCCACCTACAACTTTCTTCTTTGCAGTCTCCATTGTTCATTAAACAAATTGCAAAAGATTCACCAACACAGATGTCCAGAATACTGAGGAATTTTGAGATGAAAACAGAGCTTTTTGTATTGGATCCGAATACTTCCGCTTCAAATGTTGATGTCACGCGCAAATGTCATCATATCGAAACGTTTTCAGCCGGAAGTTTGCCGGGAAATTTAAAATTGCACTTTATAAGTTAACCCGGCCGTATTGGCACGTGTTGCAATGTTAAGATTTCATCATTGATATACAAACTATCAGACTGCGTGGTCGGTAGTAGTGGGTTTCAGTAGGCCTTTAAGTAGCACACCTGTACTGCAAATCTGTAGTAGTGGGATTTGCTTATCCTACGGTATGGGATGTTATTTTCCGTGCCCTGTAATTGCTGCTACACAGCCAGTTAGACTGCCCAATAGAGTTACTCCCTGGTTCTCCCCCGCGATCAGTGGTTATGTAACATCTGCATTCCCGAACAAAAAGTCCTTGAAGTGTATAGCTGTACGTCTCTAACCTCTGGTCTCATTTGTCTTCCTCCTGGGTTACAGTAGGAACATTATTATTATTATTTTTAAATATGTTCCTGTGTCCTTGTATCGACTATCACACACTCAAAAATATTCCTGCTAAGAACAAATTGGCTACAGTACCCCCTGGGGTTGTTAGTCTTATTTTAGGCTACTACCCCCTGTGAAATGTACTGTCGGTCCTCTTGTACACATCCGAGAGCGGGATGAGTGGAATGCAGCCTTTGGCACCCCCTTAAGACACTTCTTTTTTGCCTTTTGGTCTTACAAATGCTAATGCGGTGTAGCAAGCTCTCAATAATTATGTACGTATGTGGGCTCTGTACCGAGGATGTCGTTGTGGCTTGTGCAGCCCTTTGAGACACTTGTGATTTAGGGCTATATAAATAAAAATTGATTGATTGATTGATTGATTGATATGTTAGGCCATTTTATCACTCACTCTCTAATCCTGAGACCAAAGGTTGTACAGTTACCATGCTGGCCTGGACAGTCGGTGCTCTTCAACGTTTACGGTCTTTGGTCAAGCGCATTAGGGCAGCTGGAACGTGGCCAGTCCACTCTTTGATGTTGTCTAGGCAGGCCTTGTGTTGTCTGCCTCTGTGACGTTTACCCTTGACTTCACCATGAAGGATGGTCTTGGGTAAGAAGTCGTTACAAGAAATGTGGCCAAACCAGGCAAGCTTGCGGCGCCTGACTGTTAAAAGTAGGGGCTCTTGCCTGCCAGTATGGGTGTCAACTTGCTGCCTAACGTAGTCATTGGTCTGGTGCTCTTTGTATGAAACGCGTAGAAGCCTCCTGAAACACTTGTGTTCAAACGCTTGAATTTTTCACTCAGTGACAGCAGTGAGTGTCCAGCACTCACATCCTTAGAGAAGGATCGAAACGACCAAGAACCTGTACAGCTTGAGCTTCACAGTGAGGCTGTTGATGTTGCTCTTCCAGGTCACATTCAGTCTTGTCGTGGCAGATGTGGCCAGGCCAAATCTTGTTCGAATTTCCCTTGCAGAGCTGCCATCCTTGCACAGTGTGGACCCAGAGTACTTGAAGGTTTCCTCTTCTTCAAGTCGCTGGCCGTACAGGATGAGGTTTCTGACTGGAGTTGTTGACAAAGACTTACTTACTTTTCCTAGCTGACTTCCATTCCATCCTGTGGTCTAAATGTCTTAAATTATCATTACAGTAATAACAGGAAACTAACAATATTGCTTTTCAACCATTTCGATTTCTTCAGTATTTACCGTGTAATTCTAATACAGTGCCAAAAAATTGTGAGCAAAAAGATCTTGCAAGTGCAAACATTTTTTGCTCGGATGCTGTGCGCGCTCTCATCACAGGAACCATCTGGGGGTCCTGCTTTTTAAACCTAGTGACACCGCTGAGGTTCACCCTCCCTTATTGGTACCGTCTTAAACCAGTCTCCACTCATCCTCTTAATTCCAGTCGGTCCTCCTCCTGAGCTGGTCAACGGTCACCCTGCCTACACGGTCAAGGCTGTTTTGGACTTCAGGAAAAAGGGAAGGGGTTTACTCCAGTAGTATATAGTCGACTGGGAGACTTATGGAGAGTCCCAAGGAAAGATCATGGATTTCTGACTCTTTTATTGCAGATCCTTATTTTCTGTCAAAACTTTCAGTCAGTTCTCCTACAAGCCAGGTAATATTCCAGGTGGTGCCCGTTGTGGGTGCAATGGGGTTATTATTAGGTCTGTCTGACTGTTGGGTTGTCTATAATCCAGTTTTGGTATCGATGCTTTTGACCTTGAGGTGAATTATACTATGTACAATTTTCTTATATGATTGTTAACTAGCATGTGTTTGTATTTGGTCACAGGACCCTTTAAAGGATTATTCTACTAAGGGATGCATGTCTATCACAAGCACTCCAAAGAGGACAATAGGGAATTTAAAGGACAGCAGCAGTTGGCTTTTAGGAGAGATAATAAAGACATTAGCAACATCTGGCTGGAAGCCCCACAAAATTCGGGGTAGAGGATAGGGGTTGGAGGTCACCCGACTCAAACTGATCACAGGAATAATGTCAAGGAAAGATAGACAGGCCAGACTGACCGGCACCAAGGCTAGAACCATAAAGAGTGGGGGTCTTCAGGAGGGATATATAGTCACTGTGGTCCCAAAGGACATGAGAAGAGATTCGACCCATTGCTTCTCCTTGAGACTGCAGCTCCAGTCTGCGGCTCGCTGAAACAAATAATTATTTTTGTTCGACGATTCCTTGTTGACGTCTCCTTGGGTCATCACCCACCACACGACCATCAAATATACAACAATCTACTGTTGTGTTGGTTTTTGTTCAGACTACGCTGGTCTGTCGCTGCAAGGAGCTACAAGCAGCAGATATCACAACTTAGTGATTAGCCATGTTACTATTACTACAAGGCGACTCGGTAAAGAATCTGGGTATTATCTTCGACCCAACCCTCTCATTTGAGTCACACATTAAGAGTATTACTAAAACGGCCTTCTTTCATCTCCGTAATATCGCTAAAATTCGTTCCATTTTGTCCACTAGCGACGCTGAGATCATTATTCATGCGTTCGTTACGTCTCGTCTCGATTACTGTAACGTATTATTTTCGGGTCTCTCTATGTCTAGCATTAAAAGATTACAGTTGGTACAAAATGCGGCTGCTAGACTTTTGACAAAAACAAGAACGTTTGATCATATTACGCCTATACTGGCTCACCTGCACTGACTTCCTGTGCACTTAAGATGTGACTTTAAAGTTTTACTACTTACGTATAAAATACTACACGGTCTAGCTCCAGCCTATCTTGCCGATTGTATTGTACCATATGTCCCGGCAAGAAATCTGCGTTCAAAGAACTCCGGCTTATTAGTGATTCCCAGAGCCCAAAAAAAGTCTGCAGGCTCTAGAGCGTTTTCTATTCGGGCTCCAATACTATGGAATGCCCTCCCGGTAACGGTTAGAGATGCTACCTCAGTAGAAGCATTTAAGTCCCATCTTAAAACTCATTTGTATACTCTAGCCTTTAAATAGACCCCCTTTTTAGACCAGTTGATCTGCCGTTCTTTTCTTTTCTCCTCTGCTCCCCTCTCCCTTGTGGAGGGGGAGTAGCACAGGTCCGGTGACCATGGATGAAGTGCTGGCTGTCCAGAGTCGGAACCCCGGGTGGACCGCTAGCCTGTGCATCGGTTGGGGACATCTCTGCGCTGCTGACCCGTCTCCGCTCGGGACGGTTTCCTGCTGGCCCCACTATGGACAGGACTTTCCCTGATGTGTTGGATCCACTGTGGACTGGACTTTCACAATATTATTTCAGACCCACTCGACATCCATTGCTTTCGGTCTCCCCTAGAGGGGGGGGTTACCCACATATGCGGTCCTCTCCAAGGTTTCTCATAGTCATTCACATCGACGTCCCACTGGGGTGAGTTTTTCCTTGCCCGTATGTGGGCTCTGTACCGAGGATGTCGTTGTGGCTTGTGCAGCCCTTTGAGACACTTGTGATTTAGGGCTATATAAATAAACATTGATTGATTGATTGATTGACTATTTAGTGGCTAGGCAGCAGCAGAATGCTGTGAATTGTTGTTCTTTTTTTTGCATATTTGTCTTCGCTGTTTCTCTCTGTGTATGCTGCACTTTTTTTCTTGTTCTTATCTTTTTTCTAGGCATCCCTCATTGATGTTATTTAATTTGCCAGTGCTTTAACCGCCGTCCTTCTCATGACTTCATCCCAGCGGCGTTTTGTGTTGTACTATGTTAAACTACTGAAGTGAATTAATTAACTCATATTATGTTCTACATATGGTGAATGTTTATATTCAACTTGGAGAAAGCGAACCACCAGGTTTAAGCAAATAGTGTTTGAGCCCATAATAAAATAAGGGGCCCTATTTGGACATTCGCATGTAGACTGGAATTAGCTCTCTCACGAGAAGAAGCAATAACACCAGGCTTCGGAATGCAAAAGTTATAGCTCTATCCTGGACGAGACTCTATGCTTATCTTAATGCCAACCTACAACCTATGGTATACATCCGTTGTCTTCCCAGTCACTTACACACGAACACCTCCCTACATGGTTAGGTTGTACTCTCCTGAATTAACACACACCCAGACAGAGAAAGAAGGAATATGAGACTGTGGTTCGGCTCCTCCAAGTTAGGAGTGCCTAATTTTTTGGAACTGCCGTCCTGTATAATGACGCTCGCTTGTAATAAAGCAACTTTTGGTTCAGTAAAGCGTCACTGACGTCTCTTTTTACCCAACCGCACTGCCGTGTCGCCCTTCTGTCCGGACGAGGATGACAAGACCAGAAATACACATCACTATTTTTGTACTGTATGTTGCGGTGCTCTTTTGGTTCCTTTTTTTCCCCCATTGCTGTTTGTCTTTTTGTGTGAAAAAGTGAACAGTCAAAATGGTTGTCTCAGCCTCTGTTTTCCAAGGTTTGCCGTAATTTAACAATTGCATAGCATAACACAGCATACCACAGCATAGCATAGCACAGCATAGCAAAACATTATATTACATTACATTACATTGTATTAATGTAATGTACATTGTAGGACTAATCCATTTATTTTCATACTGTTTGTCCTTATTAACATACTAGCCAATGGGTTAGGTTTACGTAGAACATACAATTTCATTACACAACATTATATAGTTTCTAACTCACAGTTTGTCCAGGGGCTCCTTTGTTTCCTTTGTTTCCAGGCTGACCTGACCATCCCTTTAAAAAGACAACATCTACATTATAATGTACCTTATTTGAACAATTATATATTCTTTTGCAGTATGATGTATGATGGGCACTAGTATTTTCTTACTGTTGTCCCTTGAATCCCTTTATTTCCATGCGTACCAGGAGGACCAGCAGGTCCAGGTTGACCTTTGGAACCAGGTGGCCCAATGAAGCCCAGACGTCCCATTTTTCCCTGACAGAAAATTTCCACTTTTTTAAATGTATAAATCTCAATGCACAGTTAAAAAGTACTTTGTGATTACTTTATATTTAATTATTAAAAAACAAACAAAGAAACCCCCTCACCGTTGTTCCCTGTATTCCAGGATATCCTTTTGCCCCTTTTTCACCTATTATTCCCTGGGGAAATTCACAAGTTTGTTTACCAAAGCACAGTGCGTCAATGTGGTAATACAAAACCCAAAACCAGTGAAGTTGGCACGTTGTGTAAATCGTAAATAAAAACAGAATACAATGATTTGCAAATACTTTTCAACTTACAGTATATTCAATTGAATACACTGCAAAGACAAGATATTTAATGTTCAAACTGAGAAACTTATTTTTTTTACCACTGTGTTACATGGCCTTTCCTTTTAACAACATTTAGTAAACGTTTGGGAACTTAGGAGATCAATTTTTTAAGCTTTTCAGGTGGAATTATTTCCCATTCTTGCTTGATGTACAGCTTAAGTTGTTCAACAGTCTCCGTTGTCGTGTTTTAGGCTTCATAATGCGCCACACATTTTCAATGGGAGACAGGTCTGGACTACAGGCAGGCCAGTCTAGTACGCGCACTCTTTTACTACGAAGCCACGCTGTTGTAACACGTGCAAAATGTGGCTTGGCATTATCTTGCTGAAATAAGCAATAAGCCATGAAAAAGACGTTGCTTTGATGGCAACATATGTTGCTCCAAAACCTGTATGTACCTTTCACATTAATGGTACCTTCACAGATGTGTAAGTTACCTATGCTTTGGGCACTAATATACCCCCATACAGATGCTGGCTTTTGAACTTTGCGCCTATAACAATCCGGATGGTTCTTTTCCTCTCTGGTCTGGAGGACACGACGTACACAGTTTCCAAAAAGAATTTGAAATGTGGACTCGTCAGACCACAGAAAACTTTTCCACTTTGTATCAGTCCATCTTAGATGAGATCGGGCCCAGCAAAGCCAGCAGTGTTTCTGGGTGTTATTGATAAATGGCTTTCGCTTTGCATAGTAGAGTTTTAACTTGCACTTACAGATGTAGCGACAGTGGTTTTCTGGAGTGTTCCTGAGCCCATGTGGGGATATCCTTTACACACGGATGTCGCTTTTTGATGCAATACCGCCTGAGGGATCGAAGGTCCTTAATATCATCGCTTATGTGCAGTGATTTCTCCAGATTCTCTGAACCCTTTGATGATATTACAGACCGTAGATGGTGAAATCCCTGAATTCCTTGCAATAGCTCGTTGAGAAATGTTGTTCCTAAACAATTTGCTCACACATTTGTTCACAAAGTGGTGACCCTCGCCCCATCCTTGTTTGTGAATGACTGAGCATTTAATTGAAGCTGCTTTTATACCCAATCATGGCACCCACCTGTTCCCAATTAGCTTGTTCACCTGTGGGATGTTCCAAATAAGTTTTTGATGAGCTTTCCTCAACTTTCTCAGTCTTCTTTGCCACTTGTACCAGCTTTTTTGAAACATGTTGCAGGCAACAAATTCTGAATGAGCTAATATTTGCAAAAAATAATGTTTTCCAGTTCGAACGTTAAGTATCTTGTCTTTGCAGTGTATCAAATATAGGTTGAAAATGATTTGCAAATCATTGTATTCTGTTTTTATTTACGATTTAAACAACGTGCCAAATTCACTGGTTTTGTATTTGAATAACTAACCAATAAAAATATGGCCTAATTAATGTTTCCCATAGGGCAC
Source organism: Entelurus aequoreus (assembly GCF_033978785.1). Lineage (NCBI taxonomy): Eukaryota > Metazoa > Chordata > Actinopteri > Syngnathiformes > Syngnathidae > Entelurus > Entelurus aequoreus. The sequence continues at coordinate 28,583,166 of NC_084757.1, forward strand.
TTCATGAGACCTCACCATGTCTCCTTTGACGCCTGGAGGACCGAAATGACCTTTCTTTCCTTCACTGCCCTGTTCAACATGAAAAATCAAACACAGAAATAATCAAATATTGCTTGTCTTAAAAAGAGAGTAACATCTCTATATTTTGTTTTTCACCTTTAGGCCAGTATTCCCAGATATTCCGTCAGGACCTGCTTTGCCTGGAAAACCCTAAAAAAAAAAATCATAAAAAAATGTCACACAGTAACCCTATTTTCCATTTTACCCAAAGTGGTGTTGACACTTACTGGTGTGGATGGCCCAATAAGTCCAGGGGTACCCATGCGGCCAAGGGGCCCCTGAAATTATTGGAGAGGTTAAAGCAACATAGGAACAACTATGAACATTATATAAAAAAAATAGGGCAAACAAAACATGGAGTTTTGTGTCAGGTGAGATGTCCGTAATCTAATGAAACAGTTTTTATGTAACCACTGAAGGTTACCAGTGATTAAAAAAGGAAAAGTATAGTAACAGCCCCAAATGGGACATACATTTAATTCCACATTATATAAAGTAAAGTAAAGTACCACTGATAGTCACACACACACACTAGGTGTGGTGAAATTACTCTCTACATTTGACCCATCCCCTTGTTCCACCCCCTGGGAGGTGAGGGGAGCAGTGAGCAGCAGCGGTGGCCATGCTGGGGAATCATTTTGGTGATTTATACACTGTTGTATATGATTTATACTTTTAATTGTATGATATGATACAGTGTTTCCCCTAATTTTACACTGGCCTGTTAAAATGTAACTTTAAAGGCCTACTGAAAGCCACTACTACCAACCACGCAGTCTGATAGTTTATATATCAATGATGAAATCTTAACATTGAAACACATGCCAATACGGCCGGGTTAACTTATAAAGTGCAATTTTAAAATTCCCGCCACACTTCCGGTTGAAAAACTCCTTTGGATATGATTTATGCGCGTGACGTCACAAAAGCAACGGAAGTGGTTGGACCCCATCGGACCCGATAGAAAAGCCTCTTGTTTTCTTAGACAAAATTCCACAGTATTCTGGACATCTGTGTTGGTGAATCTTTTGCAATTTGTTTAATGAACAATGGAGACTGCAAAGAAGAACGTTGTAGGTGGGATCGATCGGTGTCTTAGCGGCTAAGTACAATACTGTAATATCTGTGATATTTGCATTAGTGTACTGTGTCTTTAAGGGTTTGGGGAACGCGCATGCGCGAGTGAGTTGGCGGAGAACTTGAGTGTGTGTGAGCGTGACTTTTGGCTAACAGCAGCTCGTGTATGTGTGTGCGTTACTTTTTGAACTACAACCAGTTACCGCTTGTTAATAAAGCGATTGAGCAATTTGTTTAATGGACAATGGAGACTGCAAATAAGAAAGTTGGAGCCGGTGGAGCGGCGGACTACAGCAACACCAACACCAGGAGGTTGTGTTGTGTTTTGAGCAGGATAACAGACGCACTACAGTGAGTCTAGCTTTGGCTTCCAAACATTTGATCGATTGCCCATACGTGCGTGTCGATATGTGCATGTGACGTACGTAACTTTGGGGAAATATATGTCGACTCTGATGGCGGCCGGGGTGTCGTCAAAAGCGTACAACGCCCGCCGCCGCATCTAAGTTAGCTATGCAGCTAGGTTAGCTTCTGTTTTTTTAGCTTCGCCAAGCGGAATATTATTAATCGTGTATTTACATGTTCATGGTTTAATAGTATTATTGATCTTCTGTCCATCCATCCAGTCAGGGATTTTTTTATTTAGTTTCTATCTGCATTTGAGACTGCTATGCTATCGCGTTGGCTACGCAGCTAGGTTAGCTTCTGTTTTTTTTAGCTTCGCCAAGCGGAATATTATTAATCGTGTATTTACATGTTCATGGTTTAATAGTATTATTGATCTTCTGTCTATCCATCCAGTCAGGGTTTTTTAAAATTTAGTTTCTATCTGCATTTGAGACTGACGCTATCGCATTGGCTACGCAGCTAGGTTAGCTTCTGTTTTTTTAGCTTCGCCAAGCGGAATATTATTAATCGTGTATTTACATGTTCATGGTTTAATAGTATTATTGATCTTCTGTCTATCCATCCAGTCTGGTTTTTTTTTAATTTAGTGTCTATCTGAATTTGAGACTGCTGCTATCACGTTGGCTACGTAGCTAGGTTAGCTTCTATTTTTTTTTAGCTTCGCAAAGCTGAATTATTAATCGTGTATTTACATGTTCAGTCACTGTGAATGTCCATTTCGCGTTCTCGACTCTCGTTTTCAAGAGGATATAGTATCTGAGATGGTTTAAAATACAAATCTGTGATCCACAATAGAAAAAGGAGAGAGTGTGGAATCCAATGAGCCAGCTTGTACCTAAGTTACGGTCAGAGCGAAAAAAGATACGTCCATCACTGCCTCTCAAGTCCTTCACTGTAACGTTCCTCATCTACGAATCTTTCATCCTCGCTCGAATTAATGGGGTAATCGTCACTTTCACGGTCCGAATCTCTCTCGCTCCATTGTAAACAATGGGGAATTGTGAGCAGCACTACCGCTTGTGACGTCACGCTACTTCCGGTACAGGCAAGGCTTTTTTTTATCAGCGAGCAAAAGTTGCGAACTTTATCGTCGATTTTCTCTACTAAATCCTTTCAGCAAAAATATGGCAATATCGCGAAATGATCAAGTATGACACATAGAATGGATCTGCTATTCCCGTTTGAATAAAAACATTTCATTTCAGTAGGCCTTTAAACATTGCCTTTACAGTTACAGGGGAATGGCCCTTTTTGGGGGGAATTTTGCCTATTACTCACAATCCCTATATGTGACAAGAACACATATGTCTTTTCCTTTGCTGTGCATTCCATTCATCCATCCATTGTCTATCGCTTGTCCCGTTCGGGGTCGCGGGGGGGTGCTGGAGCCTATCTCAGCTGCATTCGGGCGGAAGGCGGGGTACACCCTGGACAAGTCGCCACCTCATCGCAGGGCCAACACAGATTCCAACTAGTGAAAAAAACTAAAAATATCTATCTATTTTGCATAAGGCCCTCTAAAAAAAACTAACAATATTATATATACATAGTTTAAGTATATATATATATATATATATATATATATATATATATATATATATATATACGTACACTACCGTTTAAAAGTTTGGGGTCACATTGAAATGTCCTTATTTTTGAAGGAAAAGCACTGTACTTTTCAATGAAGATAACTTTAAACTAGTCTTGACTTTAAAGAAATACACTCTATACATTGCTAATGTGGTAAATGACTATTCTAGCTGCAAATGTCTGGTTTTTGGTGCAATATCTACATAGGTGTATAGAGGCCCATTTCCAGCAACTATCACTCCAGTGTTCTAATGGTACAATGTGTTTGCTCATTGGCTCAGAAGGCTAATTGATGATTAGAAAACCCTTGTGCAATCATGTTCACACATCTGAAAACAGTTTAGCTCGTTACAGAAGCTACAAAACTGACCTTCCTTTGAGCAGATTGAGTTTCTGGAGCATCACATTTGTGGGGTCAATTAAACGCTCAAAATGGCCAGAAAAAGAGAACTTTCATCTGAAACTCGACAGTCTATTCTTGTTCTTAGAAATGAAGGTTAGTCCACAAAATTGTTTGGGTGACCCCAAACTTTTGAACGGTAGTGTATATATAATGTATTAACAAGCACATTCATTGTACCATGTAATATTATGTTGAGTCATTTTAAACATTGCCAGAATTTTTATTTTTGGGAGCATTGATTTCACAGAGCGCATCACAATGTTCTCTATTTCCTTCAAGTCTATGAATAATCTCATTCATCCCGGTCATTCAATCGATCGCTAGTGGACTGTTTGGTTTGTCTTAGAAGACGTTTCGCCTCCCATCCAAGTTGGCTTCATCAATTCATGCTCATAGACTTAGATTGGTCAGATCTAGTCTAGCGGCTGGTGCCAAAACCCCAAATATTTATACTCCAAAACCAGGAGGGTGTGCCTGGGCAAGGGTGGTTTTGCCCTACTGCGGTGGAAAAAACAACTGTTTCGATGCAAACGAGCAATCCTGTTGTCAAAGCCGTGACAGAACGATCGCTGTGGATTGACTACAACCAGTCGAAAATAGTTGTAATTCATTTAACTTCAACAACTACTACTAATAATGGCAGACTTCATGAAAACCAACAATAACTACTTTGGGACAAATGATGATCCAGGACCTTATATTTTTTAAGCTGAATATATGGATGAGGAGCTACAAGTTTTAGAAGCTGAGTGATAAGAAGATCATGCTATAGTAGTTGTGTCATCAGTAGCAGTAGCAGCAGTCCTAAACAAGAAAAACAAACTACTGTATGAACATAAAACAATTACTTGGTGTTCTTTCACAGAGCGCGCCGACTGATGGGATGTTTATATCTTTCAGCACGAGACTTAGATGATGAATTCACCATAATTCTCACAAAAAAAAAAAAATGCTGTGAGCAAAAGGAGCATCTTGCCCCATCTTCCTAACGATGTAATCAGGTCGAAGTTTAATTTCAATGTTGACCAACTTCTCGGCTAATGGCCACTACCTTCTCCTATACAAGTGTGAGGCATGATTTATAATCTAGTACAAACTTTTACCAACTCAGAGGTGAGGCAGCGCAGCAGCAGCAGCTCAGTATGTCAGTAGCTGCGTTACATCCCTGATCAAGGCACTGTGTTACTAAATTGTTCCCCGGCGTTAACTCTTTTACTAACAATGACGTTAATACTTGGTTAATGTGTAGGTCACGACATGGAAATGGAATATTGTTGCCGATTTTTGGATGTACTTGTAGCGGGCTTTATGGGTGTCAGCTACATTGTTAGCCGTCTCGTACTTTGCATCTTTCCCCGTCTTCCTAACGATGTAATCTGGTCTAAATTGAATTTCAATGTTGACCAACTTCTCGGTTAATGGCCACTACCTTCTCCTACATACGAGGGAGGCATGATTTATAATCTAGCACACATTTGAATCAATTCTGAGATAATGCAGCAGCAGCAGCTCAATATGTCAGAAACTGCAGTAGCTTTGTAACATCCGTGTTACTAAATTGTTCCCCGGCGCTAACTCTTATACTAACAATGACACTAATACTTTGTAAATATGTAGGTCAAAGCATGGAAATTGAGTATTTTTGGTGGTTTTCGGATGTTGTTTTAGCGGGTTTTATGGTCATTAGCTACATTGTTAGCTTTCTCGTACTTGCGTTTTTTTTCCCCGATTTAGAATGCAAAGAAAAGAGAAAGACATGTGTTTTTCTCTAACATAGCAACTTTGAATGCTAGAAAAAATTCCAAAAAAGTGCAGTTCTATCCATCAATCCATCCATTTTCTTCCACTTATCAGAGGTCAGGTCACGGGGGAAGCAGCCTAAGCAGAGAAGTCCAGACTACCTTCTCCCCCAGCTACTTTGTCCAGCTCCTCCCGAGGGATCCCGAGACGTTCACAGGACAGCCGGGAGACAGTCTTCCCAATGTGTCATAGGTGTTCGCCGTGGCCTCCTACCGGTTGGACCGTCCCTAAACACCTCCCCATGGAGGTGTCCGGGTGGCATCCTTACCAGATGCCCGAACTACCTCATCTGGCTCCTCTTGATGTGGAGGAGCGGCTTTACTTTGAGCTCCTCCCAAATGACAGAGCTTCTCACCCTATCTCTAAGGGAGAGCCCTGCCACCCGATGGAGGAAACTCATTTCAACAACTTGTACCCATAATCTTGTCCTTTCAGTCCTTTCATAACCCAAAGCTCATGACCATAGGTGAGGATGGGAATGCAGATCGACCAGTAAATTGAGAGCTTTGCCTTCCAGCTCAGCTCCTTCTTTACTACAACGGATAGATACAGTGTCCACATTACTGAAGACGCCAAACCGATCCACCTGTCGATCTCACAATCCACTCTTCCCTCACTTGTGAACAAAACTCTGGGGTACTTGAACTCCTCCATTAGGGGCAAGATCTCTTCTCCAACCTAAAGATGGCACTCCACCCTTTTCCTGGCGAGAACCATGGACTCGGACTTGGAGCTGCTGATTCTCAACCCAGTGAATCCATCAGGACCACATTGTCTCCAAAAAGCAGAGACCTAACCCTGCAGCCACCAAACTGGATCCCCTCAACGCCCAGACTGCGCCTAGAAATTCTGTCAATAAAAGTTATGAACAGAATCGGTGACAAAGGGCAGCCCTGGCGCAGTCCAATCCTCACTGGAAATGGGTCCGACTTACTGCCGGCAATGCGGACAAAGCTCTGACACCGATCTTACAGGGAGCGGACCGCCACAATCATACGGTCTGATACCTCATACTCTCTGAGCACTCACCACAGGACTTCTGGAGGGACATGGTCGAATGCCTTCTCCAAGTCCACAAAACATGTAGACTGGTTGGGCAAACTCCCGTGCACCCTCAAGGACCCTGCCGAGAGTATAGAGCTGGTCCACAGTTCCACGACCAGGACGAAAACCACACTGCTCCTCCTGAATCTGAGGTTTGACTATCCGGTGTAGCTTCCTCTCCGGTACACCTGAATAGACCTTACCGGGAAGGCTGAGCAGTGTGATCCCACAAGAGTTGGAACTTCTTAAAGAAAGGAACCACCACCCTGGTCTGCCAAACCAGATGTACCAACCCCGATGTCCACGCAATGTTGCAGAGTCTTGTCATCCACCGGGGCCTTGCCACCGAGGAGATTTTTACCTACCTCAGCAACCTCAGCCCCAGAAATAGGAGAGCCCACCACAGATTCCCCAGGCACTGCTTCCTCATAGGAAGACGTGTAGGTGGGATTGAGGAGGTCTTCGAAGTATTTCCTCCACTGATCCACAACATCCGTAGTCGAGGTCAGCAACACACCATCCTCACCGTACACGGTGTTGACAGTGCACTGATTCTCCCTGCTGAGGCGCCGGATGACGGAGTCCCATGAGCCAAAAGGACCCGATAAGAGTCTTTCTTCAGCTTGACGGCATCCCTCACCGTTGGTGTCCATCAGTGGGTTCTAGGATTACCGCCACGACAGGCACCAACCACCTTGCGGCCACAGCTCTGATCGGCCGCCTCGACAATAGAGGTACGGAACATGGCCCACTTGGACTCAATATCCAGCGCCTCCCTCGTGACATGTTCAAAGTTCTTCCGAAGGTGGGAATTGAAACGCTTTCTGACAGGAGACTCTGCTAGATGTGTAATTATTGTTTAAACCAGACCTGGGCAAATTAAGGCCCGGGGGCCGCATGTTAAGCTTTTCAATCTGGCCCGCCGGACATTCCCAAATTTTTAGATCTTTAAGATCGAAACTGTAGCTGCCATTATGATGTGCAGTGATGTTTTCAAATTACAGTAAGTATTTCAATGGTTGGAATTTGCGCTTTTGCATGATCAGATTGTAGGTGGGGTTTTTTACCCTTCGCCTTCATATTTCGCTGTGTTTGTTGTATTTTTGTTGCGTTTCTCTTGATTGTAAAATATGTCGATCGAGAGGGGGTGTGACGTTCATATGTTGTCAATATTCAGTGTTTTATCGTTCATAGTTAATATTGTAAATCCCACATCCTTTATTTTCATGTACATTCTGGGTGTCTCATTCAGTAAAACATTTTTAAATTCCATTCCGTTTTTTCAGGCGGTCTCTTAAAGTTTTTAGCATTCAATCATACATTATTGTGAGGTTTTGTACTAGTGCTCCTACAAATCAGATATACTGGCCCCCAGACACATTTTTTTCTCTAAATTTGGCCCCCCTAGTCAAAATAATTGCCAGGCCTGGATTAAACCCTCAATTTTAACCTTTCAAAACACAAAAACTGCATATATAAAACAATAAACTTAAAAACATGCTAGTCAGTATGTCAACCATTTTAAGACATATCTGCTATTTCAATTGAATAACTTTAAAGGCCTACTGAAACCCACTACTACCGACCACACAGTCTGATAGTTTATATATCAATGATGAAATCTTAACATTGCAACACATGCCAATACGGCCGGGTTAACTTATAAAGTGCAATTTAAAATTTCCCGCTGAACTTCCGGTTGAAAACGTCTTTGGGTGATGACGTATGCGCGTGTCGTAACCAGTGAAACAGAAGTATCGGTACCCCATTGAATCCAATACAAAATAGCTCTGTTTTCATCTCATAATTCCACAGTATTCTGGACATCTCTGTTGGTGAATCTTTTGCAACAATGAAGACTGCAAAGAAGCAAGTTGTAGGTGGGATCGGTGTATTATCGGCAGACTACAGCAACACAACCAGGAAGACTTTGACTCGGATAGCAGACGCGCTAGCCGACGCTAGCCACCGACCGCACGGACGATCGTGGTGAAGTCCTTCGTCCTTCCGTCGATCGCTGGAACGCAGGTGAGCACGGGTGTTGATGAGCAGATGAGGGCTGGCTGGCGTAAGTGGAGCGCTAATGTTTTTATCATAACTCTGTGAGGTCCGGTTGCTAAGTTGCTAAGTTAGCTTCAGCGTCGTTAGCAACAGCATTGTTAAGCTTTGCCAGGCTGAGAATTATTAACCGTGTAGTTACATGTACATGGTTTAATAGTATTGTTGATCTTCTGTCTATCCTTCCAGTCAGGGATTTATTTATTTTGTTTCTATCTGCATTTGAGCCAGATGCTATCACGTTAGCTCAGTAGCTAAAGAGCTTCGCCGATGTATTGTCGTGGAGATAAAAGTCACTGTGAATGTCCATTTCGCGTTCTCGACTCTCATTTTCAAGAGGATATAGTATCCGAGGTGGTTTGAGATACAAATCCGTGATCCACAATAGAAAAAGGAGAGAGTGTGGAATCCAATGAGCCAGCTTGTACCTAAGTTACGGTCAGAGCGAAAAAAGATATGTCTTGCACTGCATTCTAGTCCGTCACTCTAACGTTCCTCATCCACGAATCTTTCATCCTCGCTCAAATCAATGGGGTAATCGTCGCTTTCTTGGTCCGAATTACTCTAGCTGCGTTGAAAACAATAGGAAAATATGAGGAGGCTAACAACTGACTACGTCACGCTACTTCCGGTAGGGGCAAGGCTTTTTTTTTATCAGAGACCAAAAGTTGCGAACTTTATCGTCGTTGTTCTATACTAAATCCTTTCAGCAAAAATATGGCAATATCGCGAAATGATCAAGTATGACACATAGAATGGATCTACTATCCCTGTTTAAATAAAAAAAAATCATTTCAGTAGGCCTTTAACGGACCACATATTTTTGTAGAGCATGTGATGTCCTATTCACAGCACAACTGGTTTTATTCTTGAGTGTTTTGCATTTTAAAAAAGGCCATGACATACTTGTCACTTACAGATGGAAACAACATATTGCTGGGTCTCAGGTGGATAAACAAGCCAAAATCATCAACATTGATACTAACTTTTTGTCCCATAAGACCTTTCTGTCCTTTTGCTCCTTGTTTTCCGGTATCTCCTGCTGGTCCAAACTGTCCAAGTATTCCTTGGGGACCCCTCTGGCCTAGTTGACCCTGTTAAATGTATTCTAATAATTGCTCATTTTACATTTTCAATCAAACATTGAAAGAAAGTAACTAACTTTGAGTCCAGACAATCCCTGTCCACCTCTGCCCCCTTGCACACCAGTATCACCCTGTAAGAGAAGATGAGAATGTCAAGCACATTCAGTGAATTTCAGTGGGGATACCATGAGCTTCTTCTTGCTCCTTTTCAAGACATATTACATGTTTTCTTTCTGGGTAGCTCCTTTTTTCTTTTAATACTGTAGTACTATTTGGTTTGACATAATCTTGATGGAGATCATTTTTGATATTGTTGTGTTCAAAATAAAATCAATGAAACAAACCTGTTTCCCTGGAGCACCCTTCACTCCCGGGGGACCTCTGACACCACGGTCACCTTCAGATCCCTTCAATCCTCTCTGACCTGGAGGTCCTTTGCTGCCTTTATCACCCTGAAATAAAATGCATGGTTGGTGTGTTTGCGTGCTTATGTTTAATTTAGACACAAAAGTTACTATTTACTCACCGGTACGCTTTTTAGTCCGGGTGGTCCCTCAGTCCCCCTGAGTCCGACTGGACCCTAAAGATGAGGGTTCACATAGAATACAGTAGATATTACTGTATCGTCAGCCAAGGCTACAGAAATGTTATCAAGCTTACATTTAGGGCTGAATTTACCAAGGTTTGAGTGTACTAAAACATGTGCAAACTTGACAGCACACGCAAAGCTGATCAGCTAAACTTATGCAAAATGGATCGTGTCTGTTAAGTGAGCTGAATGAGGCGTGCAAATCCATTTAGCGTCTCTGTCTCCATTATTTTTTGCTAAATATTTGCTCATCATCAAAACGCTCCCACGATGTGGGAGGGGAAGATGCAAATATATTTATTTAGCTTGTGCATTGTGATTTATCATCACTCAGCACCGTTTTGCAAGCAATGTTTTGCGATTTATTTACAAACCCCAAAACCAGTGAAGTTGGCATGTTGTGTAAACTGTAAATAAAAACAGAATACAATAATTTGCAAATCCTATTCAACTTATATTCAATTGAATAGACTGCAAAGTGAAGATATTTAATGTTCGAACTGAGAAACTTGTTTTTTTTTGGTAAGTAACCATTAACTTAGAATTTAATGGCAGCAACACATTGCAACAATGTTGGCACAGGGGCATTTTTATCACTGTGTTACACGGCCTTTCCTTTAAGATGAGCTCGGGCCCAGCGAAGACAGCGGCGTTTGTGGGTGTTGTTGATAAATGGCTTTCATGTTGCATAGTAGAGTTTTAACTTGCACTTACAGATGTAACCACAAACTGTAGTTACTGACAGAGTTTTCTGAAGTGTTCTTGAGCCCATATGGTGATATCCTTTACACACTGATGTCGCTTTTTGAAGCAGTACCGCCTTCGGGATCGAAGGCATTCAATGTTGGTTTTGGGACTTTCCGCTTAGTGATTTCTTCAGATTCCCTGAACCTTTTGATGATACTACGGACCGTAGATGGTGAAATCCTTAAATTCCTTGCAATAGCTCGTTGAGAAATGTTGTTCTTAAACTGTTAGAAAATTTGTTCACGCATTTGTTCACAAAGTGGTGACCCTCGCCCCATCCTTGTTTGTGATTGACTGAACATTTCATGGAAGCTGCTTTAATACCCAATCATGACACCCACCTGTTCCCAATTAGCCTGTTCACCTGTGGGATGTTCCAAATAAGTGTTTAATGAGCATTCCTCAACTTTCTCAGTCTTTTTTGCCACTTGTGCCAGCTTTTTTGAAACAAAAAATAACAACGTTTACCAGTTCGAACGTTAAGTATCTTGTCTTTGCAGTCCATTCAATTGAATATAAGTTGAAAAGGATTTGCAAATCATTGTATTCGGTTTTTATTTACGATTAACACAACGTGCCAACTTCACTGGTTTTGGGTTTTGTAGCACTTGTCAGAAAAACGTGCAAATTGACAGTTCCACACACAGCTGCAGGATTAGTGCTCGCGCTGCAAAGACAGACGAGAATCCTCTGTTCTACGTGTGAGTATCAAACATTTTGGATGGTAGGAATAAAAAAAACATTAGAAATAAAAATATATACAAATAAAAATATTTAGCTACATCATTTCATAACTGTATAGCTGCTAAATGACTTAAGGGGCTGGATAAAACTCAATTCAATTGATGTGTTTTGATGTCCTTTTATATTTCTTATATGAAAAAAACTCAGTAAGTGCAGCCTCCCTCCTATGCACAAGCACCTTTTGCGGTAAAGAAAGTGGTGTCAATGTAGATGCACTGCATGACTTCTTCTAAAATGCCCCCAAAAAAGAGGTAGATGTCTCCTACATGTTTCAAAACATAGCAAAACGCCACAGTAGGAGCATGATAACATAAATGGGCAGTGGTGATACCTCGTATAGTGCACGCAAAATCCTCATTTAAATAAGGCGGTCTGCACCACTTTTCAGTTGCACACGCAGTCTTAGTAAATCACACGCAACACGCCCTAATAGTACACACAATTTTATAGATTGCACACGCCGATTACTGCGTGGTATTTGGATCTAAGTAAATCAGGCCCTTAGTAATTAAATATAGACATGCTTAAAATCAACACAAATCTATCTACCTCCTCACCATCGAGCCCTGCAGGTCCCCCCTCTCCTGGAGGCCCTTTGGATCCCTAGAGAAATATTATATATATGTGAAATTAAACAACAGCGCAATTAAAGAGAGAATCAATACAGAGTATTTTATGCAAATGATAAGCAACTGTAAGCAGAAAAAGTCACCTTGCCCCCTTTTACACCAGGTGGGCCAGTTGGTCCTTGAAGTCCATTGTTGCCCTAAACACGAAAAAGAAGGAGTAAGCATTTTTATAAAAGAGAAAATTAGCCCATACAAAATTATATAAAAAAGGTTAAAAATGTTTTTTTTTTTTAAACAAAGCAACAATAATCTAAGATTTCACAAGAATATACACTACCGTTCAAAAGTTTGGGGTCACCCAAACAATTTTGTGGAATAGCCTTCTTTTCTAAGAACAAGAATAGACTGTTGAGTTTCAGATGAAAGTTCTCTTTTTCTGGCCATTTTGAGCGTTTAATTGACCCCACAAATGTGATGCTCCAGAAACTCAATCTGCTCAAAGGAAGGTCAGTTTTGTAGCTTCTGTAATGAGCTAAACTGTTTTTAGATGTGTGAACATGATTGCACAAGGGTTTTCTAATCATCAATTAGCCTTCTGAGCCAATGAGCAAACACATTGTACCATTAGAACACTGGAGTTATAGTTGCTGGAAATGGACCTCTATACACCTATGTAGATATTGCACCAAAAACCAGACATTTGCAGCTAGAATAGTCATTTACCACATTAGCAATGTATAGAGTGTATTTCTTTAAAGTTAAGACTAGTTTAAAGTTATCTTCATTGAAAAGTACAGTGCTTTTCCTTCAAAAATAAGGACATTTCAATGTGACCCCAAACTTTTGAACTGTAGTGTATATTGTTTTAATATCACAACAAAAAAATATTCTGAATCATCTATTGCATTGGACTGCTAAAAGCTAATATTTCCCAACAATCAAACAATAAACAGTAAGCCCAAGTTAATGACGTTTTGTAGTAATTATAATAACTAGATATGGGCTATGAATTTATAGGTGAAGCTAAAAAATGTTTTAATATTGTGTAAAGGTTAATTCATGTCAGCAATTGAATTTAAAATGTGAAACTAATATGTGATATAAACTCATGTGCTAAGTGAGATACGTGAAGCCTTAATTTGGCCAAATTTTGATCATCCCGGCTAACAGTTTTTGAAAACGCCAAATTTTCTGCGATTTTCAATTTAAAGTGTTCAGTAGTTATAAGCCATAATCATCACAATACTTAACGGTGTAGCGCCATCCTATCTTGCTGATTGTATTACGTTACATCCAGAAAACCTATGTTACAATAATTCTGGCTTATTAGTGATTCCCAGAGCCTATACAAAGTCTGCGGGCTATCGATCTTTTCTATTTGCGCTCCAGTACTCTGGCATGCTTTGACGGACCAACACCATCACTACGCACACCTGGGACGCTGTCCGTCACCAACGACGCGAGGGCGGAGAATAGATACTGTACGGCCAAGATGGGGAACTTTATTTTGTAGGTCAATCTGCTGTTAAAGGCCTACTGAAATTACATTTTTTTATTTAAACGGGGATAGCAGATCTATTCTATGTGTCATACTTGATCATTTTGCAATATTGGCATATTTTTGCTGAAAGGATTTAGTAGAGAACAACGACGATAAAGATCGCAACTTTTGGTATCTGACAAAAAAAAGCCTTGCCCCTACCGGAAGTAGCGTGACGTAGTCAGTTGAACATTTCCGCAAAGTTCCCTATTGTTTACAGTGATGGCGGCCAGAAGTGTGAGCGATTCGGACCGAGAAAGCGACGATTTCCCCATTAATTTGAGCGAGGATGAAAGATTTGTGGATGAGGAAAGTGCAAGCCAAGGACTAGTGGGGAGTGGAAGCGATTCAGATAGGGAAGATGCTGTGAGAGGCGGGTGGGACCTGATATTCAGCTGGGAATGACTACAACAGTAAATAAACACAAGACATATATATACTCTATTAGCCACAACACAACCAGGCTTATATTTAATATGCCACAAATTAATCCCGCATAACAAACACCGCCAATACAATTCAAACACCTGCACAACACACACAATCACTCAGCCCAAAGGACCGTTCACCTAACCCAAGGTTCATAAAGCTTATATATTTACCCAAAGTTACGTACGTGACACGCATGTACGGGCAAGCAATCAAATGTTTGGAAGCGCAGCTGCGTACTCACGGTACCACGTCTGCTTCTGTGTATCCAAATCAAAGTAATCCTGGTAAGAGTCTGTGTTGTCCCAGTTCTCTACAGGCGTCTGTGTATCGAAGTCAAAGTCCTCCTGGTAAGAGTCTCTGTTGTCCGAGTTCTTCGATCTTGACTGCATCTTTCGGGGATGTAAACAATGAAACACCGGCTGTGTTGTGTTGCTGACTTCCCTCGCAAAATACTCCGCTTCGCACCGACAACTTTCTTCTTTGCTTGCTCAGCTTCTTTCTCCATAATGCCATGAACAAATTAGAAAAGAGAGTCGCCAACACAGATTTCCAGAATCATGTGGAATTTTGCAAGGAAAACTGACGACTTTAAGCTGGCCGCGGTGCTGGACTAAAATGTCCTGTCCAACTCGTGACGTCACATCCGCAGCGTCATCATACCAAGACGTTTTCAGCAGATATTTCGTGGGAAATTTAAAATTGCACTTTAGTAAACTAACCCGGCCGTATTGGCATGTGTTGCAATGTTAAGATTTCATCATTGATATATAAACTATCAGACTGCGTGGTCGGTAGTAGTGAGTTTCAGTAGGCCTTTAAAATGTTGGTTACTGTACTTTTATTGAAAATTGCTTCAAAATTTCAGTCAATTTTCAGTATATTTTTGTGTCAGGCTACAAATCATGAATGCATTTTAAAACTACAGAAACATAAACTACAAGCAGTGAAACACACATCTTTTGATAAACACTTTAGATATACTTTTCAGAATCGTGTGTTCAATCGTAATATTCTGGATATAAAAACATACTTACAGGATAACCTCTGACTCCACTGGCACCAACTGGCCCTTGTGGCCCCTTTTTACCTGGAGGGCCTCTGGGTCCAATCTCACCCCACAGTCCAATGTTGCCATGTATGCCCTGTGATAAGTAATAATATTATCATAAATAAATATTCATGTCCACAAAGCGTTTCTTTTAATCAAGTGTGTGGTATTTTTCCTGATTGTAAATTAAAATATCTGGCAAAACTGTTTCCAGGCAAAACTTCCAGAAAGTACAAATAAATAAAGTATAAAAAATAAAGAATCTGAATGAAATTACTATTAAAAACTGTCACGACAAGATGTCACTACATGAGCTTCAAGCACACCTGTGAAGTGAAAACCATTTCAGGTGACTACCTCTTGAAGCTCATCGAGTGAATGCTCGATGAGCATGAATCAGAGCAAAGGGTGGCTATTTTGAAGAAACTAAAATATAAAACATGTTTTTATCAGTTATTTCACATACATAACTCCACGTGTGTTCATTCATATTTTTGATGCCTTCAGTGACAATCTACAATGTAAATAGTCATGAAAATAAAGAAAACACATTGAATGAGAAGGTGTGTCCAAACGTTTGGCCTGTACTGTATATTTTTAAAATAATTATTATGATAAAAAAAAAATCATAGGAGGATATTTTCAACTTATATAGTGACTAATACAGACGCAAATAATCAAATCAAAAGATAAATGTGTACTGTACACACACTTTTTTTTAAAATTGTTTTTGATAGAGTTGAAGCATAACAGCATCACACTATAAATATAGCACAATATAGCTCTCACCCTACTCTCAAAACTAAACTTAAGACCCACCTTTCATCTCAACAATTACGATTTTATATGAAACAAAACGAGTGAATTTTTCTAATTCGTACGAACATTTGACAAACATCAGTGCACAGCTAAACAAGGTCAAGCTGTTTTTCTATATTTTTTAGGAAATGTCAGACTAGTAGCAACGTAATGTCAGCGGTAGAGATGCGCGGATAGGCAATTATTTCATCCGCAACCGCATCACAAATGTCGTCATCCACTCGCCATCCACCCGCCATCCACCCGAACTAACATTTTATCAAAACCACAACCGCCCGCCACCCACCCGTTGTTATATATCTAATATAGACGATGCAAGGCAGAAAGGAGACTGATCCAATGCAGCAAAGACATTCAATGCGTGCCACGCATTAATATCTCTTGGCCACGCATTAGAGGCTAAGAGATCTTAATGCGTGATAATATTATTTATCATTATTATAATATTATTGTCATTTCCATTAAGAAAGTGTTGACTATTATTGTTATTTTTTTTCCCCGGTCTTTAGTATTCCCTTTTTTAGTTTGTCGCGTACCACGTTTGCAGCCGGCGTTGCCATCTTTTTATTGTTTTCTTCTTCCTCTGTTGTGTTGTGTTGTGGTGTG
Source organism: Entelurus aequoreus (assembly GCF_033978785.1). NCBI lineage: Eukaryota > Metazoa > Chordata > Actinopteri > Syngnathiformes > Syngnathidae > Entelurus > Entelurus aequoreus. The sequence continues at coordinate 28,599,785 of NC_084757.1, forward strand.
CTGTGTCACGGCAAATTTCTTCCCCCTACAAAAACCTCCCCCCCCCCCATTTACTTCCGTGGTCATGTTTCCTCTTACGTCATTGACAGCGATCGATAGCACTTCGGCTTCGACTGCCCGTCGCTGGAAGGATACTTTGTCTTTGACAGCTACTGGAATCTGAAGAAATCGATTATTGTTTTTTTTTTGTACAGGCGCGAAACAGGACAGTCGTGTGCGGGTTAAGGACCCCCGGCAACTTTGTGACTTTTTTGGACGCAGCCCCAGAAGTAAATGGGGGGGGGGGGGGGTGTTTGTAGGCGGGAAGAAATTTGGTGTGACAGCTGCAGCAGTGCCTGATGAATAATTGCCTGTTTCAAAGAGTGCTGCTCGTTTTTCGTATGTGCAGGCATGTGATTTGACCACAATGAAAAGGACTGAAAAAATTTCCGGGGCTCTGGGGGAAGAAGGCCCCCCAGCCAGGTCCAGGGCCCCCCGAAGCTCCTGGTTTTTCACCAATTTAACATGCTAAGATTAACAAATACAGCACCATTTGAAGAAAATATTTTAGTGTTTAAAGACATGAAAACATCATTAACAGAACATACATAACCCAATTATCCTAATGAATCACTGTATATGGTTCAGTCCCCACAGTATTTAGTCACTAATATTTACATCTTGTGTTCATTTCACATCCACAGGTGTCACATTGATCAGTGTTATTATCTACAGTTTATTTACAGTATTACCACATTACTTCAGTTCACTTCACACATTAGCTTTCTCGGAGAGCCCAGCCCTAACATGAGCTTTCCTTGCAAATTTATTTAACAAAATACCAAATGTAAACATTTCATTCTTTTCGCCAAAATAGGATATACATTTATGAAAATAATTAAACATGTTTAGTATTGTTTACTCATATTTGAAAATAGGAAAAAATAATAATGTGAGGACACTGACATATTGCATGAAACAAGTGTGAAAATATTTACCTTCAAGATTGTTACAACACTGACAATAGTTTCAAGAGACTACATAAGAACTTAATATTACAGCGACTCTTTGAATTTCTGTAATTTCATAATATATTTTCACGTGGCTTTTTATTTTTAGAAAAAACCATTTATATTTCGCAAAGCAATAATTGGTTAATATTTAAAACAAACATGCGTATTTCGCAAGCAAATATTTTTTAGCTTACCTCATTATTAACAACCCTGTCTGCAACTGAAGTGGGTTGTTTGGGTGGATCTTTCCTCTCCATGTCTACGGCAGTTGTCGATGTAAACAAAGGATGAAGTCCATAAGGTTTGCTCACTTACGGTTGACATCCAAAAGTACCAGCTAGTGAAAAGTTTGTTTTCCTTGCTTCAAGTTGTTTCATATGTTTTTGGCGTTTCGCATGTGCTTCCAAAGCCTTGAAACCTCGTGATCCATAGTCAATATTATCATGACACCACATGCACAAAACCTTTCCGGGACGATCGATTTTCCGAATAAAATCACCGAACAAAGTCGTAACTTCCTTCTTCCCAACAGTATCAGTGATTTCCCTTTCCATCCAGTCCCATCGAAACTTATTTTTGACATGTTTATCAATTTCTTTTACTCGTAAAGCGTCCTTTCTCTCGAGAACCGACATCGTTTACATATGGAAAATGGCGGTAATAACCATTATGAATGATGACGTTATTAACGTCATCATTCATAACAGATGTCCTGATTGGTCACAAGGAACATATCGACCAATCAACTACGGCGTAATATAAACTACGTCTCGAATCTTGATTTAGGGTCGGAGAAAAAAACGGAAAAACGGGAGATAATTTTTTTTTTCCCCGAGATTAAAAAAGACGGAATTCCGACTTTAGACGGAAAAATCACATGCTTGTATGTGGGTAACAACATTTAACCATGTATTTTTTTTTCTGAATTGGTTCAACCGCCACCCGCCCGAATCTATTTCAAATCTATTTTTTTCGTCATGCACCCGCCTGACCTGCAGATTATCCGCGGAGTCCGCAAACCGCGCATCTCTAGTCAGCGGTGCTGATGCTGTGGTTAATTTTGCACCAAACAATGTCAGGGGATTGGACAGACACTGTTATCATCAGTCTGTCTGATGCTGCGTGTCAGAGGAGACGTATTGTAGGCTGCAGCCTTTGATACATGAGGAGGAGGACAAGGGGTGGGGTGCATCAGAGGCCCGTGAGCGTCGTGGAGGAGGTCGGGAAATAATTTTCACAAGAACTTAAATCAATGCCTCGTCAGATATCAAAACATATTTGGGGGAATTAATTTATGAGTCATTTCTCTTCTAATAATGAATGAAAAAAAAAACACAGGGCAAAAGGACATGTGCTTAAGCACCACTTTGGGTCTATCTGTGCAAATGCCTGTCTCCTATGGTACATCCCTATGAAAACGTATTACCGCATTTTTCGGACTATAAGGCGCACTTAAAATCCTTTCATTTTCTCAAATATCGACTGCGCGCCTTATAACCCGGTGCACCTAATGCACGGCATAATTCTGGTTGTGCTTACTGACCTCGAAGCTATTTTATTTGGTACATGGTGTAATGATAAGTGTGACCAACAGATGGCAGTCATACATAAGAGATGTGTGTAGACTGCAATATGATGGCAGTAAACAACACCAAAACTTTAAATGTTCCATTGAGAATATAGAACATTACACACAGTGCTCAAAAATCTGTCAAAATGTTTTTAGTACGACTTCGGTAAGCTATGAAGCCGCACCGCTTGATGGATTGTCGGCACATTAAACATACAAGTATTATTATGGTGTGTGTATAAGGATCGCAAAATGGCGTTTTGTTTGGCAATATTATCAAAAAACAACTTTTTTTTACCTTCTGGTACCTGCTGATGTGTATTTGGGATCTGCATAAGTCCTGAAAATGTGGGCGTCCGCAATTGTAGTCCGTGGCAACACCATAGTCATAAGCTTCTTCTTTTTCTCTACCTTCTTATGTGGCATTCATCTTCCGCTGTTGCCATTTCATATAAAGTAGCGTAAAGTTCTTACTTATATCTGTTAGTAGACTAGCTATCAAAGCGCTAAAAACTGTAGCGGGTTTACATTATTCACCCACGGAACTTTAGTTATTAGAGGGTTCAGGTTGGTCGTTTTTTCACGGGACACATTTCCGGTGTTGATGTTGCATTATTGAGCCACGGATGAGGAGGTGCTGCTCCGTTATTGATTGAAGTAAAGTCTGAAGGTCATTAAAACAGTTAGCTCCATCTTTTGACACTTCTTCCACTCCCGTCCTTGCACGCTACACCGCTACACCAAAGAAGACGGGGAGAAGACGCTGTCGAAGGTGAGCCACGTAAATAAGACCGCCCACAAAACGTTGCATCCCGAAGAGACACTCAGAAAGCTACTCGACCAAGGAACCACCATCACATGTTATGTGGACCACAAGATAGTGTTTTAAATTTAGAAAAAAATCATAATATGACCCCTTTAATGTGCCTTATAATCCGGTGCGCCTTTTGTATGAAAAAAGACCTGAATAGACCCACTCATCGGCAGGGGGCCTTTTAATCCGGTGCGCCCTATGGTTCGAAAAATACGGTAAATGCAAATTCTTCATTTAGATAGGGCGGTCTGTAACACTTTCGCACTTATAGGCTGTGGGCATTCTTAGTAGATCACCTGCAACACGCTCACTAATAGTACACACAATTGTATATATTGCACACCCTATATAGACAGTGTTATTTGGGATCTTATTGTTCTTCTTTCTTTGCTCTTCCTATTATACTGTGCACTGGGGCCCACGTTTTGCGTGAAGAAGCACATGTCGAATGTGAATTAATGAATTAAACGGCACTTCATATGAAATGTTACGGCAACCGGATTCCTAGCCTCTTCCTACTCTGTGACTGATAAGTATATAATGGCCAATTCCCTGGAGAGTCACAAAGTCCTCATTGGCGCGCTGTGTAGGTTTGTAAGTAGAAATGTTGTGACTGATTCCTGGCCAAATATATGTCAAGAACATATACCGTATTTTCCAGATCATATGGCGCACCGGATTATAAGGCGCACTGCCAATGAGCGGGTCTATTCAGGTCTTTTTTCATACAAAAGGCGGATCAAAAGTGTCATGTTATTATTATTTTTTTGTAAATGTAAAACACTTCCTTGTGGTCTACATAACATGTAATGGTGGTTCTTTGGTCAAAATGTTGCATAGATTATGTTTTACAGACCATCTTTAAGCCGCTTTTTGACAGTCGCTTCAGGATGCAACGTTTTGTGGGCGGTCCTATTTACGTGGCTCACCTTCGACAGCGTCTTCTCCCCGTCATCTTTGTTGTAGCGGTGTAGCGTGCAAGGACGGGGAGTGGAAGAAGCGTCAAAAGATGGAGCTAACTGTTATAATGACATTCAGACTTTACTTAAATCAACAACGGAGCAGCATCTCCTCATCCGTGGCTCACGAGTGCAACAACAACAACGCCGGAAATGTGTCCCGGAAAAAAAACGTCCGACTGGAACTCTCTAATAACTAAAGTTCCTTGGGTGAAAAATGTAAACTCACTACACTACGCTTTCATGGCGAGTTTACTGACAGATATAAGTAAGAACTTTACGCTACTTTATATTAGAAATGGCAACAGCGGAGGATGAATGTCCCATAACAAGAAGATAGAGAAAAAGAAGAAGCTTATCGACTACGAGGTCGGCACGAACTACAAAGGCGGACCCACACAAATTTTCAGGACTCATGCAGATCCCAAATACAGATCAGCAGGTACCAGAAAGTAAGAAAAGTTGCTTTTGCATAATATTGCGAAACCAAACGCCATGTAATATGTCTTACCTTATACACACACAAATACTACTCGTATATTGAAGCACAGTACAATCCATCAAGCGGTGCGGCTTCATAGCTTACCAAAGTCGTACTAAAACATTTTGATAGATTTTTGAGCGCCGTGTGTAATGTTCTATATTTTGAATGTAACATATACAACTTTGGTGTTGTTTACTTGAGTCATATTGCAGTCTACACATAGCTCTTATGTGTGACTGCCATCTACTGGTCACACTTATTATTTCACCAAGTACCAAATAAAATAGCTTCGAGGTCGGTAAACACAACCAAAATTATTCTGTATATTAGGCACACCGGGTTATAAGGCGCACTGTCGAGTTTTGAGAGTGCGCCTTTATAATCCGAAAAATACGGTACGCACATTTATGCACAAAAAAATAATTTTTTTTTGTTCAAAACATACATAAAATTAAATTAATGTCAGATTAAAAAAAGTGTTAAAAATATTCCACATAAATAAAAAAAGTGTGAAATTCTTTGTTTTTATGCTCAGTGCCCTATTTAGCTTGTTCAGTATTTCAGAAATGCACTTAAATGCATAAGACGGCGTGTAAATAAGTTGTCTTACAGGAGGTCCTGTGTGTCCACGTGGTCCAGGCATGCCCATCTTGCCCTAAAGGGGACATGATATCAACAAAAACTTATCAAACTTATCAAACAATCATTGGCTTACATGTTTTTTACAAAAATGTATTAAAAATGAATAAAATCACTACAATTGTCACACTTTTGAAAATGTAAATTACTTACTGGTGGGCCTGGTTTTCCACTTGACCCTTCTTCTCCTTTCTTGCCCTTCCCAAGAAACAAACAGTAAAATTAAACTTACAATGTAGTATCATGCAACAATATACATAATTGGATGAAGCAACTACTTGTACCATGTCTCCTTCCATCCCTGATTGTCCACCAGCACCTTGCTTCCCTTTTGTCCCCTAAAAAGAACCAATACATTTCTACAAAACCCAAAACCAGTGAAGTTGGCACGCTGTGTAATTCGTAAATAAAAACAGAATACAATGATTTGCAAATCCTTTTCAACTTATATTCAATTAAATAGACTGCAAAGACATGATATTTAATGTTCGAACTGAGAAACACTTTTTTTTTGTTGCAAATAATCATTAACTTAGAATTTAATGGCAGCAACACATTGTAAACAAGTTGGCACAGGGGCATTTTTACCACTGTGTTACATGGCCTTTCCTTTTAACAACACTCAGTAAACGTTTGGGAACTGAGGAGACACATTTTTGAAGCTTTTCAGGTGGAATTCTTTCCCATTATTGCTTGATGTACAGCTTAAGTTGTCGTATTTGACGCTTCATATTGTGCCACACATTTTCAATGGGAGACAGGTCTGGACTACAGGCAGGCCAGTCGAGTACCCGCAGACTTTTACTACGAAGACACGCGGCTACGGTAACACGTGGCTTGGCATTGTCTTGCTGAAATAAGCAGATGTTGCTTGGATGGCAACATACAGTATGTTGCTCCAAAACCTGTGTGTACCTTTCAGCATTAATGGTGACGTCACAGATGTGTAAGTTACCCATGTCTTGGGCACTAATACACCCCCATACCATCACAGATGCTGGCTTTCGAACTTTTCGCCTATAATGGTTCTTTTTCTCTTTGGTCCGGAGGACACAACATCCACAGTTTCCAAAAACAATTTGAAATGTGGACTCGTCAGACCACAGAACACTTTTCCACTTTGCATCAGTCCATCTTAGATGAGCTCGGGCCCAGCGAAGCCGGCGGCGTTTCTGGGTGTTGTTGATAAATGGCTTTCGCTTTGCATAGTAGAGTTTTAACTTGCACTTACAGATGTAGCGACAAACTGTAGTTACTGACAGTGGTTTTCTAAAGTGTTTCTGAGCCCATGTGGTGATATCCTTTACACACTGATGTCGCTTTTTGATGCAGTACAGCCTGAGGGATCGAAGGTCACGGGCATTCAATGTTGGTTTTACGCCTTGCCGCTTATGTGCAGTGATTTCTCCAGATTCTCTGAACCGTTTAATTATATTACGGACCGTAGATGGTGAAATCCCTCAATTCCTTGCAATAGCTCATTGAGAAAAGTTGTTCTTAAACTGTTCGACAATTTGCTCACGCATTCGTTCACAAAGTGGTGACCCTCGCCCCATCCTTGTTTGTGAATGACCGAGCATTTCATGGAAGCTGCTTTTATACCCAATCATGGCACCCACCTGTTCCCAATTAGCCTGTTCACCTGTGGGATGTTCCAAATAAGTGTTTGATGAGCATTCCTCAATTTTCTCAGTCTTTTTTGCCACTTGTGCCAGCTTTTTTGAAACATGTTGCAGGCATCAAATTCCAAAAGATTTGCAAATCATTGTATTCTGTTTTTATTTACGATTTGCACAACGTGCCAACTTTACTGATTTTTTTTTTTTACTATACTAACAGGGATACGATTAAAATACAATACAGTATTTACTACAATTCGTATTTTGATGGGTTTTTTTTCTCATTAAAGCAACTTGCAATATCGTATCGTGTTGTTTCTCACTCTTTTCCCCAGCTTTCCAGGTGTTCCTTTCATTCCTGTACTGCCAGCATCTCCCTGGAAATAAGCACCACAGAATTTCTTACCGGACAGGACTTATCTAAAATGTTATTGACTTAAAAGACTCACACTTTTGCCTACAGGTCCCTGGAAGCCACTTATTCCTGTCTTTCCTGAAAAACCCTGTTAAAGAGACCATTTGAATCCTTGTATAGTGAAGTAGGTTCATCAACACTGCCATTAAGTTTTGGCGTAGATAATAAATGTTGGCATGGTAACAAAAAAAGGTGTATTGAGACCAAAAAATGTGTTGTCACTAAAATATACAGTATATATTTGTATTTTTAAATCTATATCACTTTTATTATTGTTTTTTTTAAATTGCACTTTGGTATTTGGATATGTATTATATTATTTATTTTTCAATATCAGTCCTTAGTTTTCCCTTCATGTCCATCTTTTTTTCAGTGACATTGGTGCATTTATTTTTTCAGTGCGTTCTTTTTCAATGTCCTGTTCGCATTTAAACAAAGACTTTACTTTTTTAGGTAAAGCACTGTCACCGAAAAATGTATTAAATGAAATGGAGGAATTAGGAAATTCAAATTATATATGAAATATCTGAACAAAATAATGAAATGGAATGTGAATGTGTTTAATATGCTAAAAGGGAAATTGCACTTATTTGGAATTTTGTTGATCATTCACAATCCTTATGTAAGACATGCACACACATTATTTTTTGTTTTTATGCACCCTAAATAGTAAATAAATGCTAGCAAAAGGGAGCCTTTGCAAGTTGCTCTATTCTGTCTATAAAGCGGTTAAAAAAACATCCAAATAATTCGATTAGGTTGTATATACTGTACATGCTGCAGTAACAGGCACGTTTATAATAACATGTGATATTTACGCATTTTGCTCATTTTAAGCATAGGGTGGCACATTAATTTCCTTTAACATTACTGATTACTACTCCAGTGTTTCCCACACATTCATTTATTTGTGGCGGCCCGCCACGAAAGAATTACGTCCGCCACAAATAAAATAAAAATAAAACAAACAATTTTATTTATTTTTTTGTCCTGTCCAGCTTCTCAGGCAAATCATATAGTTGATGTAGATGCCCATATAGGCATATCCTACACTTCTCTTTACAAAAGAGAAGTGTAGGATACTTCTCTTGTTGCCTTATTTGTATTTGACCACTACTGTTTTCTGTTTATTTGTTACTGACTGTGGCAGGACACCTCTGCCTCTGTTTCACTTTATGTTGCTGGTAAATAATATGGTTGTAGTAGTAGGCCAAAGTTAAATTATTTAGTATGCACTAATTAAAGGGGCAGAGCTTTAAGAGACATTTTAGCTTTTATATTTTATAAGATATATTTTTTGTAAGAACCACAATTAATAAATATATTTCAGTGAATAACTTATTGTTCAAGTCTGTATATAAATATGTACATAAAGTGTTGTAATTATATTGTAAAATGGATGGATGGATGGATGTTTAAAACAAAACTGTTATTATTATTTAGTAAGTATACATTTTTTTAGCCTTTTTAGAGAAAATCATATCATTGTAGTAAATTATGCAAATTACTCGAATATGTCATGGTGACCACACCCATAGCCACGCCCCACCGCCACAGGTATCTTGGCAGTTTATGGGAAACACTGTACTCACTGCAGACTTAATGAGTGCCAACAATCATAATTAAACATCACTTACTGTACAAGGTCTACTCTCATGCCGACTGTTAGGATTTTGACATATTCCCGTCTCGACGAAGAATGACATATAATCCTCAGAGAAAAAAGGGGAGTGGAACCAGGCGTCTTTTCGTGTCTTTTTCGCTATCTCCGGATCTAAATTGGCGGTCAAAGTTGACCAACTTCTCGGATTATGTCCTCATTCTTGTACTCGCCAGGATGATGAAGGTTTTATAGCAGCACATGCTAGTTAGCTCCCTGTGATCACAGCGCTGCTATAAATATTTTTTTGCATTAGCGCTTATAATAACAAAATCGGTAATACTTGCTTGATATGCAGGTCACAAAATGTAAATGGAGTATTGTTGGCGGTTTTTGAATGGTTATTAGGAGGGCTTTATGGGAGGAAATAGAGGACCTCTCATTGACTCCATTGTAAACTGACATTTATTTACATTTATTTAAGGATTACAAAGCATTAAAAAGGAGAACATATGTTTTCTTGTCTCTTATAAAGATGATGAATTATAGGCAAAATTCCCAAAAAAGTAACCTTCCCTTAAAGCGAAAATTGTTGTCAATACATCTTTTTCTGTTGATATTTATTACAATGTTAATTTCAATAGAGTAAACTCACTTTTGGACCTGGAAGTCCAGTTTCCCCAGTCATTCCAATTGTTCCAGTGAGACCCTATTGAAAAGATATTTCTTGTAAATTTTACCGAAATAATCTGAGAGATTATTTGCCAGCGAAGGTTGGACACCAGTTTCAAAACTGATTTCCTTAAAACATTAACTGTTTTGCATGTATTGCAGGTGACTCCACTGTTCCAAAACAATGTGTTATTTGTTTCAGTGTAGAAAAACAATCTCCAAGTACAAATCATGGGCAATATGATACAAAATGGAAAACATGAACAATTAAAATGAGTGTGATTGGTCTTACCACGGCTCCACGGATTCCATTTTGTCCTCTGTCTCCTGAATGCCCTTGGAAACCCTACAGAAATAGATAACATTTGTTGGTCAAATTCACCTGCAGAGTCAATAAAGAAAGAAAAAAAACATGTGGGCTTCTTTACACGGTTACAAAAGTAAATCTTAAAATTATTAGTATTCTTAATTCTAAATCAGAACACTTATCAATGGTCACATCAACATTACCTTAAAGCCTTTTGCTCCAATTTTTCCTGGAACTGCTGGCCTTCCCTGTATGGTAAAGTTAACCAACAATCATCTTAGCTTATTATATTGATTTTGAAAATACAAAATGAATAATAATATGGAACTAAATATTTATGTAATGTAATGTATGTAGTATACTGTTATGTAATGCAAAAGTCAATACCACCGCAGCCTTTGATGCATAATCAAGCACAATGCTGCTTTTCCACTGCAAAGTACTAGCATATGTCTGAAGGAGGCACGCGGGCAAAAATAGTTGGCCAATGTAAGGAAACAACTCTTATTTAAAGGGGACCTATTATGCAAAACCAACTTTTCTTATCTTAACTGTTCTTATGCATTCTAATCTGCATAAATCCTGCAAATTTGTAATCAAACCATGGAGGCATGGCGAAAATATTTATAAAACAATTTTATCTTCCTTCATATTTCCTCCAAACTAGCTGCTTATGTCTTACTTTTTTTTTTTTTTTAACCTGCATGACTATTATGATTACCGTATTCTTCAGGCTATAAGGCGCACAAAAAAAATCGACAGTGCGCCTTATAACACAGTGCGCCTAATATACAGAATAATTCTGGTTGTGCTTACCGATCTCAAAGCAATTTTATTTGGTACATGGTGTAATGATAAGTGTGACCAGTAGATGGTAGTCACACATAAGAGAAACGTGTAGACTGCAATATGATGCCAGTATACAACACCAAAACTTTAAATGTTCCGTTGAAAATAAAGAACATTACACACGGCACTCAAAAATCTGTCAAAATGTTTTAGTATGACTTTGAAGCCGCACCGCTTGATGCATTGTCGGCCCTATACGGCTACCGTAGTCAGAGATACAAGTATTACTATGGTGTGTGTGTACAAGGACCGCAAAATGGCACCTAATTGCATACATATTACCTGCCGTTTTGTTTCACAATATTATGCAAAACCAACTTTCGTACTTTCTGGTACCTGCTGATATGTATTGGAGATCTGCATAAGTCCTGAAAATTTGTGCATGTCCGCCACTGTAGTATGTGACGATGCCGTAGTCTATAAGCTTCTTCTTTTTCCATATCTTCTTGTTATGGGGCATTCACCCTCTGCTGTTGCCATTTCTAATATAAAGTAGTGTAAAGTGCTAACTTATATCTCTCTGTAGAAGTGCTAATAACTACCAGTGTAGTGGCTTTACATTATTCACCCAAGGAACTTTAGTTATTAGAGAGTTCCGGTCGGATGGTTTTTCACAGGACACATTTACACGGATGAGGAGATGCTGCTCCGCTGTTGATTTAAGTAAAGTCTGAATTGCATTAAAACAGTTAGCTCCATCTTTTGACACTTCTTCCACTCCCGTTCTTGCACGCTACATCGCTACAACAAAGATGACGAGGAGAAGACGCTGCCGAAGGTGAGCCACGTAAATAAGACCGACCACAAAACGACTGTCAGAAAGCGACTTGAAGATGGTCTGTAAAACATAATCTATGCAACGTTTTGACCAAAGAACCACCATTACATGTTATGTAGACCACAATGAAGTGTTTTAGAGGCCTATTGAAATGAATTTTTTTTATTTAAACGGGGATAGCAGATCCATTCTATGTGTCATACTTGATCATTTCGCGATATTGCCATATTTTTGCTGAAAGGATTTAGTATAGAACGACGACCATAAAGTTCGCAACTTTTGGTCGCTGAAAAAAAAAAGCCTTGCCTATACCGGAAGTAGCGTGACGTCACAGGAGGTAGGATTCCTCACAATTCCCCGTTGTTTACAATGGAGCGAGAGAGATTTGGACCGAGAAAGCGACGATTACCCCATTAATTTGAGCGAGGATGAAAGATTTGTGGATGAGGAATGTTAGAGTGAAGAACTAGAGAGGCAGTGCCGGGTGTATCTTTTTTCGCTCTGACCGTAACTTAGGTACAAGGTCTCATTGGATTCCATACACTCTCCTTTTTCTATTGTGGATCACGGATTTGTATTTTAAACCACCTCAGATACTATATCCTCTTGAAAATGAGAGTCGAGAACGCGAAATGGACATTCACAGTGACTTTTATCTCCACGACAATGCATCAGCGAAGCTCTTTAGCTACTGAGCTAACGTGATAGCATCTGGCTCCAATGCAGATAGAAACAAAATAAATAAATCCCTGACTGGAAGGATAGACAGAAGATCAACAATACTATTAAACCATGGACATGTAACTACACGGTTAATAATACTCAGCCTGGCAAAGCTTAACAATGCTGTTGCTAACGACGCTGAAGCTAACTTAGCAACCGGACCTCACAGAGCTATGATAAAAACATTAGCGCTCCACCTACGCCAGCCAGCCCTCATCTGCTCATCAACACCCGTGCTCACCTGCGTTCCAGCGATCGACGGCGCGACGAAGGACTTCACCCGATCACAGATGCAGTGGCGGCTAGCATCGTCTAGCGCGTCTGCTATCCAAGTAAGTACTCCTTGTTGTGTTGCTACAGCCAGCCGCTAATACACCGATCCCACCTACAACTTTCTTCTTTGCAATCTCCATTGTCCATTAAACAAATTGCAAAAGATTCACCATCACAGATGTTCGATGAAAACAGAGCAGTTTGTACTGTGACACATTGGGTACGAATACTTCCGTTGCCGCCGTGACGTCACGCACATACGTCATCATACATAGACGTTTCCAACCGGAAGTTTAGCGGGAAATTTAAAATTGCACTTTATAAGTTAACCCGGCCGTATTGGCATGTGTTGCTATGTTAAGATTTCATCATTGATATATAAACTATCAGACTGCGTGGTCGGTAGTAGTGGGTTTCAGTAGGCCTTTAAAATTTAGAAAAAAATCATAATATGACCTCTTTAATGCGCCTTTTGTATGAAAATAGACCTGACTAGACTCATCAGCAGTGCGCCTTATAATCCGGTGCGCCCTATGGTTCAGAAAATACGTAAATTCTTCACCTAAACGGTAAGATATGAACATCCCATCAGTCGGCATCCCACTGAGAGCAGACATTGTACAGTAAGTGATTGTTTTATTATGTTCATAGTTTTTTTCTTGTTTAGCACTTAGCAATAGTGCTACTTGCTGGATCTGCTTATCACTCAGCTTCTCAAACTTGTAGCTCATAGTCCTTATATTCAGGTTCAAAAACTTAAGGTTCTGGATCATCATTTGTCCCAAAGTAGTCGTCGTTGACTCTTAGTGGTAGATGTAATTTTTGAAGGAAATAGCGAATGTTGTGATGCGTCTGTAAAATGAATGCGCCAAAAATGTATGAATATGGAAAAAAATATATTTTGTTTTAATAGGGTTTCTGTAGGAGAACAAACATGACACAAACCTCCCTAATTGTTAGAAATCCCACTGTTTATATTAAACATGATTCTCTGTTGAGAGTATTTGGCAAGCGCCGTTTTATCCTACTAAATTTGGCGGTCCTTGAACTCACCGTAGTTTGTGTACATGTATAACTTTCATCAACGATGCCAGAGAAAGACATTTTATGCCACTCATTCTTTGTCTCATTTTGTCCACCAATCTTTTTATGCTGTGTGTGAATGCACAAAGGTAAACTTTGTTGATGTTATTGACTTGTGTGGACTGCTTATTAAGCATATTTGGTCAGTCCATGACTGCGAGCTAATAGATGCTGACATGCTATTTAGGCTAGCTTTATGTACGTATTGCATCATTATGCCTCACTTGTAGGTATATTTCAGCTCATTTAATTTCCTATGTCTTCTGTGTATTTAATTTATATCTGCATTTCTCATGACATATTATCTGTATGTAATATTGCCTGCATTTCTGATAGTGGTTTGTGTGCCGTTACAGACCACAGCAATTGTAACCCAGCTTGCATAGATTGTAATAAATCCATTAGAAGAAGACAGCCTGCTGTTTTCTTTAACTTAGACACACACATCTATACCTTTGGCCATTCTAAGCCAGTAATTTAGAGGAGTTATCTCACCCTCTGAAAAGCCTGCATTATACTGTTTTCCAATGTTGTAAAAATGGGTAAAATAAATTGTACATTTCAACATTTCTATCAACGAAGATTTGTGTCAGCCGGTGACACATAGTCATTTTGATAGTAGGCTAATAGGGGTGTGGGAAAAAATCAATTCGAAATTGAATCGCGATTCTCACGTTGTGCGATTCAGAATCGATTCTCATTTAAAAAAAATCGATGTATTTTTTATTTTTATTTATTAAAATTGTTTTTATTTATTTATTTATTTATTTAATTAATCAATCTAACAAAACAATACACAGCAATACCATACCAATGCAATCCAATTTCAAAACCAAACCCGACCCAGCAACACTCAGAACTGCATAAACAGAGCAATTGAGAGGAGACACAAACACGACACAGAACAAACCAAAAGTAGTGAAACAAAAATCAATATTATCAACAACAGTATCAATATTAGTTACAATTTCAACATAGCAGTGATTAAAAATCTCTCATTGACATTATCATTAGACATTTATAAAAAAAAAAAAAAAGAACAATAGTGTCACAGTGACTTACACTTGCATCGCATCTCATAAACTTGACAACACACCAATATTTTCACAAAGATAAAATAAGTCATATTTTTGGTTCATTTAATAGTTAAAACAAATGTACATTATTGCAATCAGTTGATAAAACATTGTCCTTTACAATTATAAAAGCTTTTTACAAAAATCTACTACTCTGCTTGCATGTCAGCAGACTGGGGTAGATCCTGCTGAAATCCTATGTATTGAATGAATAGAGAATTGTTTTGAATCAAGAAAAAATCGTTTTTGAATCGAGAATCGTGTTGAATTGAAAAAAAAAAATCGATTTCGAATCGAATCGTGACCCCAACAATCGATATTGAATCGAATCGTGGGACACCCAAAGATTCACAGCCCTATAGGCTAATATAGATAATATAGACACTTATATCATGTGTTGACTTCATTATATCACTTATAGGTTTTTAATTTTTTGCGGCTCCAGACAGATTTTCTTTTGTATTTTTGGTCCAATATGGCTCTTTCAACATTTTGGGTTGCCGACCCCTGGTTTAGCCCTTCCAGCTGCTCAAGTATGTTCTGTGTGCTATTGTGTAACTGAATAGCGTTGTTTTTCAAAACATACATTTTTAAATGAACAGGACTTTCAATCCGTTGAGATTCCATATATGTTTTTTGCTCTTCATGACACATTTTTGACTGATGTGGCTTAAACTCTGGAGGGACTTATAGTCCGGAAAATACGGTAGTAAAGTTAGAATATGTTTCAATAGACAAGATGTATGTGTATGTAAGTAAAATTACTAAGTAAAACAAGTGCTACATTATATTCTAAATTAAATCTGGAGAAAACCCAATAAGAAGTTTAGACAGATAGGAACCTTAATACCGGGTTCTCCTCCTGGTCCTGGTCCACCAGATTTTCCCATTTCTCCCTGCAAAAAGCAAACAGAAGCAAAGCCACTGAAAACAGTTTACATTTAACAATAAAGACTTCACAGGCCTGTTTCATATACTCACAAAAGGTCCGGGCATCCCTGAAAATCCCAATCGACCTTCGCGACCCTTTTTTGTGAAACAGGATGTGAACATATAATGAACTAATGACACTTCACAGAATGTGTTTTTTATTTAAAGCATATCATCTGCGTGGGTCGCCTAACTGTCAAACGAATGAAAAAAACAACAACCCGGAAAGACTAATTCCGACTAAGAAACCTACTTTATTTTAACAGTAAATGTTCAATACTTCAGTTAAATCCCTTACCTTGTCTCCTCGAGGTCCAGGTATTCCTTGAATCCCTGTTCGCCCTCGGTCTCCCTATAAAGACACATAGGTCATAGGTCACGCAAAAGCATAACACTTAAATCATGGTCGCACCTACCTTCAGTCCATCTTTGCCTCGTTTTCCCTGCTCCCCCATGCTTCCATCGATTCCCTGAAATGTTGGAGGAAATTATTCTTTACATCTTCATTTTCTTGATTTCTTCATCAATGTGTACCCACACTAGGTCCCGCAAGTCCTGCTGGTCCTGTTGGCCCTTCGAGTCCTTCGAATCCTGATGGGCCACGACGTCCCTTAAAGCCTGACTTACCAGGAGGCCCCTGGGGTCCCTGCACATAACATGTGATCAGAACAGGATATTGAATCTTTATCATAACCATGTCCAGTTTCCATTGTTGAACGAGAACCTACCAGGTCTCCCTTAAAACCCGCATCACCTTTTTCACCCTTTATTGCTTTAGCTCCCTGCGTTAGACACAAAAACAAAAGAGAAACCACACCATTGCTTTAGAAAAGAGGTTAAATAGCCAAATAACTGAACTTCAAAATGATATGTAATGTAGAGGAAAGCATTTTAGCTGAAGTCAGTAGTGCTTTAAATAATCTTACGGGATCACCTGAGGGTCCATGCATTCCTGGATTCCCATTGGCTCCCTGAAATATCAAAGTAAAAATCTGTAGTGAGACTTTTGATAATGTATGTACTAGAGATTGACCGATATGTTTTCTTGCAGGGCCGATAACAAAGCTGATTATTAGGTCGATACCGATTTTTGGAGCCGATATTCATTTGCAGTAAAAATTATAATTAAATGTTTAATGCAACGCTAATGTTGTGGTTAATTTAGTACCAAACAACATCAGGGGTTTGACAAACACCTTCATTATATGTGTCTAATGCTGCGGGTCAGAGGAGCATCAACATTAAAATATGGGAAATCTCAAGGGAACATTTGTAAAAATATGGGATTTCTCTACATCACAGTAACATCTACTCAATTTTATGCATTGTAAGGTTTCTTCGAGAGGACTTTGAAATATTGCAAACATTTAAATAAAAACAATTATGGGCTCCTCCACATAGCTTATCGTTTTTCAAGCTGGTTGACACAATTTCCTTCTGAATTTTCGTTACTTATATAATATGTCTCCTGTTTGTAAATATATTTACACTAATTTGGTATTTTTTGGCAGAGATCATTTTTCTGTTATCAAGTCCAACCATCTCTGTCGCGTTATTTGATGGAATCATGGAATGGGGGGTGATGGGTTGGTGGCGTAGCTGCTTGAGCACTAAAGTGGAAAAAGTGGGCAACTTTCCCAATGGGCTGGTGCTTGAGCAGTGGTTCCAACTATCTACTATCTACTTTATTACTTATTTCATTAAATACAAAATGCTGAAACAGTATCATATTTGTTTATATTGTATCTGCTGATGTAGTTTCGTTGCAAAGAAAAGACAAATAACAAAAAGAGGCTTATACCGATGATGGGCCCGATCAAGAAACGGTCAATCTCTAGTATGTACAGTATATACTGTACGCCTTGTTGACTTACATAAAGACCAATGGGTCCAGGTTCTCCAATGTCTCCTTCATCCCCTGCACCACCCTAATGAAGGCACAGTGACCCACAGGGGACGACTGCAATTAAATGTTCTGCTTTTTTGTTGTTGTTTTTATTATACTCACAGGTTCTCCTTTGGGACCTGGGGGTCCAAAAGGTCCGGGGTTACCCTAAGTGGAAAAAAAAAAAGTTTTTTGTTTCTGTGTGTACTGCCGATTTAGTAATGACAGCTGGGGTTTAAACGACAGGGGATAATTACAGAGAGGTGGTTAATTCAGAAATGTATAAACACTTGTTTAAATTTTTAACATTTTGGAGTTCATGAGAAAGTGGAAAGGAGAACAGGAACAGGATATGTTATTTTCCCTTGCAGATTAAATCTGTGTCTGGGAGCAACAACAGTAAAATGTCAATGCAAGGATCTGTCATAACTTTAAAGTTTTACTTCACAAAATGGCTTGCCATAAATAAAACACAAGCAATATGTTTACACTGGTCCAAGTTCCTCTAAACCAGTGGTTCTCAAATGGGGGTACGCGTACCCTTGGGGGTACTTGAAGGTATGCCAAGGGGTACGTGAGATTTTTTAAAAATATTCTAAAAATAGCAACAATTCAAAAATCCTTTATAAATATATTTATTGAATAATACTTCAACAAAATATGAATGTAAGTTCATAAACTGAACATCAAATCAAGTAGGCTATTCCATTCATTACCATAAACGCAGAGTTTCCCCCATGCCATGATGGTTTGACCCTCACTAAAATGTCTGTCAAAAAGAACTGTGAAAAGAAATGCAACAATGCAATATTCAGTGTTGACAGCTAGATTTTTTGTGGACATGTTCCATAAATATTGATGTTAAAGATTTATTTTTTTGTGAAGAAATGTTTAGAATTAAGTTCATGAATCCAGATGGATTTCTATTACAATCCCCAAAGAGGGCACTTTAAGTTGATGATTACTTCTATGTGTAGAAATCTTTATTTATAATTGAATCACTTGTTTATTTTTCAACAAGTTTTTAGTTATTTTTATATATTTTTTTCCAAATAGTTCAAGAAAGACCACTACAAATGAGCAATATTTTGCACTGTTATACAATTTAATAAATCAGAAACTGATGACATAGAGCTGTATTTTACTTCTTTATCTCTTTTTTTGAACCAAAAATGCTTTGCTCTGATTAGGGGGTACTTGAATTAAAAAAATGTTCACAGGGGGTACATCACTGAAAAAAGGTTGAGAACCACTGGAGCACTACGCTGTTCCTAAGATCCCACTGCAAAAAGATCATCTATGTTTTTAGCAATCTGCTTTAGTTTTTCCAAAGTTTGGTATTGAAGTGAATTAATTAACTCATATTATGTTCTACATATGGTTAATGTTTATATTCAACTTGGAGAAAGCGAACCACCAGGTTTAAGGAAATAATGGTTGAGCCCATAATAAATGAAGGAGCCTAAATTGGACATTCGTATGTGGACTGGGTTAACTCTCTCACGAGAAGAGGCAATAAATTCAGACTTCGGAATGCAAAAGTAATAGCTCTATCCTGGAGGAGAGACTCCATCTTTATCTTAAACGTCAACCTACAAGTTATGGTATACATCTGTTGCCTTCCCAGTCACTTACACATGAACATCTCTTTACATGGTCAGGTTGTACTCTCCTGAATTAACACACACCCAGACAGAGAAAGAAGGAATATAAGACTGTGGTTCGGCTCCTCCAAGTTAGGAGTGCCTCATTTTTTTGACTGGACCTCCTCCATGTACTGCAGTCCTGTATAATGACACTCGCTTGTAATAAAGCAACTTTTTGTTCAGCAAAGCGTCTCCGATGTCTCTTTTGACCCAGCCGCACTGCCGTGTCGCCCTTCTGCCCGGTAGAGGGTGACAAGACCAGAAATACACATCAGTATCATTTGGCCCGTGGGACACCAGTTGTAAAGCCGGCTCTCAAACCGTGGTCTTCAACAGGGGTTCCGCGACTCCTATGTAAGTGGATTGAAGGTACTCCAAGGGGGTCGTAAAATTTTGGGCTGAAGACACTTTAAAACAATATATTTTTTAAATTATTGTATGTATTTATATTATTCACAGATTTCAATGTCAGTAAATACATATTAGCATTAATCCGACACAAAAAAGTCGTTGACAGTTGACTGTGTACGCCACACCGCTTGTGTGCGTGAGGCTGATGCTGTGTGATTACTGCTTCGAGTTAGATAGCTCACAACTACAACTACACTTGACACTTACAACGACTTAATATCTCCCATGCAGCAGTGTGACATGGAAGTCAAAATGAATGCCATATTTTAAAGAGAATAAAATGACACCCATTTTAGCTGCAATTTGTTACTTCTTTTTTTTTTACTATGCCTCTGTGATCCAAATAACACTTGCAAAAATATTAGTGAAAACTGTAAAATTGTGTGTATTATTAGTGGGCCTGTTGCGTATGATCTACTAAAACAGTGTGTACAGTTGATAAGGTGTGTATAAGTGGTGCCGACCTTCCAATTCAAATGCAGATTTTTGGGGGTCCTTGGCCTGGAAAATATTGAAGACGCCTGCTCCAAAAGATCAACTCCACTAGCCTGCTCTGATTCTTCTTTGACTTGTTGCATAATTGTCGTGTACCAGTCCAGGGTGTACCCCGCCTACCGTCCGATTGTAGCATAGATAGGCTCCAGCGCCCCCCCCCCACCCCCCCCCCCGCGACCCCGAAGGGAATAAGCGGTAGAAAATGGATGGATGGATGAATTTATGGTAGGCCAGCAGAGAAGGCCTTGATGGCCCTGACAGACAACATTCACACTCACATTCACACACTAGGGCCAATTTAGTGTTGCCAATCAACCTATCGCCAGGTGCATGTCTTTGGAGGTGGGAGGAAGCCGGAGTACCCGGAGGGAACCCACGCAGTCACGGGGAGGACATGCAAACTCTACACAGAAAGATCCCGAGCGCAGGATTGAACCCATAAATCATGATCATAAATTAATAAAAGTTCATTTTATTTTTAGTTTACTTTTCATAAATATATTCAATTATTCATCATATTCTCTTCATGTCATATTAGGATCCAGTGTAGCTGTTTTTAAGTTACAGCTTGTATCCAATCAGAATTCAGATTGCTAGTTGCCAGCCCTGTGTGAATTCTGCCGGAGGCCTTCTGAACCAACATTAGCGGCAGCTGTGCAGTTAACGAACGGAGGACATTCAGTTAACAGATAGTTGCGATAGCCGATCAGATCACAAGTTTTTGACAGTAGCCCATCTAGGTAGCCTTACGTTTAACATGATTGTGATTGGATACTCACTTGTCACTCCCAAGTATCCAATCAAAAGTTGTGATTTACGAAAGCAGAAAGTGGTACCGGAACCTTACCCGGCCAGCGGAGAAATCAGCGGTACTTGCTTTTTTAACCAACAAAGAAGCAGAGCAAAACGTTGATTAGGTGGCAGATATATATTTGCAACGGCAATTTCAAGAAGGATATTTAAAGAGAAACTAGATCTTGTGAAACGAGGTCGGCCAACCCCGGAAACGAGTTAAGCTGTCCTGGCGGTGAAATGGTTTCCCCGCCACTTCCACTCCAATCAACCAACTACGAGCAGTACCAATGGCTTTACAAATTGTGACTTCAAATATATTTTTTCACATTCAATATGTTTTTTTAAAACTATTTTAGTTCCAATACGGGTTTATTTATTTTTAAATAAGCCAAAAAAATTGCCCATTTTGTAGTGACAAATCGAGGTGATTCAATGCCCAGTAGTGCACAAGTGTGTTTCTGTATAGTATTTTTCAAGCCATGGACATGTGGTGACATAAATGATTGTATTTTGAGAGGTATTTATTGAAGTCGGACAAAGTAGAACATCATTGAAGGCCAATGGGGGGGGGAAACGCACGGCCCACCACTGGTTAAACTATTAGCTGCCCAGAGTTAGCTAACTAACTTAGAAGGCCACAAAACATGGGCCTGTGGCCCGCAAATTACCTGCGAGTTTGAGTCCCTTGCTTTAAAATAGACATCAGTGTACACAATATGAATTCAAAGTTATCACATGCTATGTGTGCTAATGTTTATGATATTATTTCCTCAGTTTGATGAAATATTGACTTTGCAATTGTTGCAAGTATTGGAAGTTGCCCTGTTATCATCCTTTCTCGTGAATAATCCTGCAGTGTTTGTCCAACGTGCGAATTGGTAAAAGAATCGTTAACAAAACTGGCAAATGATTTCTTCTAAGACAACTAATCAGTTGAATGCTGTGAGAATAACAATAACCTGATATATGAGAACAGCCATAGGCACATTTATCTTCAAAAAAGCACATTCTATAAATATGATATGCTTCCAGTAAATTAACATTTTTAAAACACAGCATGTATCTCCAACAATGTTAAACAAAGTAAAAAGGCAAACATGTCACATGTCAAATCTATTTATTTTCCAAGAGTCAAGTCAGTGTTACTGACACCTCCAGGTTCTAGCCAATGGCTTGACAGGGGTGCGGGACATCCGGGACAAGGAGGGAAGTGAAATGTGTTGTGGATTTCAAAGGGGAAAGAAAAAGAGAGCAAGTCACGGAGATTGAGCCCTTTGTACGAGAATGTTGTATTTTGTAAAATAAAGAAAGACAACCTGGGAATCTGTCTGTTCCGCCATTTGGGATGTTACGATATTGACGGACAACACAGAGACGGTCCGGGGTGTTGGTGTTATGTGGCTAATTATTTTGCGGGCAGCCGTGACTGTCGCGTTGTTTGAAAGATAAACTGTCTTCTAATTGCTATTCTCGCGCGACACCCGGTACATGTATTTACGTCTATTGTCGTTCCAGATATGTAAATAACGTAAAAAGTGTGTGACTATTTCTACAGACAACCCTGCCACTCGTGTCGTTTTAAAGACAAAACCATTAACTGATTTCTAGTTAAGCGCGATAACCTGTCTCGATTAACCTAAAGATTCACAACTGAACCTTATCGTACCAGCTACTTCTCGAACTGGGTATTCGGTTGCATTGGTTTATTGGTTTACAACACTCTCATTTACTGCACATTCATGTTATCATGCTCCAACCTGTGACGTTATACTATGTTTTCAAACATGCAGAAGACATGTATCACTTTTAAAGGGCATTTTTGGCACAGTCCAAAGTGCATCTACATTGACACCACTTCTTTTGTTTTTTTTTTTACAGCTGAAGGTGCACTCATTGGAGAGAGGCTGCCCTTACTTGTGCTCAAGACGCAAAAAAATGCATAAGCAAGTCCATGGTAACGTTGCTTGGATGGCAACATATGTTGCTCCAAAACCTGTATGTACCTTTCAGCATTAATGGCGCCTTCACAGATGTGTAAGTTACCCCTGTCTTGGGCACTAATCACAAAACCATCACAGATGCTGGCTTTTCAACTTTGCGCCTATAACTATCCGGATGGTTCTTTTCCTCTTTGGTCCGGAGGACACGACGTCCACAGTTTCCAAAAACAATTTGAAATGTGGACTCGTCAGACCACAGAACACTTTTCCACTTTGTATCAGTCCATCTTAGATGAGCTCAGGCCCAGCAAAGCCGACTGCGTTTCTGGGTGTTGTTGATAAACGGTTTTCGCCTTGCATAGGAGAGTTTTAACTTGCACTTACAGATGTAGCGACCAACTGTAGTTACTGACAGTGGGTTTCTGAAGTGTTCCTGAGCCCATGTGGTGATATCCTTTACACACTGATGTCGCTTGTTGATGCAGTACAGCCTGAGGGATCGAAGGTCACGGGCTTAGCTGTTTACGTGCAGTGATTTCTCCAGATTCTCTGAACCCTTTGATGATATTACGGACCGTAGAGGGTGAAATCCCTAAATTCCTTGCAATAGCTGGTTGAGAAAGGTTTTTCTTAAACTGTTCAACAATTTGCTCACGCATTTGTTGACAAAGTGGTGACCCTCGCCCCATCCTTGTTTGTGAATGACTGAGCATTTCATGGAATCTACTTTTATACCCAATCATGGCACCCACCTGTTCCCAATTTGCCTGTTCACCTGTGGGATGTTCCAAATAAGTGTTTGATGAGCATTCCTCAACTTTATCAGTATTTATTGCCACCTTTCCCAACTTCTTTGCCACGTGTTGCTGGCATCAAATTCTAAAGTTAATGATTATTTGCGAAAAAAAAAAAAAGTTTATCAGTTTGAACATCAAATATGTTGTCTTTGTAGCATATTCAACTGAATATGGGTTGAAAATTATTTTCAAATCATTGTATTCCGTTTATATTTACATCTAACACAATTTCCCAAATCATATGGAAACGGGGTTTGTAAGCAGACTTAAGAGGTAAACAAAACCTGCTAAAGTTATAACCTCCTGGCGGAGGTAATAAAATAAATACATAATGAACATAATGAACTTAGCACAATTATGGAACGCGAGCACTGCACAAACACTTGAGCATTTGAAAACCTTGCTAAAACCACATCTTATTACACTAGTATTCTATAAATAGCACCTTGGTTTTATAATTTATTACCGCTGCAGTTCCTTATTGTATTATTCATGTCTTTATTACTTTTACTGCTTTTATTGTCTTATGTGCAATGTGAAGCACTTTGGTCGACCTGTTTTCAAGTGCTGTATAAGTACAGTTGACTTGACTTCATTTTAACACTAGAAAATGGGCTGTATTCTCCCACTGTGTAAGAGTTAAGAGTGAGGACACATACAGTATTTATTATTTTACATTTACACTTAAAGTACCGTATTTTTCGGACTAAAAGGCGCACTTACATTCCTTTAATTTTCTCAAAAATCGACAGTGCGCCTTATTAACCGGTGCGCCTAATGTACGGAAAAATTCTGGTTGTGCTTACTGACCTCAAAGCTATTTTATTTTGTACATGGTGTAATGATAAGTGTGACCAGTAGATAGCTGTCACACATAAGAGATACGTGTAGACTGCAAGATGAGGCCAGTAAACAACACCAAAACTTTAAATGTTCCATTGAGAAAATAGAACATTACACACGGCGCTTAAAAATCTGTCAAAATGTTTTAGTACGACTTTGGTAAGCTATGAAGCCACACCGCTTGATGGGTGGTGGCAGCATTACGGCTACTGTAGATAGACAAATTGTGCTTCAACATACAAGTATTATTACGGTGTGTGTATAAGGACCGCAAAATGGCACCTATTAGCGCACATGTTGCATATCTTGCAATATCATGCAAAAACAACTTTTCTTACCTTTTGGTGCCTACTAATCTGTATTTGGGATCTGCATAAGTCCTGAAAATGTGCGCATGTCCGCCATTGTAGTCCGTGCCGATGCCGTAGTCGATAATTTTCTTCTTTTTCTCTATCTTCTTGTTATGGGGCATTCATCCTCCGCTGTTGCCATTTCTAATATAAAGTAGCGTAAAGTTCTAATTTATATCTGTCAGTAAACTCGCTATAAAAGCGCTAAAAACTACCCGTGTAGTGGGTTTACATAATTCACTCAAGGAACTTTAGTTATTAGAGAGTTCCGGTCGGACAGTTTTTCACGGGACACATTTCTGGCGTTGTTGCACTAGTGAGCCACGGATGAGGAGATGCTGCTCCGTTATTGATTTAAGTAAAGTCTGAATGTCATTAAAACAGTTAGCTGCATCATTTGACACTTCTTCCACTCCCGTCCTTGCACGCTACACCGCTACAACAAAGATAATGGGGAGAAGACGCTGCCGAAGGTCAGCCACATAAATAAGACCGTCCACAAAACGGCGCATCCTAAAGCGACGGTCAGAAAGTAACTAGAAGATGGTCTGTAAAATATAATCTATGCAACATTTTGACCAAGGAACCACCATTACATGTTATGTAGACCACAAGGAAGTGTTTTACATTTAGAACAAAATCATAATAAGACCCCTTTAATACGCCTTATAATCCAGTGTGCCTTTTGTATGAAAATAGACCTGAGTGGACCCGCTCATTAGCATTATGCTTTATAATCTGGTGCACCCTATGGTCCAAAAAATACGGTATTTAAACGGCATGTGGAGTACAAATGAGCTTCTTGAACACAAATGTTTGCTGGTTTGTTGTACCTGAGGACCTCGTATCCCCGGAAAGCCAACTGTTCCATTGGGACCGGGTTCTCCCTAAAGTGAAACATTTAGCTCCAGGTGAGTACCATATTTTGTATTTTCCCATTCTTTTAAAATTAATTTTTGTTTGTTACCTGTGGTCCATTTGCTCCTCTCAGGCCAATTTCACCTTGTTGACCCTGACGACAAACAAGATCTTGACACAAGTGTCTGGTGATATGGAATGAGTTGGTTGTTTACTCACAGGAGGTCCGGTCACTCCTGGGACACCTTTTGCTCCTTTTGGACCCATTTTGCCCTAGGAATCACATTAATTGATGTTACTGACACATACAGTGGGCCTTTGAATTATAATCAGAGGTAAGGTTAATATATATTTTTTGCATCTATTTGGCATATTCTTTTAAATCAAATGACAGTGTTAAAAACTGAACGTAGGTTTCTTGTCAATGTTTATGAATATTAATAATTATTCTGCCTTTTTTGGGCCAATTTCCAAGGTACTGAATTAAAAAGCATAACAGTACTACCTCATACTTACATGTGGGCCTGGTGGTCCACCAAAGCTTAGTGCTCCACTTGTTCCCTGGAAAAAGTCAGAAGGATATCAAACACAAAGTATGTATATGACATATGGGCTAGTTAGCTAAATATTTGGCTCTGACCCGTGGTCCTGATGGTCCGGGGAAACCCGGAGGACCCCTTACTCCAAGTATTCCCTGTAAGACAATACCATAGAGATGTCGTGGTGCAAAGGTTGTGTGATTAACAGTGTACGAGAAACTGAGTACATTAAATCTTACCAGGTACCCTGGATGTCCAACAAAGCCTCGGATACCTTTCTTCCCCTGGAGAAAGTAAAGCAATAAAGATGATTTGTTTTAAAGATGAGTGTATTAAGTCTTTAGCAGTGGATGGTCACTTAAACCTTGTGTCCTTTTGCACCCCTATCGCCTTGTGGTCCAGGCTCCCCTTCATAACCCTAAAGAGGCATTATACCGAGCTTTAATCCACATAATTAGACTGATACATTTAGATTTAGATATAAGGCCTCCTTGAACTTTGAAGGTTCTAAACATTCTTACCCACTCACCCGGCTCCCCTTTGCTGCCTTTCTCTCCAATGTAGCCTTGGGGTCCCTAATGAACCAAGCACAAGATGCATTTTTAAAAAAGCAGTTCATCTAATTACTTGTTCCTTATCTCATGTTTGACATTTCCTGAAAGGTTGATAAAAATCCACCAATAACCTTTTGAGCTATGTTGCTGTTGTTCGAGTGGAATGAAATAAACAGAGTGAGCCACATGAATACCATGAATTGATTAACGTGGACCCCGACTTAAACAAGTTGAAAAACTTATTGGGGTGTTACCATTTAGTGGTCAATTGTACGGAATATGTACTGTACTGTGCAATCTACTAATACAAGTCTCAATCAATCAATCAATCAATCAATCAAAGCCCTCTTGTCAGTCATCTATCTTTTTGTATCTGTGGTTGGACACCAGGCAGCTAGCATACACACACAGAAGTTAAGCCTCAAGGCAAAAACGGAAGGTAACGCAGTAGAAATGATCTGGATAATCCCTAAAATCTTAAAATCTTATCCAATTTCTGACAATTCCTGAAAGTTTAATCAAAAACAGCCCATAGTTTTAATGAGTTATGTTGCGAACTAACTAATGGCAAGAAATACATGTGGTGGAATACTGTCTGTGAATTTAACTATATTACTTTGTAGTTACTTTCACTAAAACTAAATATAATTTGGGAATATGACCTGCTCAGTGGCCTTGTGGTAAGGGTGTCCGCCCTGAGACTGGAAGGTTGTGAGTTCAAACCCCGGCCGAGTTAAACCAAAGACTATAAAAATGGGACCCATTACCTCCCTGCTTGGCACTCAGCATCAATGGTTGGAATTGGGGGTTAAATCACCAAATGATTCCCGAGTCCGGCCACCGCTGCTGCTCACCGCTCCCCTCACCTCCCAGGGGGTGAACATGGGGATGGGTCAAATGCAGAGGATAAATTCACCACACCTAGTGTGTGTGTGACTATCGTTGGGACTTTAATGGCCTACTGAAACCCACTACTACCGACCACGCAGTCTGATAGTTTATATATCAATGATGAAATCTTAACATTGCAACACATGCCAATACGGCCGGGTTAGATTAGTAAAGTGCAATTTTAAATTTCCCGCGAAATATTCTGCTTAAAACGTCTCGGTATGATGACGTTTGCGCGTGACGTCACGGATTGTGCGGACATATTGGGACACCATTGTGGCCAGCTATTAAGTCGTCTGTTTTCATCGCATAATTCCACAGTATTCTGGACATCTGTGTTGGTGAATCTTTTGCAATTTGTTTAATGAACAATGAAGACAGCAAAGAAGAAAGCTGTAGGTGGGATCGGTGTATTAGCGGCTGGCTGCAGCAACACAACCAGGAGGACTTTGAGTTGGATAGCAGACACGCTACAGCTTTGGCTTCCAAACATTTGATCGCTTGCCCGTTCGTGCTTGCCGCTATGTGCATGTCACGTACGCAACTTTGGGGAAATATATGTGCTGTATGAACTTTACGGAGGTGAACGGTACTTTAGGCTGTGGGATTGAGTGTGTTGTGCGGGTGTTTGAGTTGTATTGGTGGGTTATATGGACGGGAGGGGGGAGGTGTTTGTTATGCAGGATTAATTTGTGGCATATTAAATATAAGCCTGGTTGTGTTGTGGCTAATAGAGTATATATATGTCTTGTGTTTATTTACTGTTTTAGTCATTCCCAGCTGAATATCAGGTCCCACCCGCCTCTCACAGCATCTTCCCTATCTGAATCGCTTCCACTGCCCTCTAATCCTTCACTCTTACTTTCCTCATCCACGAATCTTTCATCCTCGCTCAAATTAATGGGGTAATCGTCGCTTTCTCGGTCCGAATCGCTCTCGCTGCTGCTGGCCATGATTGTAAACAATGTGCAGATGTGAGGAGCTCCACAACCTGTGACGTTACGCTACTTCCGGTACAGGGAAGGCTTTTTTTATCAGCGACCAAAAGTTGCGAACTTTACCGTCGATGTTCTCTACTAAATCCTTTCAGCAAAAATATGGCAATATTGCGAAATGATCAAGTATGACACATAGAATGGACCTGCTATCCCCGTTTAAATAAGAACATTTCATTTCAGTAGGCATTTAACTTTAACTTAACTTTAACACACTTTTGACACACCAGAATAACAGATTACAAATGACACACATATCTTAATTGACATGTATCTTAACAGCCCTACATTATTTTGAACCTTTGCACAAAATGTAACGTTTATTGATATTTTTTGGTTGAATGATGTATAAATCGCTTCTGAAAGGCCGGCCAATAACAGTGCAGGAAGCCATGGCTTAAACAGAAACCACACAAGTCACAGCAAGAGGAGTATTATCTGCTGACTAGTTGGAAATAAGAAATATTTTGAAATCCTAGCAAGGTTGCTTTATATAGGTGGCAAAAAGTGGACATATCAGAAATAACTAATGTGTATGTTGTAGCATCCAGAAGAAGTGCACACAATGTCCAAAGCGCTTTTTAACTTTTATTGTCAAACTTCTACTGACACAGGCCTTATATTAACAAAGGCTCAATTTCAACATGTGGGTGGAAAGATGTGGTCTGGGTCTTCTTAAAGCCAACTTTCCGCACACTGTTGCAAAGAGCCTTGACTCGAAGTTCCTTGATCGTTGTGGATGATCTCTGGAGCACCGAACCTGCTGGACATTCCTTCCAACGGTGCGTTTGCAGTAGTTTCATCTTCATTGTCGGGCAGGGTGTATGCTTCAGGCCACTTTGTAACATAGTCCGTGGCTCTCCATTGGACAGTCCGCTGGGAATTGTTGAAGCTGAGCATGAGATCTGTCTGTGGGGCCCTTGTCTGTCACGAAACTGCACAATGCCCACAATAGTCAACCACATCTCTTCTGTGTTGACCCTAATAAAAAGCTTGCCGGAGGCTCCGTGTACCACCTGTACTCTCTTAAAGCTTTCGGCACCACCTCTTGCCAACATATCTCCCTGTGGCTGGTTCTCTCCAGCCTCTTTGCAGCACGCCATCAGACAGGCGCAGGGTGTCGAACATTAACCAGAAGCCCAATGTAGCGCAAGAGAGCATGGCTATCTCCTTCAACTGATGTCACTGTCTTCTCGTCCAAGCTGCCACTCCATTGCAGCGATGGGTGTCTTTAGCTGTCCATCGGGTGGCCCCATCGCATCCACCTCTGGATTGGGTCCCTCCAGCGTCTCCCTTTTCCAACAATATTGGCAGTTATTCAAATAGCAGGACCGGTGAGAGAGTGCATCAGCATTGTCATGTTATGCCAATGGCCTGTAGGCCAGGTGAAGTCGTATGCCTGTAGCTCTTCAATCCAGTGTGTCAGCTGGCCTTCTGGCTCTTTGAAGGACATTAGCCACTGCAAAGCAACATGGCTCTGACTGTGTAATGAAGTCCACCTAAGTGATAATTGAAGTTGTGGACAGCAGAGACCACAGAAAGTAACTCCTGCCGTGTCACACGGTAGCGGCGTTCAGCCTTGTTAAATCTCCTGCTATGGGGAGATTTAACAAAAAGGCTCTCTGCAGTGAAGTGAATGCCGTCTGACACTCTTCCGACAGAGTAACTGGCTTGCTCTTTTGCTGCAATTTGAACAGACTTGCAGCGACACAGGAGAACCTTTTCACAAACCACCTGCAATATGACCCAAGGCCAAGGAAACTCTCCAACTCCTGCACCGATCTAGGACTGGACCACTCCTTCACTGCTCGCATTTTCTCATGTACCACACCGCCTCCTTTAATTCAATGTCCCAGGAACGTGATCTCCCGTCTCAAAAAGCAGCATTTCTGGAGGTGTAGTTTCAAGCCTGCTGCATTCACCCTCTCCAGCACACACTTGAGACATGCCAAGGCTGCCTCGAATGAACCATCGTGGACCAAGATGTCATCAAGGTCCACAACACACTCCTGGTGAGAAATGCCAGCGAGCACCTTGTCCATAAGCCTCTCAAACGTGACAGGTGTGTTGTAAAGACCAAGCGGAAGCACCCTAAACTGCCACAGGCTTGTGGTGGTTATCAAAACTGTCTTGGGTCTGGGTTTTCATCCCTCAATTTTTCATTGAGGGATGAAAACCAGGGGGACTTGGCCACCACATCCAACTCCTCGTCGATACGAGAAAGAGGGTAGTAGTCTTTTTGGTCACCTTATTTAGGTCGTTACAATACTACTGAAATTGTGTTAGTATCGCTATAAATTACTAAATTAGCGCAAAACAACGTTTTCATTAAAATACAGTTGAAATTATAATTGAGAGACAACTTTGACAACAAATATCCCATATGATGTGTCTGGAGATTCACCTGTTCTCCAGGTAAGCCTGGTGGTCCTGGTTCCCCATCGTCCCCCGGTGTTCCATCACTCCCAGGTCGGCCCTGGGGCCCGGGCATGCCTGGTGGTCCACGGACACCCTTAAGGTACGAGCACAGGTGACACAGATTTTATGGTGGCATGACAATTTGTAGGTAAAGAAAAACTATAATCTTATTCGTAACTAAATATAATTTTCAGATACATCAGTGAGAGAGTGGCATTACTTTATTTGATTACGTGACTCTATTCATAAAAATTAAGTTTGGGTAGGAACTGTACTGTATAATTTATACATAATGATCTTTGTGGAGTTTGCATGTCCTCCCCGTGACTGCGTGGGTTCCCTCCGGGTACTCTGGCTTCCTCCCACCTCCAAAGACATGCACCACCTGGGGATAGGTTGATTGGCAACACTAAATTGTCCCTAGTGTGTGAATGTGAGTGTGCATGTTGTCTGTCTATCTGTGTTGACCTTGTGATGAGGTGGCGACTTGTCCAGGGTGTACCCCGCCTTCCGCCCGAATGCAACTGAGATAGGCTCCAGCACCCCCCACAACCCCGAAAGGGACAAGCGGCAGAAAATGGATGGATGGATTTGTATATACAGATATTAGCCCATACAGCTACTAGTAAGTGCTTATGGACGACGTGGCGCTGTTGGGAGAGTGGCCGTGCAAGTAACCTGAGGGTTCCTGGTTCGATCCCCACCTACTAACAACCTCGTCCCGTCCGTTGTGTCCTTGAGCAAGACACTTCACCCTTGCTCCTGATGGGTCGTGGTTAGGGCCTTGCATGGCAGCCCCCGCCATCAGTGTGTGAATGTGTGTGTGAATGGGTGAATGTGGAAATAGTGTCAAAGCACTTTGAGTACCTTGAAGGTAGAAAAGCGCTATACAAGTATAACCCATTTACCATATATTTATGTAACATTGGCTAGCCAGTGAGACTGAGCCAGAGTAGGATTGTATACATTAAAATGAGTCACATCTAGAGATAAATGCTTTAAAATGTAATATCAGAAATTATCGGTATCGGTTTCAAAAAGTAAAATTTATGACTTTTTAAAACGCCGCTGTAGGGAGTGGTACATGGACGTAGAGAGAAGTACAGAGCGCCAATAAACCTTAATTAACCATTAACCTTGGGGCGGTATAGCTCGGTTGGTAGAGTGGCCGTGCCAGCAACTTGAGGGTTCCAGGTTCGATCCCCGCTTCCGCCATCTTAGTCACTGCCGTTGTGTCCTTGCGCAAGGCACTTTACCCAACTGCTCCCAGTGTCACCCACACTGGTTTAAATGTAACTTAGATATTGGGTTTCACTATGTAAAAGCGCTTTGAGTCACTAGAGAAAAGCGCTATATAAATATAATTCACTTCACTTCACTTAAAGGCACTGCCTTTGCGTGCCGGCCCAGTCACATAATAAATTGCGGCTTTTACACACACATATGTGAATGCAATGCATACTTGATCAACAGCCATACAGGTCACACTAAGGGTGGATGTATAAACAACTTTAACACTGTTACAAATAAGCGCCACACTGTGAACCCACACCAAACAAGAATGACAAACACATTTCGGGAGAACATCCGCACCGTAGCACAACGTAAACACAACAGAAGAAATACCCAGAACCCCTTGCAGCACTAACTCTTCCGGGACGCTACAATATACACCCCCTACCTCCCCCCCCCCCCCCACCTCAACCCCGCTCCCCAAAACCTCAACCTCTCTCAGGGAGAGCATGTCCCAAATTCCAAGCTGCCGTTTTGAGGCATGTTAAAAAAAACAATGCACTTTGTGACTTCAATAATAAATATGGCAGTGCCATGTAGGCATTTTTTTCCATAACTTGAGTTGATTTATTTTGGAAAACCTTGTAAAATTGTTTAATGCATCCAGCGGGGCATCACAACAAAATTACGCATAATAATGTGTTAATTCCACGACTGTATATATCGGTATCGGGTGATATCGGAATCGGTAATTAAGAGTTGGACAATATCGGAATATCAGATATCTGCAAAAAAGCCATTATCGGACATCTCTAGTCACATCACTATTGTTAATTTTTTTAATGTTTTTATTTTTTATAAATGGTTGTGATGACAATGTCAATGAGGGATTTCTAATCACTGCTACGTTGGAATTCTTATTAATATTGATAATGTTGTTGTTATTATTCATTTTTGTTTGACGACTTTTAGATTGTTTTGTGTCATGTTTGTGTGTCCTCTCAATTGCTCTGTTGATTGCTCTTCTGAATGTTGCTGGGCCGGGTTTGGTTTTGAAATTGGAATTGTATTGTTATGGTATTGTTTTGTTGCATTGATTAATTAATTTTTTTTTAAATAAAAAAAAAAAAAAAGGGGTCTCATTATGATTTTTTTTTTACATTTAAAACTCTTCCTTGCGGTCTACATAACATGTAATGTTGGTTATATGGTTAAAATTGTGCATATATTATGTTTAGCAGACTATCTTCAAATCGCTTTCTGACGTCTCTTCAGGATGTGCCATTTTGTGACTTGAGATATCCGCTGATGTAACTACCAACAAATACGTCACTAGCTTCTCAAATGCCAAACGGCTCGTTTGGAGGAAGTATGAGGGAAGGCAAGATTGTTTTCTAAATACTGTATCTCCGCCATACCTCCATGGTTTGATTTTACATTTTCTAGACTTATGGAGATCCTAAATACATGTCCATGTTCTGTGCTTATGGTATGCTTGTAATGTGTAATCTCTTGTGATTTATGTATTCTTTTGTATCATGACCTGTTGAATGTTTACTGTATTAACTTTCCTTAGGACAACGGATGAAAATCAGCTATTGTGCTAATTCCGGCATATTTACATTGTTGCTCTATGTTGATGAATATGCATTGTCCTAATTCAAATAAATAAATAAAACAGGTACCAACAGATAATACAAGTTGGTTTTACATGACAGGACCCTTTTAAGATTTCGAGTTGATAGGTCTGGGTTTTTTGCTCGATGCCTAGCGCTCCCGCACTCTCACTTATCGGGAAGCAAGGACTGGACTAGTTTTAGAATGACCTGAGTCTTGAGTTGAATAATCTAACTTCTTTGAGGGAAACTAGAGCTATTTCAGGTTAAATGGAAAACTTAAGTTAAACCTGTCAAGTTTTAGGTTTAACTTAAGAGTAAAAGTTGTATGCATCACAGTACATGGTGAATAAGGCTGAAAACACTTCTTTATACAAAATGCAATTAATTTATGCTTATTTGTATGATGTTTTTATTTTTAATGATGATTTTATATATGTTCTAGTAATTGTATGCATCTGTAAAGCACTTTGAACTGCCCTGAGAAATTGGTAATTGGCTGAATTAATGGAAACAGATTTAAAGTGGAACTGCACTTTTTTTGGGGAATTTTGCCTATCATGAATTGATTAACGTGGACCCCGACTTAAACAAGTTGAAAAACTTATTCGGGTGTTACCATTTAGTGGTCAATTGTACGGAATATGTACTGTACTGTGCAATCTACTAATAAAAGTTTCAATCAATCAATCAATCATTCACAATC